>NC_064252.1:7962631-8268881 GCF_003254725.2 Canis lupus dingo | reverse complement strand
ACAAACAGTTCATAACTCTCAAGGAAATTAAAGAGAATATGAACTCCATGAGGGATTTTAAAAGGAGATAAGTGGACAACAGAATGCAATGAAAAGTCATTAGCAGAGTCAAGGGGAAAAAAATTAAATCTCTATTATTTCAAAAATAGGAAATGCATTAGAAATATCAAAGAGCAGAACTAACACAGAGGAAAATTGAATCTCTGACAAGAAAAAGTAGCTCAATGCGATCCTGGAGACCCAGGATCGAATCCCACGTCGGGCTCCCGGTGCATGGAGCCTGCTTCTCCCTCTGCCTGTGTCTCTGCCTCTCTCTCTCTCTCTCTCATGAATAAATAAATAAAATCTTTAAAAAAAAAAAAAGAAAAAGTAGCTCAAGAAAAATGAGTATGGAAGAAAACACAAATGAAAGCGACTATACACACACACACACACACACACATACACAATACATTGAGAGAGCAAACAACAAAAGAGGGGACCCTAAAACAGAAAGCAAAATGAAAAAAAGACATTTTCCCAGTTAAAACACAGTGACTATTTCCTAAAATAAATAGCTAAACCTATAGATTGTAAGGATTCAAGATGTTTCAGGAAAAACTAATACAAGGCACCTGGGTGGCTCAGGGTTAATTGACTTGGGCTCAGGTCAAGATCTCAGGGTCGTGGCATCCAGCCCGGTGTTGAGCTCGGGACACAGTGCAGAATCTGCTTGAGATTCTCTCTCTCTCTCCTTCTCCCTTTGCCTCTTTCCCCACTTGCACACTCTCTCTCAAATAAGTAAATCTTTACCAAAAATTAATACAGGCCATCAAAACAGAATTATATTTAGGAAATTATTTAACATTCAAGATAAAAACTCCTGTGAGCCCCTAGGCAGAAAAATCAGTTTTTTACAGTCATGTAATTGTAGTTGTGTTTGCTTATTTCAATCAAGGTCATTCAGCTTTAAAAAGTTGTTAGGATTTTTGCTTCCACTTTATTAATTTCTGCTTTCCTCTGGTTTACTCAGAGATTATTAATTTGTACAGGACTGATCAGTGGTTTATAAGGCTTCATATTTTCTTAACTCTTCTTTGGATACTTCCAAATAAGCTGGTGGTATCCTCAAGTTATCCTCAGTTGATGTATATCCACTTCAGCAACATTGTGAATTATGCAGTCAGAACCCCAAGTTTTATTTTTCCCAATTTGATCTAACACAGAGAGATGCTGAAGTCTGTCATTACACTTGCATTTCAGTTTCTTCTATCTCTAGCAGTTTTTACATGTATATTTTGAGGTTATGTTTTTCGGGTTTTTTTTTTAAGATTGTATTTATTTATTCATGAGAGATACAGAGAGAGGCAGAGACACAGGCAGAGGGAGAAGCGGGCTTCCTGGGTCTCCAGGATCACGGCCTGGGCCGAAGGCAGGTGCTAAACTGCTGAGCCACCCAGGGAACCCCTATTTTGAGGTTATGTTATTGGCATATAAAGTTTCGAGATCATTACATCTTCATTGTGGATTGCAGCCTTGGCCAATTTTTTTAAAGACCTTTTTTTAGAAATGTTTGTTTTTTTGCCTTTAACCTCATTTTGATAGTAAAATGTGACTCCCTTCACTTAGTTTGCTCTATCTTTGCCATCCTTCTATATTTAACGCTCTAGATTTTCTGTCATTTTGCTTTGAGTATTCCTTTTAGATAGAGAACACCTTTTAGGAAGTTGGAGTAGTTAATCTTGGGGATTTCTATCTCTTAAAAGGAAAGTTTATCCCATTTACTTTGATATAAAAACAAATACACTTCATCTCAACATCTGTCATCTTATTTTCTGGTTTTATATGTCATTGTGATTTCTCTTTGACTTTTTCTCTAGTGGATCTGTAGACTTACACAGTATTTTTAGTTTTAGGATGGATTAAACCTTCTATTTTTCAAATACATTTTAAATTCAGTCATGTTAATTACATGCAATGAAATGACATCTGTTGAAAGCCTCGTGTGTAAAATAAGGAAATGGGCACACATTAACTTACTCTCATGCCTTTGTTTCCTAATTCCCCACCTAAGCTGAGACCAAGAGTTGGACACTTAACTGACTGAGCCATCTAGGCACCCCTAACTTTCTTAATATACATCTTAAATGTCTTCTTCATGATTTTTGTCTTTTCCATTTTCTTCCTACTTTTGAACAACTAAAAGTTGTTCTTCCTGAGGGACACTTCTCATCCACTTAGTTGAGTCACTGTTTTCTATCATCTACATCTGTCATCTCATTACTGACAATCTTCCAGTCATTTCAGTTTCCTTTTCCTTTGCATTATAAAATAGTTTGTCAAGTGGCTCTCCAGATTACTAAATATATATTTAGCAGATTCAGTTTGGTTCTTTACTGCTTCTAATGAAGTTTTCAATTCAGCTATAGGATTGTTAGTTTTCTTGCAGGATTTTCTTGATTCTATCAGCTGTGTCACACATCTTAATCTGTGAGGACATTTCATCTTTCATCTCTTTTATAAAGATTTGTTTTATCTCTTATTGAGAAGAAATATTTTTTTCAATGAAATTATTTTTTTTTAAAGATTTTTATTTTTAATTTATTTATTTATGATAGTCACAGAGAGAGAGAGAGGCAGAGACACAGGCAGAGGGAGAAGCAGGCTCCATGCACTGGGAGCCTGATGTGGGATTCGATCCCGGGTCTCCAGGATCGCGCCCTGGGCCAAAGGCAGGCGCCAAACCGCTGCGCCACCCAGGGATCCCTGAAATTATTTTTTAACATGGATGCTTTCTTCCAGAGCTTTGTTATTTTCACTTGCTTACACTGCTGAATCTTTTGTAGGTTCTATGCTTGGTCATTTTCTGCTTCCCACGTCAATTAATAGAAGTACATTTAGGCCTGCTATTGGCTCCAAGTTATTATGAACATATATTCTCCTTCAATCCTTTCACTGTCCACCTAGATACTGTTAGGAGTCTCCTCGCACATAGAGAGCTGGAATCTGACTCATCTTTTATATTACCAGATCGTGATCTAGTACACTGGGGGAAATCGGAGGGAACAGGTGCTACAGGTTGTCCTCATTGGGGGCGTTTGTCTTTCTATACTTTTTGATATAGGAAACACAGGCAGAAGGAAATGTAGACAAAATTAAATGTCCTTATAACCTGCAGCCCATTGACAAATACTTGAGGTAGGCAGATTATAACATCCCTCCAGGATCCTGAGTCTTCTTTAGCACATGAAAGTCCTTTTGGAACTTCCCTATCTCTATTCCCCCCACCCCACCCCAAGGTATATAATTAGTTGCTCCTCACAATCCCTGGGGAACAGAAGGCAGCAAGTAGCAGTGGCAGGAGCTCTTTCCACCCACAGGTCCTGTCCAGGTGGCTTTAATAAAACTAACTTTTTGTACCAAAGATGTCTCAAGAACTTTCTTGGCTGTCGGCTGGGGACCCCACCAACACACAAACATTCAAAAAACTATCACACACTTTTCATTGTATTTGTCAAATCTATGCCAAGGACCATTTTTTTCCCACATGGAATTTACTCTTTGGCCAGGCTTCCTTTCCCAGTAGATGATGAGTCTATGTCTGGTGTCCATCTGGTTGCTAGCTACTGCCTGGCCCAGCAAGGACAGGTTCAAATTCTTACCTATATTGTATAATGATAATCACTGCTAGACCTAATCCATTCAATTGCTTTTGGATTTAGTTGTTCAAAAGTAGTGAAAGATTGCCAAAACAGAAAGTTCTCCACTTCTCCGGGACACTAACCTGGCCTTTGAGGTCTCTCAACTCTCCAACTTCACAAGTATTATTTGGGTTCTCTCAGGATCGCCCTAACATACAACCATACTACCTTCTCATAAGGGAGAATGACAAATCTTCCCTTAGCATCATCCATTAATCACATTCTAATCTACTTTACCTGACAGGCATTCTCAAAGTTTAGAAAGTTCTTTTACATTTCTTTGCTTATTTTAATTGGGATTTGGGAGAGTAGAAAAGGAACATGTATCTTTTCATCTTGCCATTGCAGTTCAAAATCTAACTTCCTCTTGTTTAATCTCTAGTTATGATGGTTTGAAAAAAATTCTTAGGGCTTTAAAAAATAACTACTATTCAATAAAAGCAAAGGTAAATAACATTAGATAGCATATATTTATATATGGCGATACTGTGATTTATAAGAAATACATATTTTGTCTTCACTCCTGTTTCTGACAAGATCTCCAATGGAAGCAATGCAAACAAAGGGATCCAGGTTTGAAAAAACTGATAATTCCACTTGTAATAAATACACATTTGGTCTTTGCCCTCTTCTAGGCACAGACTCTTAAAACCCTTGCAACTTGCTGATTGTAGGGACAATGGTGTATTTTGTTATTGATAACAAGCCCCTTTCAACTACACTTGAGTTTATGTTAATGAGATGACTTTTGGAAAGCCCCTAGATGATTTAGGGGATTGGGGCTGATTGCCCAGGAATCAACCCTGTGATTAAAGGATTGGAACTCCCCAACTTCCTGGGAGGGAAGCGCTCTGAGAGATCGAGATCTTTATAAAAAACAAAGAAGATGGGTTCACAGAGCTTCCTGGCTGATGAATATGTGGAAGTGCTGGGAGAGGAGTGCTCCCAGTGAGGGCATGAAAGCTTTGCACCAACTTCCCACATAAATGCCCTGTGTCTCTCTCTTCCATCCTGCTGTTCCTGAGTTATATCCCTTCATAACAAAATGATCACCTAGTGAGAAAACCTCTTCCTGAGTTCTGTGAGCCAATCTAGCAAATTAATTGAACCCGAGGAGGGCATTATGGGAACCTTCAATTTATAGCCATAGGTCCATCAGAAGCATAAGTAACAACAGCTTGGCCTTGTAATTGACATCTGAAGGGGAGGTGGGGGAGTCTTGTGGGACTGGGCCTTTTGCCAACACGTGGGATGTGACATTATCTTCAGGTAGACAATGTTAGGATTGAGTCAAATCATAAGACATCCAGATGGTGTTACAGAATTGCTTGATATGTGGAAAACCCACATGTCTGGTATCAGAAGGGAAGTAGCATTGTAATAGAGTATTGAGAATATAGTAGACACACAAAAGCATGTGTTTTTCCTTGTTTTCCATATGTATGTATTTATATATATATATAGGAGTAAAATATACATAACATAAAATCTACCGTTTTAGTCGCTTTTAGGTATACAGACAGTTCAGTGGCACTAAGGACATTGACACTGCTGGGCAACTATCTCCACTGTCCATCTCCCAGGATTTTTTTATCTTCTCAAACTGAAACTTTGTATCTATTAAACAGTAACTCCTACCCGGTAAGGAACCACCATTCTACTTTCTGTCTCTATGACTCTTGGTTTTCATGACTTCGACTATTCTAGGTACCTCATATAGATAGAATCGTATAATATTTGTTCTTTTGTGCCTGGCTTATTTCATTAGCATAACATTTTCAAGATTCATCCATGTTGTGGCAGGTATCAGAATTTAACTCCTTTCTAAGGCTGAATAATATCCCATTTTAGATATTTGGCACATTTTTGTATGTCCATTCATCCTTCAATAGATGTTTGAGTTGCTTCTGCGTTTTGGCTACTGTGAATAATGCTGCTGTGAACATTGGTGTACAGGTATCTGTTCAAGTCCCTGCTTTCAATTCTTTTGAGTATGTCTCTAAAAGTGGAGTTGCTATGTTTAATTTTTTGAGGCACTGCCATACAGTTTTCTATACCAGTGGCACCATTTTACATTCTCACCAGTAATTTCTTATTTCTCCATGTGCTCTCCAACACTCATTATTTTCTGTTTTGTTTTGTTTTTTAAATAACAGCCATTCTAATGAGCTCAGAATATATTTGTGCATATTGCATATATAATATATGCACAAATCCCCTTATCTTGAATGTATAAGAAATGGTGTTGGGAGCAATACATGTCTGGGCAAAGACCTTCTCATTGTCTGAGAAGACTCACACTGGCCATCACACATGTGGCCCCAGCACCACGAGCAGCACATGCTCCCAGCAGTTAAGCCAACAGGCTCCAACCACTGCAACACTGACTGATACAGATCTGCCTCTGTTAGGACAAACAGCTCTCAAAGAAAGGCCACAGGAGGGGATGAGGGAAGAGGCTGGGGAGCTGGACATCTTTGTTCCTGCCTTCACCTGCTCAGGACGTGAGCCAGTTCACTTACCGAACCCAGGATCAGAAGAGCTGGAGGAGAACACAGATGAAAAAGGGAATTAACTGCTTTAAGTGTCAGCTTATGCTAACATATACATCTCCAAACCCCATTTCGGCTCTCTTGTTTTACTGTGGAACCATCAAGCTTTAGAAACAATTTTTTTATTTTGGAATCCATTCATCTTTCTTTACCACAAAACAGTCCTGTGCCAGAATCTGGTTCTTTTCTCATGGGTCTAACATTTCAGCTTGTTATAAACAGCATATGGATATAGATTATGCAATGATAATGTGTGCTACATTCCAAGGGCTTATATTTTCTGTATATATATATATATATATATATATATATATATATATATCAAGTAATTATTGTATTGATTTTTCTCTACTCTAAAAATAAATATCAACCAAGTAAAACTCAATATATATATACATATATTAATATATGTATATATATATATTCTTTTCTGATCTACAAATAGAATCCCTTCTTTTACTGATTTCAAAATTGTAAAAGCCCTGCGCTAAAAAATGAGAAAGCACCCCTAAAAGAAGTATTATATAAGTACCTAGTTTTTTGGATAAAATTCTAGATGTGTCCTTAAAGACACCAAACGTACTGAAGCCCAGTAAAAGATTTTCTAATAATCAACTTCTGACTAACTCATCAGTGTCGATGTTCTATCAGCCTTACATTTTTTGTGTGTCCCATGTTAGACGAATCTTGCCAAATAGCATATCCAGACTTAGACGTCAGTCGTCTCTGGGCATGCTTAGCTGCCATTTATTATCAGAACACAGTTCAGCCATTATCTCTTAAAACACACAGAGACATGCACATGCAGATGAAGCTTCTCACACGAGCAAAGTGTATGTTAACAATAATCACCAGGAATTTCTGAAACTCATATGTCAAAAAGCATCATCTTCACTTCCATGGACCTTTCTAGATGAGAACACACAAAGGTTCTGTCTTTGCAATAACCTGACTTCCACCTTCTTCAAAAAGAGCTTAGAAAAGAAAGAAAGAAAGAAAGAAAGAAAGAAAGAAAGAAAGAAAGAAAGAAAGAAAGAAAGAAAAGGAAAGAAAAGAAAAACCAGGAGGAAAAAGGATACCCGAAGGCATTTCTCATCAATTGCTAAATGGGCCAATATATTTGTAACTCTATCTCCTTTTCTTTTACACCAAGCGAGTGATGAAAACCTGATGGGACAAGCGAGCAACCCACGAACATCAAGTCACTGGGGTGCATTCACAGAGATAGACACAAGCCGGCCCGAGTGGGCACACAAAGATTAATGCTGGGAACTGCAAAAGCAGCAAGTGAAAACATCTCCACCATGACAGGAAGAGGTTAAAAAAGTTTAAGAAAATGACTGAATACAGTTACTAAGACTAAGGCAGTGAAAGGGATTAATTTTTCAATTTTCTTGAAAAGCAGGAGTCAATCTGTGACCTGGCTCCCCAGGTATTACACACAGACCTCAAGAGCACAGCCATTTAGAGAGGAACTGCTTCAAGGAGCCCGGCTAAAACTACAAAGACATGAAATTCCAGGCAGACACAGGAAATTCTCTGGGGAATAAAAGAATTTTATGACTCATAAGATTAAAATCTCCCCAATACTCAGTAAAGTAATCTAATGAAGTATTGTCACCAGGAAAGGAGTTTGATAAATTTATGTGTTGTACGGGAAAGTTTTAAGCAAAACAGGAAATTGGACTGACTTGAACCTATATTCATTTGTGATTTTTTTCCTCTCAGGGTAAAACTAACTTCAAGGACACCAGGATTTTTTATATGGTGTGACATTCTGTAGGATGCCACATTTTTAACTACTGGGGTTTTAAGCAAAATCTCATAACCATATTAAAATTAAAAAAAAAAAGATCAAGTCGGCTCAGGATTCAAATGTGGGTCATTTTGAAGGCTCTTAGTCTTCAAAGTTAATGCAATTTGAAAGAAGTTCTAAGAGTTGAAGGTAAAGGCATGGGCCAGATGCCAATGTAAAGGGAAGGAAGGAGGTCACATTTTTCCTGGGGAGATCACCACCAAAAAAAACTAGACACAGCGTTGTTTTCTCGACTTCAAACAGTGCTTAAACATTGACGGAAATCCACATCAAGAAGCCTATCCTTACTTCATGACATGTTCCATTTTTTTTTCTTTCTAATTTAATGCTAATTCAAAATTTTGCCTGTTCTGTATGAGATTCCCTTCTGGTAATGGGTTGTAAAAACAAATCAAGCAACGAAAGCCTCTGCTTCATCTTTCCCAGGATGAACACAGCCTAATGCCCAATATATAACTATGAGTTCGATGCAGATTACTTGTATTTCATTTAGTTCAGTTCTTAGTTTCACCTCTGAGATATCTGTCTGCATCTTTCTATTTTGGTTTGATTCTGTAGTCCACTTAAAACAGTAAATGTTTACACTAAAAGGACAAGAGAATGTGTGATGTATTTTAACTGTCACAAGTGTTGTGAACAGCAGCAGCTGGAAGAAGAATGTGTCGTCCACTTCACTGTTATTCGGAAGCCTATTAGATTCTTCAAATCAGCAGTTACATCCTTCAGTGCTGATATTTTTTTATCTTGGAAAAATGCAGTTACATTTCTAGAGTTCACTTGTGCTCTGCACTGGGTTCTGCACTAACGTTCTGCTGGTGTAGGGAGTGAACTCGTCATTGGACGTGGAGCTTTTCTTTTCTTATTTTAGGTCACTGGTTCAGATGAAGACAAAAAACCAGGGGCAAATGGAAGGAGTTCCATCCGGGGTATTACCTAGAGATCTCCGTGAAGTGTGCTTAGTCTAGTTCATCTGCAATGATCACTCACATCATTCTTGAACTCATTAGGATATGGCTTTTGTCAAAGGCTTACTTAGAACAAACATGAAAACAAGTTGACACCCTTAATATTTCCGAATCTGGTGAAATTCCACCAATAAAACTGGATAAGTGTATAACACCCTTGCTCTTATTTGCTGTAATATCGGGTCCAGTGGGAGCACCTCTGGAGAGAAGTGGAGTCCAGGGCTATGCTGGAGAATGAGGACAACCAATACATACATAATTAGACGACACATTCAGTTCAAGAAATAGTTGAAGGTAGACAAAAGCCTACCTAATCCAAATCCTCCCTACCTCTCCAAACACATCTCAAAGCACTCTCCCCTGTGCTCCACCCACACTAGTCTTCTTTCCATTCCTCTAACATGTCAGGTTCATTGCTGTACTAGGATCCATTGCATTTGCTTTCTCCTCTTCTTACAATATTGCCCCAAACTCTTTGCTTGGATTCTTATACTTCTGAACTTAGCTCGAACACCACCTCCTCACTGAGGCTTTCCCAGAAACCCCTATCTAAATTAGTGCTTCTCCCGACCACCACCACCACCACCCTTCCCTATCATCTGATGCTTCCAATTTCCTCTGCACCTCTTAGGGGATGTCATCATGTTTGTTTACTTACTTGGAGCCACACACTTACACATATTAGAATGTAAACTCCTTATGAGCAGGAGCCCTGCCTGTCTGTTTACCACTGTTTCTACTGTTCCTAAAGCAGTATATATTTAATGAATAGATGTGTGCCACATTCTACAAGAGGCTGAGGCTAAAACAACATGAACAGATATACATTCACTCTCAAAGCCTTATAAAGAGAGTGGACACTGGCAAGTTATCATAATACAGTAATTGTTTTGCAGGGGCCACATAAGTCTAGTAGAAAGAGCCTCCATATATCTTACCAGGAAAAAAAGACAAAACAAAACAGGTCTATTCCCAGAGAACAGACTGTCCAAAGGCACAGAAATAGCCATAACAGCACAATTCTGCTTTGGGTGAATTAGTTCACGTTTTATACACTATAAACTGCTGAGGGTGGAGGTGGAGAGAGGAACTTGAACTTGAACAGTGAGCAGGATCTAGCTCACAACAGTCCTTCCCTGACATACAAAGAGGGATTTCATCCTATGGCCAATGGGAAGCCATTGACAAATTCTGGGCAGAGGAGTGACATAATTAGACGTACATTTTAGAAAAATAACTGATAAAAGATTCAGGTGATTTAGAAAATCAATGACAGGTAGGGAGCAGAGAGACAGCCAATTATTTCACAATAAACATGTATCATAGAAAGGAAAAGGGACTTAATACAGGAAACGCTCGAATTTTGCTGAACATTCATCTTGTCTCTGGATGGTTTTATTAGGCCATATGCTGTGACATTCACCCCTGGTACAGTCCTAATGGAGGGTCTAGACACCAGTGCCTATTTTAAGAAGTGTTATCTACAGGGGCTGAACTGGGTGCTAGATAGGAAGCTTTCTTTTTTTTCAATGCTTAGGTATTTAACAGTCCCTGTTAAATACCTAAATATTGTAGTGTCTTGAATACAGACAAGATTTAGAAGAAGATTGCTGCCACTAAGCAGGGAATTCTGTTTCATGGGCATATGGACATTCCCCCCGCTTCAGACCCAAATTTTTTAGTGCCAGTTCTAGTAGAAATAGTGTGACCTATACAATGCATTGAGGCAACCTGCAATACATCATGTATGCAAGGCTGAAAAACAGAGGCAAGAAAGTTGGAAGTCCTCCCCGGCCAAGCACAGGAAGACCAGTGAAGGGTAGAGTGTGGGTATAGCTTCAGGCACATGAGTTTGCAAAAACATAATACTTACAGTCATCAGGCACCCATCACAGAATTTCTGGGATTACCAAGTACAATGGGGATGAAAGGAGATAATGATGCAATCTCCAACTTGGAGGAGAGCCCTATGGATACATGACCTGTCAGTGGTAATATCCACCCTTACAGCCTTTTTCAACCAGAGTTCCTGGAGAGGATTAGGCTTGAAAGTCCTGGTGTAAGACCTAACCTAAGGCATCTGGTGCAGGTAACTAACTTGGGAAAACTGAGAAAATACATATTCAATCGGGATCCCTGGGTGGCGCAGCGGTTTGGCGCCTGCCTTTGGCCCAGGGCGCGATCCTGGAGACCCGGGATCGAATCCCACGTCGGGCTCCCGGTGCATGGAGCCTGCTTCTCCTTCTGCCTATGTCTCTGCCTCTCTCTCTCTCTGTGTGACTATCATAAATAAATAAAAATTAAAAAAAAAATACATATTCAATCATTTTCTGTGGCCTATGGGCCAGATGAGGAATCTAGGGTCAAAAAGTCAACAGGGGTTTTGCTATTTTCTCTTTTGTTTCAAGACCTGCACTTAGGTGCATTCCAGTGCTTGGGGCTATTCTCAACAAACCCACACCCTCGCTTGCCCAGCTTTCTCCTACTCATCCTCCAGGTTTCAGCTTAAAGCCAGAGGTTCTCGTTATTGCTTATAACTAAGTGAGTATGCCTTGAACTCGGACATGAAGGGTCCAGGCCTGAAATCCCTTCTATGTCAGGCAAAGGGAGAGAAATTTCATCCTGTAACCAATGGGAAGCCATTGAAAAACTCTGGACAGAGGAGTGACATGATCAAATTTACTCGTCCCAAAAACCTCATACCTCCTCTGTGTAATCTTATTTAAAAAACTCATTCAAGCTATAAGATGAATAAGGTCTGAAGAGCTAATGTATAACATGTTTATACCAATAGAGTCAATAACACTTAGTTTATAATTAAATTTGCTAAAACAGTAAAACTTACTCTCACTAAAAAAAAAAAAAAAAAAGTTAAAAATATGTGAGGTGAGTGGATGTTAATTAACTCAATAGGAGGAATATTTCCACAATGTATACATATGTCAAATCATAACAATGTACACTTCAAATATTTTAGCATTTTATTTGCCAATGATACTCAATAAAGGTGAAAAAATCTGCCCCAAAAAACCCTCCAAAAAACTCTTTCAATTAAGGCAGGGCCTGAGTCTATGCTACTTCATATATATTCAGTGTCCAACCCATTAGAACAAGTGTTGAATTGATATTTAAAATAATGAAGAAAGAAAGAAAGAAGGAAGGGAGGGAGGAAGGGAGAAGGGAAGGGCACCATCCAATATTTGAACAAATGTGCCTTGACTGGAAGCTAGAAAAGAGGGCATTTTAGCAATTTAGAGGCACTCTTAATCTATGGGAAACTATCAAGTGCTACTTACCAAGACCAGCACTGAATACCTCCCAAAGAGTGCGGAAAGAAAATTAGTATTACCCAGGGGTACATGATCAATGCAATTAGATAGAGCAAGCTGTACTTCTGATATGTTGTTAAATGAAAAGCACATCCACTGAAATGTCATTTTCAGTTCTAACTATTAGCCCTGTCCAATTAATTATGATGATCTTGGGCTATTTGGAAATCTCTGAACATGGCATAAAATTTCAAAGCCCACCTAAAATTTCAAAGCCCACAATAGACAGAATGAAGAAGGGCACAGGTAAAGGCAAAATAATCACTTATTCTTCTCCTGGGACTTCGAGATGGGAATGTATATAGCATACTTCAGGTAAAAAAAAAATAAATAAAATAAAAAGGGTTTAGAATTGAGTGAAAATATGACTATAGTAATGGTATCAATAAGCAGCCCTCAATACTTGATGAGGTTCTCCCCCAAAAAGGCTTTGGTAATCCATGTGCTGCTGCCTTTCTGAGCTTGTATCATTTGTAAACCAAGAGTGTCAGGCACATGATCTTTAATGTTCATTTTTCTTTTTTTTTCTTTTTATTTAAAGATTTTATTTATTATTCATGGAGACACCCAAAGAGAGAGAGGCAGAGAGACAGGCAGAGAGAGAAGCAAGCTCCATGCAGGGAGCCCGATGCGGGACTCGATACTGGGTCTCCAGGATCACGCCCTGGGCCGAAGGCAGGAGCTAAACCGCTGAGCCACCCAGGGATCCCAAATGTTCATTTTTCAAATGCTAATGTTCTGTTCTTCTAAAACCAAACCATGACAAGTCACACCCTCCGTTTTATATATGTATATATATTTATTGTATGTTACATATATTCTTAGTATATACTAAATATATACGCATACACTATGAATAATCTAGTTTATAATGATTTCATCAATAGATTACAGAATAGCAATACAATGATTCTTTCTTCCCTTCCATCAATAAGCATTCTTTTTTTTTTTTTTGCATGTTTGAGTATCTGAAAACTAAAAACAGCTCATAAAGGGAATTTTGTGAGAATTTAAGCATTTTCTCACGACCAAGAAGATATGGTGATCATCACAAATTTTTCCAAGGTGAAAGAGTCCAAAGTTTGCATTCGTTTGTACAGATGAGGTTTTAAAAAGGAAATATGAATATAATAGGTAGCGAAGGTACAAAGGTTGCGCAGGTGACCATGGAGAGGACGTACTTTATTCAACCACATAGTATACAGATATACAAAACTGATATAAAAAGAAACAACAAGATAGACTCCCCTGTGGAAATCTCACATTCCTACTCCTCTTAGCATTTGAGAAAAGAAAATGTCACAACCAAAAAAGAACTAAAGTCTCCATGGCATATTCAGAGGTAGGAACACCCTTTTGTTCATCTTTCGGTACATCTTTTACCTGTACAACCTTCATTATTATGGAAGTAGGAAAAACAGACTTGATGCAGTATACACTGTATCTGAAAACAAAACTCTATTTTGCTGAGCTTTACTTATTTGAAAAGCACACTTAATTGAAAGCCTACATAATGAGTACACAACAAATACCCACGTTGTTGAAACAAAATGAGAATGAGATTGCCTATCAAACTTGCTACCTAATAAAAGGGAGGTTTGGTCTACTGGCGATAGTTCTGATAAGTAGGACCATGGCATAAAGGTCTTCAGCAAATTTCACCTGGGGAAAGCTTAATAGGATGAAGCCAGACAGAGCAGCAAATATAACTCCTACACTCATTCATTCCACATCACTCTTTTTATTTCTGTTTAGCTCATCTGTTAAAAAGGACACAAATAGCCAAAAATAACTGACTGTATACGAAATTGTGACAGGTACTATGCTAAGCCTTTTAAGTCATTTAATCCTCTCAACGATCCTCTGAAGATAGCACTATTATTTTGTAACAGTGTTAGCAGTTAACAGAGATTAAGCAATTTCCCAAGATTTCACACAACTAACAAGTGGCTGAGCTGGGATTTGAATCCAGAGGCTGTGCTTTTACCTATCTTCCTAACGAAATCCCAATAAGTGTTCTGGTACCAACCAGAAAACAGCATAAATAAATCTATTAAAGTATCAACTGGGGATCCCTGGGTGGCTCAGCGGTTTAGCACCTGCCTTGGGCCCAGGGCGTGATCCTGGAGTCCTGGGATCGAGTCCCACATCAGACTCCCTGCATGGAGCCTGCTTCTCCCTCTGCCGGTGTCTCTGCCTCTCTCTCGCTCTCTGTGTCTCTCATGAATAAATAAAATCTTAAAAAAAAAATAAAAATAAAAATAAAAGTATCAACTGGGTAAATTATTTGTAACATATATGATAATAATGTTTCCAAGGTTCATGGTACTGTAACATGCTTTAGTATTTGATGTGTTTTTCTGGCTGAGTAATATTCCATTAAATAAATATACCACATTTTATTAATCTACTTATTAATTGATAGACATTTGGATTATTTCCATCTTTAGGCTCTCATGAACAATGCTACTATGAATATTTGTGTACAAGTTTCGATGCAGACATATGTTTCCAATTCTCTTGGTTTTATCCTAGGAGTGATATATGCCAGCAGGGTCACATGCTGACTCTATGTTTAATGTTTGAAGGACTGCCAAACTGTTTTCCAAAAAGGCTGTACCATTTTACATTCCCTCCAGCAATGCATGAGGGTTTCAATTTTTCTATATCCTTGCCAACATTTGTTATTGTCTGTCTTTTTTATTATAACCATCGTATTGGGTGGGAAGTGGTTTCTCATTGTGGTTTCACTTGCATCTTCCAAATGGCTAATGTTTTGCCTTTTTTCAAAAGTGTGTATCGGCCATTGGTATATCTTTTTTGAAGAAACATCTATTCAGATCCTTTGCCCGTACTTTCTCTTCTGGCCAACAAATGAGGTTTATTTTTCTAAACTCATCAAAATCAAGTTAAATTTGTATAACTTTTGAAGTTTTATTTAAATCTAAATTATTTTTAAAAGCAGAATTAAATGCAAGTGAACAGCTAAGAGAAATTCTTTTTGAAATCTGCTTTCTGTATTATCCTTCTTTAAAGATCATAATGATTGACTAAACCAGTACTAATGGAAATGAATATTAAAACAAGAAATGAATATTAACAAGAAACTCCTGAGTTATCACTACCAACACCAGTAAACACAAATCTGTTTTTTGACAAATAAATTGTAAATATATAAAGTGTAAGTGTGATGATTTGACATACACATACTTTGTGAAATGATTACTACAATCAGGTTTTTTAACACATCCATCAACTAATAAATTAATTAAATTAACCCCTGATCAGACATATGGTTTGAAATTTTTTCTCCCATTCTGTAGGTTGCCTTTTATTTTTGCTAATAATAATTTCTTTTGCTGTGAAGAAGCCTTTTAGCTTTATGCAGTTCTACTTGTTTATTTTTGATTTTGTTGCATGCCCTTTTGGTATCATATCCAAAACTGCCAACACCCATGTCAAGAAGCTTTTTCCCTACACTTCCTTATAGCCATTTTATAGTGTCAGGTCTTACATTTAACTCTTTAATCTGGTTCAAGTTAGTGTTTGTGAGTGGTGTAAGTGGCCTAATTTCAGTATTTTGCATGTGATTATCTAGTTTTTCTAGAACCCTTTCTTGAAATGACTATCCTTTCCCCATTATGTATTCTTGGCACCGTTGTCAAGTCTTAGTCGCTGTATGTCTGGGGTCCCCATTCTGCTCTGTCTATATGTTTGCTTTTACACCAGTACCACACTGTTTTGATTACTAAAGCTTTGTAATGTATTTTGAGACCAAGAAGTATGATATCTCAGCTTTATTCTTCTTTCTAGGGATTTCTGTAGCTATTTCGGGTCTTTTGTGGTCCCGCATGAATCTTGGGAATTTTTTCTCTATTTTTGTGAAAAAATGTCATTGGAATTTTCATACGGATTGCACAGAATCGGTAGATAACTTCAGGAAGTAGGGACAGCAATATTTACTCTCTTCTGATCCATGAGTACAAGATATCTTTCCAGTCATTTGGATTTTCCTCAGCTTCTTTTATCAATGTCTTAGAGTTTTCAATATATAGATCTGTCATTTCCCTGGCTAAATTTATTCCTAAGTACTTTATAGTTTTTTAAAAAGATTTATTTATTCCAGAGAAAGAGAGATAATGCAGTGAGGAGGGGCAGAGGGTAAAGGAGAGAGAAACTCAAGCAGACTCTGAGCATAGAGCCCAACATGGGGCTCAATTTCACCACTGTGAGATCATGATCTGAGCTCAAACCAAGAGTAGGACACTTAACTGACTGTGCCACCCAGGTACCCCAGTACTTTATCATTTTTTATACTATTGTAAGTGGAATTATTTCTTTTTCACGTAGTTCATTGCTAGTGTATAGAAAAGCAATTGATCTTTATATATTGATTTTGTATCCTGCAATTTTACTGAATTTATTAGTTCTAACAGCTTTGTAGTGGAATCTTTAGAGAATTCTATATATAAGATCATGTCGTCTGTGAACAGATATCATTTTACTACTTCCTTTCCTATTTGGATGCCTTTTATTTCTTTTGCTTGCCTAATTGTTCTGACAATGAATTCCAGCATTATGTTGAATAAGACTCACGAGAGTGGGCACCCTTGTCTTCTTGCTCATCTTAGTGGGAAAGCTTTCAATCTTTCACTATTCTGTACGATGTTAGCTGTGGGTTTGTAATGTATGACCTTCCTTATGTTGAGGTACATTCCTTTTTTATATCCAATTTATGGAGAGTTTTTATCATGAAAGGATGCTGAATTTTGTCAAATTCATTTGCTACATCTATTGAGATGATCATGTAATTTTTATCCTTCATTCTATTAATGTGGTATGTCACATTTATTGATTTGCCTATCGCTGAAACATCCTTGCACCCCAGAGACCAATGTAAATTGATCACAGCATATGATCCTTTTAATGTGCTATTGAATTCAGTTTGCTAGTATTTTGTTGAGAATTTTTGCTTCTATATTCATTAAAGATGTTGGCCTGTAATCTTTTTTTTCCTGTAGCATTCTCATCTGGCTTTGTTAATAGGGCAATGCTGGCCTTGTAAAATGAGTCTGAGAGCATTCCCTCCTCTTCAGTGTTCTAGAAGAGTTTGAGAAGAACTGGCATTAATCCCCCAAATATTTGGCAAAATTCATCAGTGAAACCATCTGGTCTGGGCTTTTCTTTGTTGGGAGGTTTGTTTATTTGTTTGTTTTGCTATCTCTTTTTATTTAGTATTCAAGATGATTGTTGTTTTGTTCTAGTGGTACTTTTATGCTAAATACTTAAGTACCCTACTTACTATCTTTTTAAAAAAAATTAATTTCAATGTAGTTAATATACAATTTTATATTAGTTTCAGGTGTACAATATAGTGATTCAGCAATTCCAGACATTACTCAGTGGTCATCAAGAAAACTGTACTATTAATTCCCTTCACCTATTTCACTCATTCCCACTCCCACCTCCCCTCTGGTGACCATTTGTTTGTTCTCTATAGTTATGTTGGAAGGTTTTTCATTACTGTTTTAGTCTCTTGTATTGGTCTGTTCAAATTTTCTGTTTCTTCATGATTCAGTATAGTAGGCCGTGAATTTCTAGGAACTTGTCCATTTCTTCTAGTTTATCCCATATTTTAGCATGTAATTATTCATAGTAGTCTCTTACTATCCTTTCTATTTCTGTGTCAATTGTAATGTCTCCTTTTTCATTTCTGATTTTATGTATTTGAGTCTTCTCTCTTTTTTTTAATTTGTCTAGCTAAACATTTATCACTTTTGTTTACATTTTCAAAATATCAGCTCTTATTTTTGTTGATTTTCTACTGTTTTTCTGAGATGTCCACTTTCAGTATAAAGACACAGATGCATTAAAAGTAAAGGAATAAAGAAAGATATACCATAATAACACTAATCAAAGGAAAGCAGGAATAGCTATCCTCATTTCAGACAACGTAGACTTCAGAGTACACAAAGAGGACATTATATAATGATAAAGGGGTTAATTCTCCAAAAGGACACAGCTATCTCTAATAGTTATGTTCCTAACAACATAGAGGCAAAATATATGAGGCAAAACTTATAGAACTTCAAGGAGAAATAGACAAATCCACTATTATAGCTGGAAACTTCAATACCCCTCTATCACTAATTGATAAGTTCAGCAGGCAAAAAATCAGGAAGGATATAATTAAACAAAATAGCATCATTAATCAGCTGGATCAAGTTGACAATTACAGAATACTTTGTCCAGCAATTGCACAGTACATGTTCTCAGCTCAAATGGAACATTCACCAAGATCTGGGCCACTTTAACAAATTAAAAAAAAAAAAAGCCAAAGTACATGTTTAGGCAATGGAACTAAATTAGAAACCACTACCAGAAAAAGAGATGGAAAATCCCAAGTACTTGGAGATTAAACAACACTATGAAATAACATATGGGTCAAATTAGTGTCAACATTTTTAAAATATTTTTAATTAAATGAGAATGAAAATACTCATATTTATCAAAATTTGTGAGATGCAGCAAAAATAGTACTTAGAGGGAAATTTGTATCATTGAATGTATATAGAAAAGAAGAAAGAACTAAAATCAATAATCTAAGCTTCAACTTTGGAGAATCAAGATTAGATTAGAGAAGGAAAAGAAAATTAAATCCACTGTAAGCCAAAAAAAGAAAAATAATAAAAATTAGAACAGAAACCAATGAAATTGGTGATAGGAATTGAATAGGGAAAATCAATAAAGCCAATTATCTGATTCTTTGAAGAGACCAATACAATGTATATACTTCTAGCCAGGTTAACTAAGAAAATAGGGAATGACAAATTACTTATATTGGAAGTGAAAGAGGAGCCATCACTACTGATTTCATGGACGCTAATAGGATAATAAAGGGGTATTATGAACAATTCTATACCCACAGATTTGGTAACCTAGATGAAATAGATCAATTCCCTGAAAGACACAATCTATCACAATTCAGACAAAGAGAAATAGGTCATCTGAATAGGCTTTTTAAAATAGGCTATTTAAAATGTGAATCAATAATTAACAGCCTTCCAAAACAGAAACCACTAGGCCTGGCTGGGTTCACGGAGTTCACTATATCAAACATTTTAAGGAAGAAATGAGAGCTAAGTTCTATAATCTCTTTCAGAAATACAATTGATTTTGTACATTGATCCTGAACACTGCAACCTTAATGAATTTTTTTTATTAATCTAATAGATTTTTATTGGATTCTTTAGGATTTTCTATATACAAGATATCACTTGCAAATAGAGATAGTTTTACTTATTCTACTTATTCTTTTCCAATCTAGATACCTGCTTGTCCTTCCTTCTTTCCCTCCCACTTTCCCTCCCTCCCTTCCTTCCTTCCTTCTTTCTTTTTGTCTAATTACCCTGGCTAAAATCTCCAATACAATGTAGAATGCAAGAGATGAGAGTGAACATCCTTGTCTTGGAGGAAAGCATTCAATCTTTCACTATTAAGTATATTGTTAGCTTTGGGTTTTTCATAGATGCCATTTATCAGGTTGAGGAAGTTTCCCCTCTATTCCTAGTTTGTTGAGTGTATTTATCATGAAAAATTGTTGGATTTTTGTCAAATGCTCTTTCTGTGTCTATTGAGATAATCATGTTGTTTTTGTCTTTATTCAATTGATGTAGTGTTTTAGTTAACTGCTTTTTTAAAAAAGATTTTTATTATTTAATTTTATTTAATTTTATTTAATTTTATTTATTATTTTGAGAGAGCATGAGCCAGGCAGAGGGAGATAAAGAGAGAAAATCCCAAGCAGGCTCCATGCTCAGCACAGAAACCAACGTGGGGCTTAATCTCATGACCCTGAGATCATGACCTGAGCTGAAATAAGAATCAGATGCTTAACTGACCGAGCCACCCAGGCACTCCTATGTTAATTGCTTTTTCAATGTGAAACCAACTTTGCATTCCTGAGCTAAATTCCACCTGGTAATGTATTATATATTGCAGTATTTGGTTTGCTAGTATTTTGTGGAAAATTTTGTGCATGTATTCATAAAAGATACTGGTCTGTAGTTTTCTTTTCTTGTGATCTTTGATTAGTTTTGCTATCAGAGTAATAGTGACCTTGTAGAATAAGATGGAAGTATTCCTTCCTTTTCTATTTTTTGGAAGAGTTTGTGAAGAATTGTTCATTCTTTTTAAAATATTTCTTAGAATTTACCAGTGAAGCCATCCTGACCCACACTTTCCTGAGTGCTAACTTAATCTTTTTACTTGTTTATTTAGATTTTATTATTTCTTCTTGAGTCAGTATCATAAGGTTGTGTCTTTCTAGAAATTTGTCCATTGCATCTAAGTTACCTAATTTGTTGACATCTGCTTGACTATTTTAAAATAAATATGTTAATTTTATTTTTTATTACTTAAGTGATACATTCTTAATCCTAAATTTTTGATCATACAGAGGTATTTAATATGTAAATATACATATTCAACATATATAAGCATTCAGTTCTTATATATGAATATATTTTACATAAGTGGCATCATATTCCATATACTTCTACAAATTAAGAACCTTTCCACAAGTCTACATAATTCCATTTAATCAGAGGATGGAATAATTTATCTTATTGACTAATAAATACTTTGTATTAAAACATATTTTAAGACAATAAAAATATACTATAGATATATATTTAGTGGCATGAAAAGTGTTCATAATACTTTTCTGCTTAGTGGGAAAAAATAGGTTACAAAGTATTATATCATGATAAATTCATTTTTATTTTAAAAAATTAAAGGAAGACATTGAGTGTATACATAACTATACACATGTTGACAATAAGATTGAGTAATAGGATTACTAGAGATTTTTACTCTGTGATTTCCATATTTTATAAAGCCTATATGTATTTTTATTTATGTATGTATGTTTTTCCCTTATGAGCAAGTATATACACACATACATACAAGGCAAGAATAGCAAACAGAAAGAGTAAAACAAGTTGGCGGGTACTCTAAAAGTTGTGTGTGTCCCTAATGAAAAAACGGGAAAGACTTAAATTATTCAATTTAAAAATATTCTCATACAAGATTTTTTAAAAAACCAAAATTCAGTTATATTATAAGTACACATAAATTAACTTGATGAAGAAACAGCAAAGATATACAAGGTGAATACAATTCAAAGAAAGCAAGGACGATGTTCCAGAATGGAGTAGCATGATATATTCAAAGTGTAAGAAGGAAAAAACCTGCAACTAAGAATACTCTCAGCAAGGCTATCATTCAGAATAGGACAGAGAAAGAATTTTTCAGACAAGCAAAGGTTAAAGAAGTTCATCATCACTAAACCAGCCTTGTAAGACACACTACAAGGAATTCTTTGAGTGGAAGAAAAAGGCCATAATCAGGAGTAAGAAAATTATGAAAGGAAAAAATTTCACAGGTAATTTATAAACATAATAAAAGTCATAGATTAATCACTTATAAAAAACCAGTATAGAGGTTAAAATACAAAAGCAGTAAAATCAATTATATCGATAAAAATCAGTCAAGAAATTCATAAAATAAAAAGATGTAAAGGATGGCATCATATACATAGGACAGTGTGGGGGAGAGGGAGTAAAAATGTGGTGCTTGTAGAATGGTTTCAAACTTAAGCAACCACCAACTGTTATATGCATAAGATGTTATATATGAACCTAATGGTAACCACAAATCAAAAACTTGTAATAGATATACAAAAAAATAAATAAATAAAGAGAAAAGCATCCAAGCATTTCTTTTTTTTTTTTTTTTTTTTTTTTTTTTTTTTTTTTTATTTTTTTTTTTTTTTTATTTTTTTTTTTTTTTTTTTTTTGCATCCAAGCATTTCATTAAAGAAAGCCATTAAACCACAATGGAAGAGAGCAAGAGAGAAAGGAGCAGAGGAGATCTACAAAAACAACTATAAAACAAATAACAAAATGGCAGTAAGTACACATCTATCAATAATAACTTTGAATAAATGGACTAAATGCTCCAATCAAAAGACAGAGGGTAACGAAGTGGGTAAAAAAGCAAGACTCAACTATAAGCTGCCTAGGAGAGACCCACTTAACACCTAAAAACCTATGAAAGTGAAGAAATGGAAAAATACTTACCATGCAAATGAAAGTGAAAAAAACAAGCTGAGTTAACAATACTTATGTCATATAAAACAGACTTTTTTGTATATATTTTTTTATTGGAGCTCGATTTGCCAACATATAGCATAACACCCAGTGTTCACCTGTTAAGTGCCCCCCTCAGTGCCTGTCACCCCTCATCCCACCCCCCTGCCCACCTCCCTTTCCACTACCCCTTGTTCATTTCCCAGAGTTAGGAGTCTCTCATGTTCTGTCTCCCTCTGAAAAGTCCAGGGCCAGATGGCTTCCCAGGGGAATTCTATCAAACGTTTAAAGAAGAAACAATACCTATTCTACTAAAGCTGTTCCAAAAGATAGAAAGGGATGGAATACTTCCAAACTCACTTTATGAGGCCAGTATCACCTTAATTCCAAAACCAGACAAAGACCACCAAAAAGGAGAATTATAGACCAATATCCCTGATGAACACAGATGCAAAAATTCTCAACAAGATACTAGCCAGTAGGATCCAACAGTACATTAAGAAGATTATTCACCACGACCAAGTGGGATTTATCCCCAGGATGCAAGGCTGGTTCAACACTCGTAAAGCAATCAACGTGATAGATCATATCAACAGGAGAAAAAACAAAAACCATATGATTCTCTCAATAGATGCAGAGAAAGCATTTGACAAAATACAGCATCCATTCCTGATCAAAACTCTTCAGAGAGTAGGGATAGAGGGAACATTCCTCAGCATCTTAAAAGCCATCTATGAGAAGCCCACAGCAAATATAATTCTCAATGCGGAAACAATGGGAGCCTTTCCCCTAAGATCAGGAACACGACGGGGATGTCCACTCTCCCCACTGCTATTCAACATAGTACTAACATAGTACTAGAAGTCCTAGCAACAGAAATCAGACAACAAAAAGAAATAAAAGGTATTCAAATTGGCAAAGAAGAAGTCAAACTCCCCCTCTTTGCAGATGACATGATACTGCATGGAGAAAACCCAAAAGACTCCACCCCAAGATTACTAGAACACATACAGCAATTCGGCAGTGCAGCAGGATACAAAATCAATGGCTAGAAATCAGTGGCATTTCTATACACTAACAATGAGACTGAAGAAAGAAAAATTAAGGAGTCAATCCCATTTACAATTGCTCCCAAAAGCATAAGGTACCTAGGAATAAACCTAACCAAAGAGGTAAAGGATCTATACCCTAAAAACTGCAGAACACTTCTGAAATAAACTGAGGAAGACACAAAGAGATGGAAAAATATTCCATGCTCATGGATTGGAAGAATAAATATTGTGAAAATGTCAATGCTACCCAGAACAATGTACACATTTAATGCAATCCCTATCAAAATACCATGGACTTTCTTCAGAGAGTTGGAACAAATCATCTTAAGATTTGCGTGGAATCAGAAAAGACCCGAATAGCCAGGGGAATATTGAAAAAGAAAACCAGAGCCAGGGGCTTCACAATGCCATATTTCAGGTTGTACTACAAAGCTGTGATCATCAAGACAGTGTGGTACTGGCACAAAAACAGACTTTAAAACAAAGACTGTAATGAGACAAAGAAGGACTCTTCATTATGGTTAAAGGGAATATGCTGGGTAAATAAATATTTATAATTGTATCAAGGATATATTAAAAGGATATCTTGGGACACCTGGGTGGCTCAGCGGTCGAGCATCTGCCTTTGGCTCAGGGTGTGATTGCGGAGTTCTAGGATCGAGTCCCACATCGGGCTTCCTGCATGGAGCTTGCTTCTCCCTCTGCTTATGTCTCTGCCTCTCTCTCTCTCTCTGTGTCTTTCATGAATAAATAAAATCTTTAAAAATAAATAAATAAATAAATAAATATTTTGATATAACAATTTTGAGTATATATGCACCCAACATGGAAGCACCTAAATAAAGCAATTAACAGACACAAAGAAAGAAAATGACAATAATACAATAAAGTAAGGGATTTTTACGTCCCATTTACATCAGTGAATAGATTTTCTAGGCAGAAGGTCAACAAGAAACATTGCCTTTCATAAAGCCAGATGGACCTAACAGATATATTCAGAACATTCCATCCCAAAAGAGTGGAATATACATTCTTTTCAAGTGTATGTGGAATATTCTTCAGAAGAGATCACGTGTTAAGCCAGAAAAGAAGTCTCAATAAATTCAAAAAGACTGAAATCATATCATACACCTGTTCTGACCACAATGGTATATGAAGCTAGAAATCCATAAAAAATAAAAAAAAAACCTGAAAAGAAAACCAATACAAATACATGGAGACTGAATAACATGTCACTAAACAATGAATGGATCAACCAAGAAATCAAAGAGGAAATAAAAAAATACATGGAGACATGAAAATAAAAACACAATGGCTTCAAAACCTTGGATACAGCAAAATCTGTTCCAAAAGGAAAGATTATAGCAATACAGCAATACAGGCCTATCTCAAGAAGCAAGATAAATCTCAAATAAACAACCTACCCCTACACCTGAAGGAGCTAGAAAAAGAAGAACAGTAAAGTCCAAAGCCAGTAGAATAACAAAGATCAGAGCAGATATTAATGAAATAGAAACTAAAAAAATAATGGAACAGGTTGATGAAATGAGGAGCTGGTTCTTTTAAAAGAGCAATAAAAGTGATAAACATTTATCCAGACTCATCAAAAAGCAAAAGCAAAACAACAAAGAGGACTTAAATAAACAAAATCAGAAATGAAGAAAGAGAAATAACAAGTGACATCACAGAAATATGAAAGGTTATCAGAGAATATTATGAAAAATTACATGCCAGCAAATTAGACAACCTAAAAGAAATGGATAAATTCCTAGAAACATACAACCTTCCCACACTGAATCAGGAACAAATAAAAAATTTGAACAAATTGATTATCAGCAATGAAACTGAATCAGTAATCCAAAAACTACCAACAAACAAGAGTCCAGGACCAGATGGCTTCACAAGAGAATTCTACCAAACATTTAGGGAAGAGTTAATAATACTCTTCTCAAACTATTCCAAAAAATAGAACACGAAGGAAAGCTTCCAAATTCATTCTACAAGGCCAGCATTACCCTGAAACCAAAAGTAGGTAAGAAACCACGCAAAAAAGAAAATAATAAGCCAATATAAATGCAGTAAAGAACTGAGGCAAGATGGTGGAAAAGTAGGGGTCTTCAATTCATCTGGTCCCACAAACTTACCTAGATAACTTTCAAAACATCCTGAACATCTACAAATTCAACCTGAGATGTAAAGAGAGAACAGCTGGAATGCTACAGAGAAACGTGATCGCTTCTGACAAGCCACTCTGCACTGGACAACATGACTAGAAGGAAGAATTCACCACAAAAGAAAGAACCAGAAGTAATACTCTCCACCACAGATATGTTGGATGTGGATTTAAATGCCATGTCAGAGATACAATTCAGAAGCAAAATTATAAAATTACTGGTGGCTCTGGAAAAAAGCATAAAGGACTCTAGAGATTCTCTTACTGCAGAATTGAGATCTAATCAGGCCAAAATTAAAAATACTTTAAGCGAGATGCAGTCTAAACTGGATGCTATAACTGTAGGGTTAAGGAGGTGGAAAAGAGAGTGAGTGACATAGAAGACAAGTTGATGGAAAGGAAGGAAGCTGAGGAAAAAAGAGAAAACAATTAAGAACCCACAAGGAAAGGCTTCAGGAAATAAATGATAGGTTGAGAAGGAATAATATTCATCTTATTGGGATTCCAGAAGAGGTAGGGAGAGAGGACCACAAAGTATATTTGAAATAATCATGGCTGAGAACTTTCCTAATCAGGAAAAGGAAACAGGCATTCAGATCCAAGAGATGGAGAGGACCCCCCCACACACACCAAGTTAACAAAAACCGCTCAACACCTCAACATTTAATAGAAAAACTTGCGAATTTCAGAGACAAAGAGAAAATTCTAAAAGCAGCTTGAGACAAGAGATTCTTAACTTATATGGGAAGAAATATCAGATTAACAGCAGACCTCTCCACAGAGACCTGGCAAGCCAGAAAGGGCTGGCATGATATATTCAGGGTCCTAAATGAGAAAAACATGCAGCCAAGAATACTATATCCAGCAAGTCTGTCATTCAGAATAGGAGAGATAAAGAGCTTCCAGGATAGACAGAAACTGAAAGAATATGTGTCACCACCAAACCAGCTCTGCAAGAAGTACTAAGAGGGACCCTGTAAAAGAAAGAGGAAGTCCAAAGAAATAATCCACAAAAACAGGGACTGAATGGGTAATGTGGTGACACTAAATTAATATCTTTCAATAGTTACTCTAAATGTGAATGGGCTAAATGATCCCATCAAAAGATGCAGGGTATCAGACTGCATAAAAAAGCAAGACACAACTGTATACTGTCTACAAGATACTCATTTTAGACCTAAGGACACCTCCAGCCTGAAAACGTAGGGGTGGAGAACCATTTACCATTCATGTGGTCCTCAAAAGAAAGCTGGGGGTAGCAATCCTCATATCAGATAAATCAGAGTTTATCCCAAAGACTGTAGTAAGAGATGAAGAGGGACACCATATCACACTTAAAGGGTCTATCCAACAAGAAGACCTAACAATCATGAATATTTATGCCCCTAATGTGGGAGCTGCCAAGTATATTAATCAATTAATAACCAAAGTAAATACATACGTAGATAATAATACACCAATAGTAGGAGACTTCAACACAGCACTCTCAGCAAAAGACAGATCTTCTAAGCAGAACATCACCAAAGAAGCAATGGCCTGGAATGATACACTGGACCAAATGGATTTCAAAGATATATACAGAACATTCCATCCAAATGCAACTGAATACACATTCTTCTCAAGTGCTCATGGAACATTCTCCAGAATGGACCACATATTGGGTCACAAACCAGGTCTCAGTTGATACCAAAGGACTGGGATTGTCCCCTGCATATTTTCAGACCACAAAGCTTTGCAACTAGAACTCAATCACAAGAAGATATTTTGAAAGAAACTCAAACATGTGGAGGTTAAAGAGCATCCTACTAAAAGATGAATGCGTCAACCAGGAAATGAGAGAAGAATGAAAAAGATTCATGGAAACTAATGAAAATGAAAATACAACTGTTCAAAATCTTTGGGATAGAGCAAAAGGAGTCCTAACAGGGAAATACAGTGCTCGCTTCGGCAGCACATATACTAAAATTGGAACGATACAGAGAAGATTAGCATGGCCCCTAACAGGGAAATACATTGCAATACAAATCTCCCTCAAAAAATTGGAAAAAACTCAAGTACAAAGCTAACCTTACACCTAAAGGAATTGGAGAGAGATCAGCAAATATAGCCTAAACAAGCAGAAGACAAGAGATAATAAAAATTAGAGCAGAACTCAATGAAATAGAGACCAGAAGAACTGTAGAACAGATCAATAAAACCAGGGGCTGAAAAAAAAAAAAAAAAAAACAGGGGCTGGTTCTCTGAAAGAATTAATAAGATAGATAAACCCAGCCTTATTAAAAAGAAAAAAGACTCAAATTAATAAAATCATGAATGAAGAGGAGAAATCACAACCAATACCAAGGAAATAAAAACTATCTTAAAAACATATTATGAGTAACTATATTCCAACAAATTAGGCAATCTGGAAGAAGTGGATGCATTTCTGGAAACCTACAATTACCAAAACTGGAACAGGAAGAAATAAAAAACCTGAATAGGCCAATAACCAGTGAAGAAATTGAAGCAGTCATCAAAAACCTCCCAGGACACAAAAGTCCAAGGCCAGATGGCTTCCCAGGGGAATTCTATCAAACATTTAAAGAATAAATAATATCTATTCTACTAAAGCTGTCTCAAAGGACAGAAAGGGAGGGAATACTTCCAAACTCATTCTATGAGGCCAGCATCACCTGTATTCCAAAACCAAAGACCCCTCCAAAAAGTAGAATTACAGACCAATATCCCTGATGAACATGGATGCAAAAATTCTCATCAAGATACTAGCCAATAGGATCCAACAGTACATTAAAAGGATTATTCATCACACCCAAGTGGGATTTATCCCTGGACTCCAAGGGTGGTTCAACACTCGTAAGCCAATCAACATGATAGGTCACATCAATAAGAAAAAAGAACGATATGATCCTCTCAATAGATGTAGAGAAAGCATTTGACAAAATACAGCAACCATTTCTGATTAAAACTCTTCAAAGTGCAGGGATAGAGGGAACATTACTCAATATCATAAAAGCCATCTACAAAAAGCCCAGAGTGAGTATCATTCTCAATGGGGAAACACTGGGAGCCTTTCCCCTAAGATCAGGAACATGACAGGGATGTCCACTCTCACCACTGCTATTCAACATAGTACTAGAAGGCCTAGCCTCAGCAATCAAACAACAAAAAGATATAAAAGTCATCCAAATTGTCAAAGAAGAAGTCAAACTCTCCCTCTTTGCAGATGACATTATATTGTAGATAGAAAACCCAAAAGACTCCATCCCAAGATTGCTAGAACTCATTCAGCAAGGGGGTAGGATATAAGATAATGCACAGAAAGCAGTGGCATTTCTATACACTAACATAAGATACTTAGGAATAAACCTAACCAAAGAGGTAAAGGATCTATACTCTAAAAACTATAGAATACGTATGAAAGAAATTGAGAAGGACATAAAGAGATGGAAAAATATTCCATGCTTATGGATTGGAAGAATAAATATTGTGAAAATGTCTATGCTTCCCAGGGCAATGTACACATTCAATGCAATCCCTATCACAATACCATGGACTTTCTCCAGAGAGTTGGAACAAATAATCTTAAGATCTGTATGGAACCAGAAAAGACTCCAAATAGCCAGAGGAATATTGAAAAAGAAAACCAGAGCCTGGGGCATCACAACGCCTGATTTCAAGCTGTACCACAAAGCTGTGATCACCAGGAAAGTGTGGTACTGGCACAAAAACAGACACATATGTCATGGGAACAGAATAGAGACCCCAGAAAAAAACCCTCAACTCTATGGTCAACTCATCTTCGACAAAGCAGGATAGACTATCCACTGGAAGGACAGTCTCTTCAATAAATGGTGTTAGGAAAATTGGACAGTCATATGCAGAAAAATGAAACTGGACCAATCTCTTACACCTCACAGAAAGATAAACTCAAAATGGTTGAAAGATCTAAATGTGAGACAAGAATCCATCAAAATACTAGAGGAGAACACAGGCAACACCCTTTTTGAACTTGGCCACAGTAACCTCTTGCTAGACACATCTATGAAGGCAAAGAAAGCAAATGCAAAAATGAACAATTGGGACTTTATCAAGATAAAAAACTTCTGCACAGCAAAGGAAACAGTCAACAAAACTAAAAGGCAACCTACAGAATGGGAGAAGATATTTGCAATTGACGTATCAGATAAAGGGCTAGTATCCAAGATCTAGAAAGAACTTATCAAGTTCAACACTAAAGAAACAAACAATCCAGTCAAGAAATGGGCAGAAGATATGAACAGACATTTCTCCAAAGAACACTTACACACAGCCAACAAGCACGTGAGAAAACGCTCCGCATCACTTGCCATTCATCAGAAAAGACGAATACTCACCATTTGCTTCCACATGGATGGAGCTGAAGGGTATTATGCTGAGTGAAATAAGTCAATTGGAGGACAATCATCATATGGTTTCACTCATATGTGAAATAGAAGAAACAGTGAAAGGGATTTTAGGGGAAAGGAGGGAAACTGAGTGGGGAAAAATGAGAGAGGGAGACAAACCATGAGGGACTCCTGACTCTGGGAAACAAACAAAGGGTTGCAGAAGGGGACGAGGGTGGGGGTTGGGTAACTGGGTGACAGGCACTGAGCAGGGCACCTGATGGGATGAGCACTGGGTGTTATACTATATGTTGGCAAACTGAATTTAAATAAAAAATTTTTAAAAAGAACATAGATGCAAAATTCCTCAACATAATATTGGCAAGCCAAATCCAACAATACTTTAAAAAAATCATTCACCACAATCAGGTAGGATTTATTGCAGCAATGCAAGAGTGGTTCAATATTCACAAATCTTTCAACATGATATATTAACAAGGGAAAGGATAAAAACCACATGATCATTTTAATAGATACAAAAAAAGCATTTGACAAAGTACAACATCCATTCATGATAAAAACTCTCAACAAAGTAGGTTTAGAAGCAGTATACATCAACGTAATAAAGGCTATACATGAAAAGTCCACCCTAACATCATTCTTAATGGGAAAAAACAGAGTTTTCCCCTAAGGTCAGGAACAAGACAAGGATGTCTGCTCTCACCGCTGCTATTTAACACAGTACTGGAAGTCCTAGCCATAGCAGTCTGACAGTGAAAAGAAATAAAAGGCCTCCAAATTGGTAAAGAATAAGTAAAAATTTCACTATTTATATATGACATGACACTATATACAGGAAATCCTAAAGACTCCACCAAAAAATTACTAGAACTGATAAACGAACTCAGTAAGGTCACAAGATATAAAATTAACATACAGAAATCTGAATGTGCATTTCTATACACTAATAATGAAGTGGCAGAAAGAGAAATTAAGAAAGCACTCCCATTTACAATTGCACCAAAAAGAATAAAATATCTAGAAATAAACATAACCAAGGAGGTAAAAGACCTGTGCTCTGAAAACCTAAATAATATTGATGAAAAAAAGTGAATATAACCCAAACAGATGAAAACATACTCCATGCTCATGGTTTGGAAGAATCAATATTGGAGTGCCTGGCTGGTTTAGTCAGTAGAGCATGCAACCTTTGATCTCAGGGTTGTGAGTTCAAGGCCCATAATGGGTGTAGAGCTGACTTAAAAAAAAATAACCAATATTGTTAAAATGTCTATACTACACAAAGTAATCTACATATTTAAAGCACTCCCTATCAAAATATCAGCAGTATTTTTCACGAACTAGAACAAATAAACCTAAAAATTTGTGTGGAACCACTAAAGACCCTGAATAGTCAAAGCAATCCTGCCAAAGAAGAACAAAGCTGGGGATTACACAATCCCAGTTCTCAAAATATACTACAAGGCCATAGTAATAAAAACAGTATGGTACTGGCACAAAAACAGATACATAGATGAATGGGATAGAAGAGAGAGTCCATAAATAAACTCACTTTCATAGTCAATTAATCTTTGTCAAAGAAGGCAAAAACATATAAAGAGAAAAAGACCTCTTCAATAAATGGTTGGGAAAACTGGACAGATACATGCAAAAGAATGAAACTGGATCACTTTCTTTACACCATACACAAAAATAAACTCAAAATGGATGAAATATTTAACTGTGAGACAGAGGAAACCATAAAATACCTAGAAGAAAACAGGCAGTAATTTCTTTGACATTGGCCACAGAGGCAGTTTTCTAGATATATCTCCTCCAGCAAAGGAAACAAAAGCAAAATTAAACTATTGGAAAGGCACCAAAATAAAAAGTTTCTGCACAGCAAATGAAACCATCACCAAAAAAAAAGGCAACCTACTGAATAGGAGAAGATTTTTGCAAATGATGATAGGAGCTAATACCCAAAATATATAAAGAATTTATACAAGTCAAGACACACACACACACACACACACACACACACACACACACACACAGAATGGAATACTACTGAGCCATGAAAAATAATGAAATCTTACCATTTGCAACAACATGGATAGACCTAGAGGGTATAATGTTGAGTGAAATCAGCCAGAAAAAGATAAATGCCATATTATTTAATTTATATGTGGAATTTAAGAAACAAACAAAAGCAAGAAAAGAACAGAAAAACAGTCTCCTAAATATAGAGAACAAACTGGTGGTTGTAAAGGGAAGGTAGGAGAAGGGATGGGTGAAATGTGTGAAGGGTATTAAGAGTACAGTTATCTTGATGAGCACTGAGAAATGTATAGAATTTTTGAATCACTATATTGTGTACCTGAAACTAACATAATACTTCATGTTAACTATACTTGAATAAAAAATAAACAATTAAAAGAAAATAAACACCCATCATTTCTATCCCATGTAATTTATTCCTGACTCTACCCAGCAGTTCTCCACTCTAGATCCACATCAGAATCACCCAGAAAGCTTTTACAATACCAGCACCTGGGCCCCAACTGCAGATTTTGAGTGAATTGGTTTAGCATGGGCCTGACACCTATATATTTTTTAAAATTCCTCAGGTAACTCCTATGTGTGGCTAAGATTGAGAAAAACTGCTCTAAATGGAATTGTACCTGATAACCAGAGCTAGAGTTTGGCTTACAGCAAGTATAAATAAGCCCAGGTGTGGGTCACTGGACTACCGTGGCTAGAAAATCAGGCAGAGCCTTTAGAGCTTCATCACTCAAGAAACTCCACTTTTGAAGTCTTCAATTATCCTCTTCTCTCCGTATGTAGATTCCTGGGATACTCTCCCATTTTCTTTTAGCACCTGGCTCAAATTTTCTCTCTAATCCAACTTTTCATGATCCTGTATAATGTCCAAAATCAAACTGAGAGTTCTCCCAGCATCCAGCTTCATGCTCCTCAATATCCACAACCCCCAAAACATTCCTTTTCATTCCTGTGTGTGGAGCTTAGGCAAACCTTGCAGCTACTCACCTATAAAAACTGCTCAGTACTCCTCAAGGCACTTAGAGCTAAGGGACTCCTTTTTTTTTTTTTTTTTTTTTTTAACTTACCAGAAAATAGGGGAATAGGAAGTTTATTCTTGGCATCCCAACCTGAAATTCTGGATAAATTTTTCACGGAAACTGTTATGCATCTTCAAGTACTTTAGAGGCTAAATATGTTTGGTAAATCAGCCTTGAAATCTAATTTTTCTATTATACTCTTTCTATAGTTAAAAATGCATTCTCCATTCAACACAACCAAACTGCAAATGAACTTTTAACAAACAACCTACTCATCTGCTTGAGAATGATCTGCATATCATATTCTGGTCAGCGTCTGATATCACAGTATCACTTGTATGAACATTAATTATGAGCAAAGGACAGAGCCAGGGGACACACAAGTAGTTTTAGTCTATATATGTAATGTCACAAATTAAAAGTCTCCAGCTAGAAGCGTATATCCTGGACATTTTTATTTAAGCAACAGCTGGCCCTAGCCTCTGAAGAGGAATATACTGCTGTCACTGATCACCTTTACTCATTTTCTGGAGAAGAAGCCAGCCCATCCTTATTTTCAACTAAGTGTTGTTTTGGTTGTCAGTCTTAATATCCAGTGAAATTATTATGGGACAACCTACCAGACATTGATAAGCATCTACCACCTGTTAGCCTAAGATGACTCGGTTCCTTTGTTTCCAGTTGGTTCTCTTTCATCTCCTTTAATGCTTCCACACATCTTCTATTAGTGAGTTCCTCTTCTCCCTTTTCCAACATTCTATACTGGTCAACATGTTCCTCTCATTGTTCACTTGATGGGAAAATCATGTTCCCCCTCCTTTCCATAATGTACTCCCAACATTTCATGAAAGCAAACTAAGGTTGATAACTGGAACACGCTAAAAGCTTCGAGATGTATTAACACCTTCTTACAAAAACCTCTATTCTTTGGCCAGAGGCAGAGTGAAGCATGTCAGGGGTTAATATATGTAGTTATTTTTTTTTTAGCCTTTTGTTTTCTCTGGTTACAAATTCAATAGATGTTCTTATAAATTAAAGTAGAATTTTGCATGAAAGTATAAGGAAGATAATAAAATCACCTATAATCTTACTATTCTGTAGTAACTACCATTACCATTTCAGTGCATTTACTTTTGGACTTTTCTCTATATAGACAGAGTGTGGCAACCTGCCTCCATTATTGGACTTTTAGGCTGTATCTCAATCTCTCTCTCTCTCTCTCTCTCTCTCTCTATCTGTCCTACAAATAACACTTCATGAATATCCTTTCACATTAATCTCTGAGTGCTTTCTTTATAACATTCCCTAAAGTGGAATTACTGGATTAAGCAATTACACCAAATTATTTTTTAGGATGATTTCAGGATGATTGCATCAATTTCTATTCCCTCTAGTAATATTCGAGAGTAAACATCTCCCCTATATTCTTGAAGCTCTAATTTTTCCAGTAAACATTTTTGTAGTTGATATACATTGATATGCCTAATAATGAAGCTGAACTTTTGCAAATGCTTATTGGCCTTTAATTATTCTTCTATGCTCCTCATCCTTCTTTATTAGGGTGTTCCTCTGAACAGGAGAAAGGAGAAACAGTAGTGTCCTGAGAACCTTAATTCCAATGGAAAGATCCAACTAGTAAAGGAGTAAAGATTCCAATGGAAAGATGAGAACAATGTTGAAGAAGTTGTTTTGTTTGATTTTTTTTTCCTTTTAATGGGATGATTTGAGCTCATCTCTAGGTTGAGGGGAAGAAATAAGCAGTATTGAAGACCTTCAGAATTCAGAAATTAGAGTAAATAAGTGATGGAATAACATTCTATAGGAGCAGAATTGATGGGATTACTAAAGAAAGAGCCTATCCTCCTTCAATCATGCAGGAAAGAAGGCTAAGTGTGGGTAGAGAATATTGTAGTTATAGGAGGGAAAAGCTGGAAACACTCAGACTTCATAGCCTCAGATTTCTCTATGAAATAGGAGGCAGGATTGTTGCTAAGACAAAAAAGGGTGGTAGAAAGGGGGTTTGAGAAAAGTGATAAAGACTTAGAAGGACTGCAGAATAGTGGCAAGAGGTGATCTGAAATTAAAGAGCATAAATCTCCAGGGGCAACTATCCCATAATTCTATTCTTTCCTTTTGCAGGGACCATGCCACCCAGGTGAAAAAAATTACAACTGAAAACAGATGGTTGGGGATTTTCTGGGGAATTCAACATCAGGAAAACAGATCCAGAAATCAGAGAGGACTGGCGAAAATGACAAAATGGTTACCATAGAGTCCAAGGGGGAAAAGTTAAAACAATGAGAGGCATACTAGACTGGGAAGAAAAGGAAGGAGCCGGGACATGGGAGGTTGGAGAACTGGTTGTGGGCCGGACTGTCCACATGGTCACTAAAATCACCCAGGAGGATGGCAAGAATTAAAGTGGAAGCCTAAAACTGTCATGAAATGAAGGGCATTACCAGGGCCTGACAGATCACAACAAGGAAAGCTAAGACTCTTAAGAAGGAAATGAAGAGTTATCACTGACACTGTCTCTAGATACGAGGTAGAACTGCAGTTGCAGGACAGATCTTGGGACAGAGACAAATCTCAAAGCCAGGAAATGAAGGAAACATTTTGTGAAGAGATTGGAGGATAAAAAAAGAATGTAATTACAATGGAATGAGAGCTCCAAGGAACACAGTAAAAACGACTGCAAGACTAGTAAGAAAGAATTATGAATAGTAAGTTATAGAGGAATATAGGGGTGAGAGAGGAGCATCACAGGGGGGCTAAGCACAATTAGAGGATGAGATTTCTGTAAAGCACATTTTTTGAAAACTCAACATAATACCAATCAGTTTTCCCATAACAAGAAAAACATTCAAAAAGACGTGGTCTCAGATGGGTCGTCAACATCACTATTTACTAGGAGAAAGAAATCAACCCTTAAGAGTCCATGAATTAACACCCAGGGTAGATGAATAGAAGGCTGTATGACTAATGCCACTGCGCTATGATTTTTCTGTTCACAATATTCAAACAGAAGGGCTTTGCTTTGCTTTTATAAAAAGTACACGTATAAAAGATTGCTCAACTCTGCTGAACTATGCAGGTGGACTTAGATACATTAATCATTAATTTTTCAAAATTAATCTTATTTCAAAGCCATTTTCTGAGAACACTGAAATATTGGGCCATCTCATGACACGGTGCAATGTGAGCAGTACAAAAGGAACCTGGTGGAATAGGAAACTGGAAGCTAACTCTAGCTCACGCTTCCGCATTCCCAGGCGTTTGTGCTGGCTTTGGCCCAGAAAAGTCATTCAGCTGCAGTGTAAGGGGGCTCGGGTTGGGGTGGGGGGAAGGAATGGGAGTTTTTCTGATTCATTGGCCCAAGGACAGCACCATTTTCTAATGGACACAAAGGCATTGCATAAAATAGAAGAGGCCCTTCCTAAATATACAAACAATCCAGGAGAATGTACTGTTGAAGACCTAAGAAATTTTTTTAAAATAATAATCCATTAACTTGTTAAATAATATTTTCTGAATTAATTTGACAGGAGTAAATGGTAATATTTTCCCAAATATATAAAAAATCATATTATCAAAAAAATTTAAAAATTAAAAAAATTAAAAAAAATAAAAAATCATATTATCAGTACACTTCCTTAGTCTGACTCATTAAAATTAATAATTATGTTTACAACTTAGTCACATTTAGAAATATTTCCATAATATTTTTATAATATTGGGTGTGAAGAAAAATTTTCTCAACATAATCCCAAAGTAAGTATCATAAAAAGACTGATATATGATAAAAAAATTTTTAAATTTCTGTAGAGAAAAAGAACTTAAGCATCAAATAATCACCTAGGAAAAATATTTAACACATTATTATTTTTTATCAGCAGCAGCATCACTGATGTGCACCAAGCATTTTGCTAAGTTCTTTAACTATATATAATTTTATTTAGTCCTCACATTTAGTCCTACCTCATACTGAAGTAGGGATTATAAGTGTTCTTGTTTTACAAATGAAGGCTCAGAGAGATAATGTGACTGCGCCAAAATACACAGTGCTTAAGAAATAAAGCCAGAATCCAAATGACAGTCTGTCCAAATAAGCTCTGTTCTTACTTGTAACCTTAAAAATTAATAATGCTCAGTTGGAAGAGCATGCAACTTTTGATCATGGGGTTGTAAATTCAAGTTCCATGTTGGGTATAGAGATTACTTAAAAATAAAATCTTTAAAAATAATAATAATAATAATAATAATAATAAAGCAAATAAGTAACAAATTAACAAGAGAATTACACTCAGTAACACAGAAGAAAAATGTTCAGTATCTCTAGTCATTAAAAATGCAAATAAAAACAATGAGAAACTACTTTTAAACTATCCAATTAGTAAAGAAAATAAGAGAATAATAATACTCAGAGTAGGTCCGTGTGTCCAGAAAAAAATAATAATAAAATAAAATAAACTATATACATCTGAACAGCAAATAAATTGGCACATTGTTTCTGGAAGTCTATTTCATAATAAAACTCAAAAGTCTTAAAAATGCGCAGATTCTTTACTCTTTATTTTCATTCATTTTATTTTTATTTATTCATATTGCCAAATTCTTCCTTTGTTCACTGCCTTTCATTTTCAAACTATATTCTTTGTTGCATCAAACTAATGAACACTAAATGCTTTTAAAATGAGATACTGATGGCGTACTGTAATCCCATCATCCATTAGCTCTACAATAGCCTTACATAAATAAACCCAAAAGTTGAAATAATGAGATAAGACTGAGAAATATCAGAAAATATAGTCTATATTAAAGGTACACATATCTGTGTAACAGATAATTCTATTCCTTTACTTATAACAAAACTGACATGAAAGATCCTTGCCACATTAATCTTTGTGAACTAGAAAAACAAAATTAAATCCTCTCATACCTTGAATTGCTCTAACATGTTGTTAATTTAGTTAAGTATATGAAAATGGATAATGACATTTAAAAAGTGGTGCCACTTAGATTACAATTTTATCAAAGATAGTAATGTATTTTTAAAAATTAACTTTCATTTATTTCATTTTAAAATACTCTTAGAGCAAATTCAAGAATTATAAGCCATAACATGAAAAACTTAAGCTGTAACATGGGAAAAAAACAGATTTTAGTACATTTAACCAAGTATTGTTTTTATCACGCTCCTCCTCGATATTGGATATTTGTTGTATAGGAAGGATGCTTATTAAGTATTTGTTGAAGTGCATATTTTAACTGAATGATACCTAAAAATTCCTTTTTTTCTCCTCCAAGAGGAAATTCATAGTAAATGAGTTATAAACTAAAATCATACTTGTAAAAAAGTTTAACATTTAAAAGAGAGACAAAAAGTCCCATCTTTAATGGAAGCACACACCCAGAGATCTTAGAACCATGTAAGTAAGTTCTATTTGCCAATTGCCATGCCTGAAGAATAAATGTGCAATGGTGTGTCTTCTGCCTTGAATCCTTTTTGATATTAGAAGTGTGAATAAATCATCTATATTTTAAGTAACTCAAATAATTTGCTATCTAAACCATTTCTTAAAGAATACCTAAAGAGGTACTACAGCAAAATGAAAAACAGATCTAAGATCAGGATACAAAAAACATTGTTGAGTAAATAGATATGTAAAATTAAATAATAAAATCTAGATAGTAGTTAATGATATAGTTTTAACACAATAGATTCTTGAAAAATCATTTTTAAGAAAGTGGAGGCATAATGAGAAGTATCCCAAAAATTCCAGATTGGAGTCAGCCTCTGGGTATAGGGATCAGAAACAAATTAAAAGTACTAAAGTTCTTATATTAGGAGAAGCAGAAAGAAGTTATACATTTTAACAATTCCCAACATGAACAGAAAAATGCAAGGTGAAACATTTTCCTTAAAATTAAATTATAGAGATAATAGAAATAGTATGTTTAATTATAACTAGAAGCTTTTTTTAATGGTAAAAATTTAATCAATCCAATCAAAAGAAAAAAAGGAGTACAAGGACAAGCATAATATAGAGAAAACAAGATGGCAGGAACAATACTAAAGATGTTAGTTTTCATAATAAATATAAGTAAGCAAATGTAAGCAGAAAAAATTAATTCCTTTGGCATGAGCTTAGTAAACATTTCTTTGGCCATCACTTGTAACCTAGTTGTGCTTAGTGCCGGGAATAAATATAATAGAGGAATTAAACAGGGCTCTGTTTCTAAAGAGTTCACAGTATAAAAGGATAAATAAAGTTATTTTATTCCATTTTGTGGGATTTCAAAATTGGAAATAATTAAAATAAGGCAATATATTCCATTTCCTACATGGAATTGTAAATTCATATACATGGCTTTCTAGAAAATTGTGCTTTAAGATATCTAAGGATTAACTTCAGATTTCTGTCATTTGACAAAATACAGCATCCTTTCTTGATTAAAACTCCATAGTGTAGGGATAGAGAGAACATTCCACAATATCATAAAAGCTACCTATGAAAAGCCTACTGCAAATATCATTCTCAATGAAGAAAAACTGAGAGCTTTTCCCCTGACGTCAGGAACACGACAGGGATGCCCACTCTTACCACTGTTGTTCAACACTGTACTAGAAGTCCAAGCCTCAGCAATCAGACAGCAAAAAGAAATAAAAGGTATTCATACTGGCAAAGAAGTCAAACTCTCACTCTTCACAGATGACCTGATACTTTATGTGGTAAACACATAAGACTCCACCCCAAGATTGCTAGAACTCACACAGCAATTCGGCAGTGCGGCAGGATACAAAATCAATGTCCAGAAATCAGTGGCATTTCTATACACTAACAATGAGACTGAAGAAAGAGAAATAAAGGAATCAATCCCATTTACAATTGCACCTAAAGCCATAAGATATCTAGGAATAAACCTAACCAAGGAGGTAAAGAACCTGTATTCTAAAAACTACAGAACACTTATGAAAGGAATTGAAGAAACACAAAGAAATGGAAAAACATTCCATGCTCATGGATTGGAAGAATAAATATTGTGAAAACGTCTATGCCACCCAGGGCAATCTGCACATTCAACGCAATCCCTATCAAAATACCATTGACATTTTTTACAGAGCTGGAACAAATAATTCTAAAATTTCTATGGAACCAGAAAAAAAACCCAAATAGCTAGAGAGGAAATCTGAAAGAAAATGAAAAAGCTGATGGCATCACAATGCCAGACTTCAAGCTGTATTACAAAGCTGTGATCATCAAGACAGTGTGGTACTGGCACAAAAACAGACACATAGATCAATGGAACAGAATAGAAAACCCAGAAATGGACCCTCAACTCTATGGTCAACTCATCTTTGACAAAGCAGGAAGGAATATCCCATGGAAAAAAGACAGTCTTTTCAATAAATGGTGCTGGGAAAATTCGACAGCACATGCAGAAGAATGAAACTGGACCATTTCCTCATACCACACACAAAAATAGACTAAAAACGGATGAAAGACCTAAATGTGAGACAGGAATCCATCAAGATCCTAGAGGAGAACACAGGCAGTAACCTCTTTGACCTCAGCTGCAACAAATTCTTGCTAGACATGTCTCCAAGGCAAGGGAAACAAAGGCAAAAATGAACTATTGGGGCTTCATTGAGATAAAAAAAAAAGCTTGTGCACAGCAAAGGAAACAGTCAACAAAACTGAAAGGCAACCTACAGAATGGGAGATATTTGCAAATGACACGTCAGATAAACAGCTAATATCCAAGATCTGTAAAGAACTTATCAAACTCAACACCCAAAAGACAAATAATCCAATCAAGAAATTGGCAGAAGACATGAACAGACATTTCTCCAAAGAAGACCTACAAATGGCCAACAGACACATGAAAACAATGCTCCACATCACTTGTCATCAAGGAAGTATAAATCAAAACCACAATGAGATACCACCTTATACCAGTCAAAATGCCTAAAATTAACAAGATAGGAAGCAACAAATGTTGATGAGGATGAGGAGAAAGGGAGAAACCTTCTTGCACTGTTGGTGGGAATGCAAGCTAGTAGAGCCAGTTTGGAAAACAGAGTGGAGGTTCCTCAAGAACTTAAAAATAGAGCTACCTTATGACCCAGCAATTGCACTACTAGGCATTTACCCCAAAGATTACAGACATAGTGATCTGAAGGGGCACCTGTGCCCCAAGGTTTATAGCAGCAATGTCCACAATAGCCAAACTGTGGAAAGAGCCCAGATGTCCACTGACAGATGAACAGATAAAGAAGATGTGGTATATATATAAAATGAGAATATTACTCAGTCATCAGAGACACAGGCAGAGGGAGAAGCAGGCTCCATGCAGGGAGCCCAACATGGGACTCGATCCTGGGACTCAATCAGGGATCACACCCTGAGCCAAAGGCAGACGTCCACCACTGAGCCACCAAGGCGTCCCAAACACGGAGTGTTATTAACAATTGATAAGTTATTTAATATTAAATAAATAAATAAATAAATAAATAAATAAATAATCAATGCACGTCTTCATAAAAATGGTATGTCAATGATGATGATGGAAATTAAGAAGCAATGAAACTGTGTGTGAAGGGGGTGGGTGAGTCCCTGAAGGAGACACAAATCTGAAAAATTTATCCAATTTTTACAGGGCCTTAACCAGCTGATATAATTTGCAACGTATTTTTGCTTTGGTCTTATCCATCCTCCTCCTTCTCCCACCAAACAAAACTCGTATCACTGTGCTTTCAAAGACAGATTGTGTTTGTTTAAGATGAATGGTATCTTTAGACAAAACAGACTTTCTTCCATTTGCCATTTCATGTAGTATTTACACATAACCTCAGTGAAGGAGAAAAATGAGGGATTAAAAAGACTTCCTCTAGGTAAATATGACAGACACTGAATATACATCATTATCTCTGGATAAAAAAAGACAGAACAACGAGAACCAATGGGCAAAACTCCAACATTAATAGTTGTACTTGTCACCACTTATACACATAGAAAACATTTATAGTTAAATTTACTGAAATGGCCTATTTCCAAATGATGAAGATCTGCCTGGTTGTAAAGATAAATTTTAAAAATTACGTACTGACTACTACCCTGCCTAATTGAAAACAATAATCTTAGCTCTTTTAATGCTGAACCTAATAAATATTAACACTTCAATGAATAGCACACAAACTACATTTCAGTTAAAATTTGTTTTTAATTTATGCTGTTTTGGCTAAAAAGCAAGCACAGTTTGATAAGGTAAAACACAACTTCAAGCGGCTTATAAATTATATATTTTTCCTGTAATATTTTACCAGTTATAAATTTTAGAGTAGAAACATAAGATAGTGGTCATTAAAAACAGAATGTGAAAATATTTTAATCTTCTTCAGTCATTAATCATGTCATTTTTACCAGATTGCCCTGCCAAGTTATTTGAAACAGATTTAAACATTTTCTAAACCACAGCTTTCCTGTTTCTGATCATCTTATGCAAAATCAACCTATTGACTCTCAGTTAGAAATGCAGATAACAGATAGAGAAACATTCATCCTTCTATTAAATAGACCCATGACTTGCGTGGTAATACATCATATCTATCAAAATTCATATGAATTGGGAAAAAACCTTTTTGAAAAATCATGCCAAAAGAGAAAGATTATTAAAACTAGCAGTAAGAATAAGAAAGTAGAAAAGTAAGTTTTTATCAATCATCTTATAAAAGACATGGTATCTTTTAGATTTCTAATGGATAAGTTTGAAGTATTTTAAAAGAATATAAAAGATTACTTTCTTAAGACTGGTTACAAGATAGAGATGAAAATTAATCTAATTACTTTTTAGACTGGAAAATTCCTAAAATGAAATTTTAAAAAATGATTGCTAAAACATGATACATTTCAGATTTCTAAAAAACAAATTAGAGTATTTTGAAAAAACCATAAAAGATCTTTTCTTAAAAACCGGTTACAAAAATATAGATTAAAATTAACCATACATCATATATACACAATGGAATATTACTCAGCCATCAGAAAGGATGAATATCTACCATTTGCTTTGACATGGGTGGAACTGGAGGGTATTATGCTGAGTGAAATAAGTCAATCAGAGAAGGACAATCATTAAATGGTTTCACTCATATGTGGAATATAAGAAATACCAAAGGAGACCATAAGGGCAGGGGGAGAAACTGAGTGGGGAAAAATTAGAGAAAGAGACAAATCATGAGAGACTCCTAACTCTGGGAAAAAAAACAGGTTGCAGAAGGGGAGGAGAGACGTGAGATGGGGTAACTGGGTGACGGGCACTAAGGAGGGCACCTGATGGAATGAACACTGGTTGTTATACTATACGTTGGCAAATTTAATTTAAATTTTTTTAAAAATTAACCATACGTAAGAATATAATTGCCTTTAAACATTTCCCTCAAATTTAAAATCATGTTTACTAAGTAATAAGGTTGTTTAAAACTGAACTGTATCTTTTTACACTTAAAATAATCTTACTAACAATGCATCTTTGTTCACTTTATTAATGTTCTATTTTAGGAAAAAAAACACTAATTTATCCTTATTTATATTTATTGTCACCCATACTACCAAGAAGTTTACAAACACTAAGATATTGTGAACTCTAACTAGCTGTGAAGTCAACAGTTAAATCAACTGCATAATTAAACTGACACTGAGATCTCGGATTATGCTTCCCTAGGTATGTGTAGGCATATAAGCATGAAATAATTAAAAGCTTCCCCTGGCCTTGTGAACTACAAAATAAAGCAGCAGAGAGGTGGCTGTCTTTCATGCTAATCCCAGTCATATGGGAATACCCTAACAATAGTATTTCTGCGCTGAGAGTTATTTCTACTAGATACTAAATTGTTCTAAAATAGTTTACAAGTAGCTTACTCAAGGCAAAGCTTTACCCTAGTGCACGATCAACAAACATTTGGGGAATTGAGCATGGTTACATTAAACTTCCAAATTGCTGAAACGATATTCACTTTGACATTAAAATTTCCCTTTTTCATTGTTCATTCATAAACTTTTATGTCATTTTAATGAAACATCATAATGTTTTGTTCATATCTGCCTGACATGACTATACTTGCCAGTTTATCAAATTATTAGGTTACAAAAAATGCATACTAGTTCTACACAAAAAAAATTTGGAAAAAAATCTATATTATCATAAATAAATTTAACATGATTTTAAATCTAGATTTTTGGGGGAGATTTTTTATTTTTTATATATGAAGATTATATACTGGGAACTATAGGCAATTTTTAAGTTCTAGTTATGCACTATTCTCCACAACCCTTAAATAATAATGTAGAAAACAAAATTTTCTACCCTATATAGTTAAATGTATCTTATTTCCGCCCAGGAATGAGCAAGATATGTCAATTTACATGAATGGACAAATAACCCATGTACTGTCTCGCAAGAAGGTAACAATGACCACCAGTTCATCCCACTTGATGGATATCTACCATATAAGGTAAGTACTTCCACTTCCCATAGAAACTACAGTGAACTGTATTAATTGAATTATATTAATTTTGAACTGTATTAAAAATAAGGTGATGCTTGGTGGGATGAGCACTGGGTATTATGCTAAATGTTGGCAAATTGAACTCCAATAAAAAAAATTAAAAAAATAAGATGATGTTCAAACCAAAATGATTATCAATTCCCTAGAGACTTAATTCTTTGTCAATCATTTCTTTACAACAAATTCCACATGAATATCTTCTTCAGCAGGTGATTTAATGCTGTGGGAATAATCTGCATTTAGAAATCAAAACTCTACATCACCTCCAAAACCTATATCTCAACATATTGCTAAATCTACTTTGGGAGGGGGAGAAAATTTCTACAAACCATGTGTGACTGTATGGGCAAGTATTTCATGTGTACAAATAAAAATTGTCATGTGTATGAGCAAAAAGGTATATCATTAAAAATTCAAAAATACTTTTTCATCATGTAAGCTCATATTCTAGGGGTGTTATTGCCTAATAGTTAAGACTATGGGCTCTGGAATTAGGCTACTTAGAATCAAATCCCAGTTCTGTCGCTCATTTAGCTATATAACTTTGGTCAAAATAGCCAGCCTCTCTATGCCTTTGTCTACTCATTTATAAAACGAGAATAATAGGGAAGTTTGCATGGCTCAGTGGTTGAGCTCAGGTTGTGATCCCGGGGTCCTGGGATTGAGTCCTAAGATCGAGTCCCGCATTGGGCTCCCCACAGAGAGCCTGCTTCTCCCTCTTCCTACATCTCTGCCTCTCTCTCTGTGTCTCTCATGAATTAATACGTAAAAATCTTTAAAAAAAAAAAAACAAGAATAATGATGTATGATTCATAAAAATTAAATGAGTTAGCAAATATACTTGATACAATGCCTGTCACACACTAGGCATAAAATCAACATTAGCAATCGTTACTAATACTATTATCTAAAGTTAAGTCCAGATTCTTTAACATGTGCTCTCTAACAGACTCCCAACTATACCATTACTTCCCAAGAAAAGTCCTCCAGTTCTGGCAACTTGGTTTACTTACTGTTGCTCAAATACTTTTTGCACCTTTGCTTCTGTCCTTAACTGACTCTCTATTTTAAATGATCTCCTTCTTTATATCTATGCAAATTCAACCTCTGAAGATCTAAGTTCTACATCCAATAGGGAACCTCCTTAGTCAATCTCTATTAATCTAAAGTAATTCTGCTTCTAAATCCCACAAGGATTCCATTACTGGAAACTGCATATATAGATATCTTCAGGTGTGTATGCGTGTATGTATCACATCTCTACAATTACATTACAAGATGCATGAGGGAGGAACTGTGTCATACTCATATATCCTCCACCAAGTCTTAAATAGAGTAAGTGTTCTACATATACATCCAATTTCACTGACTGATGATCATGTGGAGTCAAAGTAAAAATGTCTACCCACTGGCTCTGACCACTAACAACAGTATTCTGGGCCTGAGAAATTCAGAAGCAGAGATATCTCAGTAAACCCAACTGCATGAATGGTAGCCTAATTTGGACCAAAATATCCAAAATATGCATCCCAACTTAATACTACCCAGCAATAACTCCTCACATTTACAAATAACATGATTAAATCTCAAAAAACATTATACAGAGCAAAAGATAGCACACATAAGAGAATAAGTACTGTATGATATTATTTTATATGAAGCCCAAGAACAGACTAATCGAATCAATGGTGATTAGAGTCAATTAAAAAAATGGTGATTAGAGTCAGAATAATGGTTGCCTCTGAGAAGTGGGGATGGACTGCAGGGAAACAGGAGGGAACGTTTTAAGTAATGGAAATGTTTTATATCCAGATCTCTATATTGATCTTCTTCTATATCTTAATTGTAGTATGCTGAAGTGGTATGCTAAACCATTAAAATTTTAATATGTGCTTCAATACCTAAGAATCATTAAACTGTAAATATTAAGTTCTCAAGTTTCTGCACATGGTCTCCTGCTCCAACCACTTGGAAACACAGTCTTAGGCAATCCTTTCATGAGGATGGTTAGGTAGATGGATGGATGAAGGTGAAGCCAATGGATGTTAAGTTATATAAAGTCTCACTGGCAAGGACCATCCCTATTTTGAGATATATAATCCATGTTAACTTAAACACATAAAGCTAAATATTCAATTTGTCTATTTCCCTTTTTTATTTTGTGCTCAAGAGAGCAACTTTCTGATTACGATCTGACTCCCCACGTAAGTCTGTCTTTAGGGTACTAACATGCTACAGTAAGGAAATTTCAGTCCCGATATAAATTATTTATTTTGGATAATTGATAAAGTGAGTTCTTATTGTGATTTTGTGAGTCACAGAGCTTTAATCTTTAGGAGAAGGAAGACACTGATCATGCAGATGTAAGTATTCTGAGCCATACGAAAATTTTAGTTCTCATCATAAACAAATACATTGGCATTCTAGCTTAACCCATTAGTCTTCTGGGTTTGTCAATATGAGTCCATCCCTGAAAGATACTAAAATATCTAAGTTTCACAGCTTGGAAGTTTAAGACCAGATATGAGAACACAGAAAAGTCACGGAGGCAACTAATGCTATCTTTTGAGGCGTCTTGGGAAACTGCCAGCAGTATTTCAATAGCCTACTGAGAGACAGATTGAAATCATATAGAAATCTGTACTATACTTTATATGTTTATAATCGTATTGTTTAATTTGAGAAAAAATGAATTTTATAATTTATAGTATATAATAGTTGTTAAATACAAGAATTATAGAAAAATTAAAAGCTAATAATAGAAAAAACAAAAGTCACTCATTAAAATAACTATCTCATGATCTAATAAAAGGGACACAGCTCCTGGAAGTTGGAGATCTGAAGTCCAATCCCAGATTGGCCATTCACTGGTTATGTGGCCTTAAATAAATCACTTAACCTTTCTGTATCTCAACTCCTTCCCTGTTAAAAGATATTCTTGTGTATCTTGCTGAGATTTTTGACTCTCAAATGTGGTAAGATGTATTAAAGTACCATTTAAATGGTAAAGCATTATACAAATATTTTCATCTTAATATATCCATTAATATTACATCTGAAGTTAAGTTACTAAATAATGTGATTCTAAAGAAGGGATTGGATCCTCTTTAGAAATATAATGTTTCTAATTCTATAAATGCTTTTACCAAATAACTGGTCTAAGTACATGATGGTTTTTTTTTTAATTTCATTTATTTATTTATAAGAGACACAGAGAGAAAGAGGCAAAACACAGGCAGAGGGAGAAGCAGGCTCCCTGCAAGGAGCCCAATGTGGAACTCGATTCCAGGACCCAGGGCTCACGACCTAAGCCGAAGGCAGACAATCAATGAGTGAGCCACCCAGGCGTCCCTAAGTACATGGTGTTCTTATATAGTAGATTCCATCATTGGCTCTATTCTTCTCCCATTCCTATCTCTACATCCTTTACCATGTGACTCAGCAGTTCTTTTCACTAGAGGGAAGAGAGAATACCTGCATAATCAGTGAGTAGGAAGGGCAGAGTTCTTTCGCCTTCCTTTGCTTTCAACTTGGGCATGTGACTTGCTTGGCCAATGGGATGCTAGCAGACCTGATGCAAACAGAGGCTTGAAATGTGCTTGCAGGGTAGCCCCTGTGGCACAGTGGTTTAGCGCCACCTGCAGCCCGGGGTGTGATCCTGGAGACCCGGGATCAAGTCCCACATCGGGCTTCCTGCAGGGAGCCTGCTTCTCCCTCTGCTTGTGTTTCTGCCTCTCTCTTCGCTCTCTCTGAATGAATAAATAAATAAATCTTTTAAAAAAGAAAAAGAAATGTGCTTGCATAGTGAGGTTTGCCCTCTTTTATCATCAGTGACAAGATCCATGGATCAGACCTGGACCCAGCCTGTGACCAACCTATGTCAGCCAACTCCCAACCAATCCATAGACATGTGAGCACGAATACATTATTGCTGTTTTAAGTCATTGCTTTTTAAGGTGTCCTGCTATAAGATACCATTGTGTCAACTGATAACTGATAAGCTTGGTGATTATACAGAACACAATATATTGTATTTCTATGATCCTTCATTTAAAGGATTATCTTTGGGTTAGATATTATCATCTCCAGCCATTAATTTTGTCATTTTCTGGAGTGAAGGTTCTCCTGAGTGGATCTCTTCCAAGTATGACTCAGGAATCCAGACGCCCTCCATACTGTGATGCCATCATGTTCAGCATGTACCTCTGACATAATTTCAGAAGAGAGAGGTGGAGTATACTGGATACTTAATCCCTTTAACCCAGAAATGGCACATATTCCACTGGAAGAATTAGTCATATGTCCCCAAGCGCATGGAGAAGGGTGGGAAATTGTCATCTCTGGCTAAGCAGCCACTTCCTAACAACAACTTGACACTATGAAAGGGGAGAGTAAATCTTTGGTAGTTAGTTAAGCATTCCTGTCACAATTGGAAGAACAGATACAGAAAGATTCCCAAACTCATGGAATTTTTGTTTATTGACTAGTTCTTTCATACCAGATACCAAAGTTCCTGTCTTCAAAAACCTTAGGCTTGGAGAGAAAGAAAAGGCTCACACAAGTAATTATAGCAGATCATAAATGCTATAATAAATCCAAGCACAAGATCCAGTGTTTACACAGAGAAAGGAATGATTAACTACTGGGGAAGTGTTAAGGATGGCTAGATTTAATTGAGGGGGCAATGCTTGAGCTGAACCTTAAAAGATGATGTCTCAGAACTTCTTTCTTTACAAAGCTATGGGATGGTGTTGAGGGCAAAAAGGAAGTGGGGAGCACCGGTGTTTACAGGTGGTAAAACAACTTCCTGCTTCACGTACAAATTTGGGATAATGAAAGTTTCCTATTTAGAGGAGCCTTCGTTCCTTAGGCACTGCTTTGGGATAATGTCCTCTATGGGAAGACAAGTGTGATGCATGAGCCAAGCCAAGATGGCTAGCGCCGGAAAACACAGAGTACCAGAAGCTGACAACACAGGTATGGTGATAGCTCAAGAGGTGGAATTCAGGTAAAAACAGACAAATGACAGAGTGTCTCTCCTCTCAAAGTCCTTGTCAGATAAAATGGAAACCAAATAATTAATGACATAGATCAAAACTTAGACTGATCTAGTAAATATGTACCAAACCCCTTACATCAGAGAATAGTCTTTTAATCACCCACAGAAGAGTCACAAAAATCAAATACAACTTAGGCCAAAAAATACAACTTTAATAAGTACTGGATAATAGACTTACTAAAAGAGAGGAAGGCTACATTTTTTTTTGACCACCAAGCAACGAAATTGAAAATGATGAACAAAAGTAGAAAGTAGAACATATGGAAACGTAAAACACTTTCCCAAGTAATCACTGTGTCCAAAAGAAAGCCAAAACTGCAACTATTTAAAATACAACATAAAAAAAACCTAAAGTGTTTTGAAGGAAATCTGTAGCTTCAAATGCTCTTACTTCTAAATAAGAAGAAATGAAAAACAAAATTCAAGTATGTAACGTAATGGTATACATGAAATCCAAGAAAACTGACTGAAAATTACCAGAAATAAGGAGAGTCTTCATTTCGATCTATCTGATCCCAAACCTCTGCACTAAGCTGCTGTGCCTTGCTGCTTCCTGGTGTTTAGTTTATAAAAGGAGATGAAAGGCTCTGTACCCTCTACTTGCTTCTACACAATTCAGAAAGATTGGTATAAAGAAGGTCGCCGGATTTTTCAGGCCAAACTTGATTAGGATCCAGTAAAAGAATAAATTAAAAATTAAATAAAAGTGAAGAATATGCGCTAACGTCTGTCATTGTTCTCTTGTAAGTTAATCCCTTTTAATGATAATCAAATGTGAAATGTCGCTCCTTATTAAAAGCTATAGAAAAACTACACACTAACCAGTAGCATTATTTAGGCTCGTCTCTTAAAAGTCAAAGTGGAAACCAGAGTGACATGGTTCGAATAAAGTTAAAGAAAGTTAAATTTGTCAAAACCTAAAATATATTAGCTTATGTTTGAACGTCGAGAGTTCTTCAATTCACCATCTGGGTCTAAATTTAACCTTATTAGCCCTTCTCCGCCCTTCTCCATGTGAATCTGTAATGGCCCAACTGGCTGTGAGATTCTAGGAGAGAATGAATTGCATCCACCCTGTTCACAGCTATAACCTCAGCATCTAGGTATGGCGTGCAGTATGCCTGGTAAACAGGTTCCATGGATACACAGATGAATAAACAATATTCTTTTTATTTCTATTAATGAATGATGCCCAAAGACAGATTCTAATACTCTTCTGGAGATTTATATTGTATTTCCTTGCTCTTTGCTATTACGAGCCCTCCAAAAATAAGAAATTAAAAATGACAAAATCGATTTGAAGCAGCTGAAAAGTTATTGTCAACATAATCTCCACATTGGTAAGATTCTGGAAATGTTTCCTTTATTAACATTTCTTGAGAAAGACTTACTATGCGAGGCAGCCTGTCTCATTTGCTCACAAGCTTTCAAAACTCTAGTTCTACTATATTCAAATTCCTCATTTCCCTTCAACTTAGTGACCACCATTAACAGTCCACTGTATTTTGCACTGCCCTTATGTTTTTGCCTCAAGCTTGAACTGATTATATTCTTTGATTTCCTTACCCTAGTGTAGAGTCCTTTTTATACAGATCTTAAAAGCGACACTAGCTGCTTTTTGTTCCTCTGGTTTTTTGTTTTTTTTCTTCTTCAAGATAATTATATTCTGTTGTGCCTTTTATTATCGTGTCTTTTAGGATCTCCTAACCTTGTACACTCTTGGGTTTTATTTAATAGTGAGCTCCCTCCTCTACTCTCCACACTAAACCATGCTCATTAGGTTTCTTAATCCTCCATAATTTGCTTTCATGAAATCTTATACCTTTGAGTTGCTGTGTTCTATGAGCCCATTTCCTTAGTAAAGCTATTCCGAGCAGCCCAGAATCAACAAGCACTAAACATAAGCTTTTTCACTTTCTCAGCCAACATGACTCTACAGAAGAAAGAAAAAAAAATCTTTGTTTTGAATGTTTATGGACCATGAAACTATACCATTTTAACTTGAGATTTTATTTTCTCATCCAAACGTTGCCTGAGAAGGTTAAGAACACAGAATTAAACTCCAGGCAGTCCTTAACATATAGTTATTAATTTATAGGCTTAGGGTTCTTCTTGGTCAGAAGAACTATTCTGCTTTAATAGAACAGAAATAACAGTATCCTGATGTTTTGTAGTGACTGGTAAATTCCAACTACATCTTTGCCTTATACCCAGAATTGAGGAGAAGAAGAAAACATATTTTTTCAGTTATTCTGCAAGAGCTCTGCTTTTCCAAATGGGTTGTTTTCAAAAGACATGTGCACGTTCTTGAAATCTGACTGCACAGTCAACTCTGCTCTTCTCAGCAGTTCGTCCTTTGCTTTCTCTTCCATTCTACTCATCACTAGCACCTTTGCTAATGGATGTGTACAGAAGGGCGAAGAGAGCATGTATGTTGTTTTTGTTTTTAACTTCTTTTGGTTAAATCTTAAAAGCAACAACAAAAACACTTGGTAGTGAATTGAAAGAGTTAATGACGTTTCCAGAGGTGCCTATAACTTATTCAAGCAAAGTTTACACTTCAACCCTGTGCATGTTAACTTGTGATCCTCCCCATCCAGATGATAGAAAGCAAAGCCAGTAATTTCTTTATTTAATTGGTTTGCATCCACACACTGACCTCCAGGGCTCTGTTTACATAGCCTATCATGCAATATGCTCCACAGTTCCCTGCCTCTTTCAAAAGCATGTTTCTCCTGAGATTTGATATATAGCTTTCATGTTTAATCACTACATTAAACTCAGTGCTCTGCTTCCTCTAGCATCAACTAACTTCCCTTCTTGGGAGGTGGGGAGAAGAGCAGAGCTTCTTGCTACTTCTGAACATAAAAGGAAGTCTGTTTAACTCTATTAGTAAAATCACCAACTACACACGATTGCAGGCAAGCAAGATTATTACATCAACTGGGAAACAGTATTAAACTCCTTTGGAAAGAAGGTAGGTTGATTGCTCTCAATCAGCAAAGCCAAAAACTTGAGGTGATTGAGTTATAAACCAACAGAAAAGAGTTTAATCAGTATGTACCTCACAACACAGAGGACATATAGCTAGAGTGTTAATCGAATTAATCTTGAGGACAGAACATTCCTGGGGTTCTTGGGTCAGAATTAACTCAATGCTGCTACTGTCTGCTTGAAGGTTTTCCTAACCTTCACCACAAATAGAACTTTTGATGTCTCTTTAGCTGAATGTAGACATGGTAATGTCACGATCCTTTCCATAAAAATCTGTGAGTCATATTTCTGAGACAAAAACCTCAAAAAAAAAATAGTTGATCTCTTTCACTAAGTCAAGGCAATCTATGATCTTCAGGCTTTAAAAATGACATGAAATGTTTGTATTTTAGTTTAAAATATTTCAAGCAAAAAAAGAAAAGTGAAATGAATATGGCAAATTATTAATAATAGTAAAATCTAGATGATGGATATATGGATGTTCATTATATCACACTCTATTTTTATATGTAGTTGAAATATTTCATTATAAAATTTTTGAAACTTAAAAAAAACAATCTGTGGATTTGCTTTTGTAGGAAAAAAATTGATACAATTTTGATTTAAAAAAATTTAAATCACTCTCTAGGTTGATCGTTTGGATATGTATTCAACAACTGACATTTTTCACCGTGTGCTGACAATGAAAACTTTCCTTCCCTCCTCATGAATCTCACTCCACAGTAAGAAACTCATTTACACAAATTGCAAATGTGCAGTAAGCTCTGCATAAGCTGAGCTCCTTCCTTGGGAGGGGAGATACATATATATATATATATATATATATATATATATATATATATATATGTAAAATTTTACTTTGAAATATTTTCCTCTATGGCTAGTCATTGACCATACTATTTATTTTTAAGTGTTTTTTTTCTTAGTAAGATTGGCATCTTCCTTCATTTAAAAATCTTACTTTGTCAGGAACACTGTTACAGCTGTATACAACATTAAGCAGAGCTAGTTTACTTTCTGTATTTGATGAACAATAGAGAATCTGAACCTATTAAAGTCATACATTTAATTGTTCCAATATACCATCTTATTTCTAACCAAAATTTGCATGATATAGCATGCCAAAGAACACAGTTCTAGCTTCCTTTGTCATGATTCCCTCATTCGATACTAAGCTAAAAGAGCTTATAAGAAAACATAATTACCTGTTTCTTAATTTGACCATCTGAATTCTTTCCACAACATATTTAAATTCAAAATTAAAAGAATAAATAAACTTTTAATCAGTATTCCCTTTAAGATTTTTCAGAGTACAGAACTTTGTAGTTTTCAAAGACATACAGATGTTGTCCATGATAAACATTTTTTTAAAAATTAGGACTTGGAAAAAATAAAAATCATGAACACAATCTTTGGTCACAAGAAAGATGTGTGCCTGTACAGATGCTATAACTATCACTACAGGAATATAGCAGCATACTTTAATTTGGATTTGAAAATTCAACATAAATTTTCTGACTTTGACAATAGCTGCCTAATATTTCAATTTTGTACACTATTTCCAGGTTTCACCTTCAAAATGAACCTGGTGGGCTTTTCCATTTTTAAGAGCTATGTTCCTATATCCTAAAACCAGTTTCTGACCTTTAGGGAATTAAATCAAATCATGGCAAAATAGGCTCTTAATAAATATCTGGTGACTTACTAGCAATGATATAAAAAGACATCCAACTTTTATGTAAAAAATCATTCTCCATCAATTTTCTTCATTTATTTTTTATTATACATAAAGATTTTAATATCTAAAAAAATGACAAAGACTTTTCACCTTATTTTGGATCACCTCCTATGAATCAAAAAAAGTCAAATCATTGATATAATGCCACCATGTCTTTAGTCTCCATTTAGCCAATCTTGAAAACCAGAAATGTTTATCTTATGTTCTCACTGTCAGATGTGATTCAGAAGCCCAAGAACACACAGAATGGAAAGATTTCTGAAATCATGGCTCTCAAATCAGGTAAAATTGTTAACTCAAATGTATAGACTTCATACTTAAAGAGTCTCACCAGTTGGAGGCACTCATAAAGGCATACAATAAAAGAAAGCTTTTAAAGAAGAAAAGCACATTAGCTCCTTAACACCATGATCAAAAAGAATATATAGTCCTTAGTTCCTTTGTAAACATAATAAACGAAAACTTTTTTTAAGTTAAAACATAATGGAACTCAAACCAGAGTAAGAGTGTTACTTTTAAATTCAATAAATTGTATGATTCTTTGCAAATTATTTTCTCCTAGAATTGAAAAATCCATGTTTATTTATCTATTAACAGTTCACCAAAGGGCATAATTCCTTTGTACGAATATGAGACCATTTTTGCGCTTTAATTATAAACACCATTAGACACTCTGGAGCCCATAAATCTCAGCAAATGACATAAAGACACAGTCAAACCTAAGGATTATATAGCTACATTCATGCTTAGTGAAAAGAAGACATCTAATGAGATTGATATGCCACTGTTTCTGAAAATGTAAATTTTCTCTTGATAGACACAAAAATAATGGCTTAAGGTGCTTTTAGTTTTCCATCACCCCCTCCAACAAAACAAATTTTTAAAAAACTAACAACTTCTATTTCCATTGGCTAAATCTCTGTATAGTTTTCATATTTCTAGATTAGTGCTCACTTCAGCAGCATGTATATAATAGTTTGCTGGATTAAATGTATCTGATGACAAGTCACCTGCACATAATCTTCAAAATTACTCAAGATGCTTTGTCTACTGAGAGAATAATATTCTATTTTGAGCAGTAAGTATGTACAACTTTCACTTCTGCTTTTAAAATGAAACTCTGCAGATATAGATCATTTAAGGCTTATTGTAGAACTATCAAGAATCCCAAAGTGAACATCTCAAGTTATGATTCCAAGCAGCCAATAGCCCTGCTTTGAGGTAGGGTTCATGTTTTGAAAAGAGGCTGCCTCGTCTGTTTAAAATCAAAAAGGTTCTTGATCTGATGAGTTACTCCTCAGAGAATAATGTAAATAAAATATACTCAGAATAACATTACTAATGTAAACATACCTGAACCGGAGTCAAACTTGCTTTCTGACCTGCAAAGAGAAAGAAATTTTTTACGATATAAAAATCGCTTATTAAAAAGCAACTGTTGCTTTGTGGGAGGGGATGCAATGGTTATAGATTTCAGTACATTGGTCAACAGGGAAAATCGCTTTTTAAAATGTACATACATATCTGTTTTAACTATTTTCGATGTGTGCATTATCCTAGGTCCCCTGAATGTGCACATTATCTGTAGAGATAGCACAGTATGAAAACGATATTAACTTTTTAACTTGTTTTGAGAGGAGGAGGATAAATTGTGAACCAAAAAAAAAAAAAAAAGGCAGATTAACTTGTTTCTGTAATATAATAAAGCCATAAAAAACTCAAATTTAAATTTATCCTCTTTACTTATTATTAAAGATTTTCAATTATTCAACACCAAGTAATTTTTCACTAAGTTCTTCACTGAGTAAATGAACCTAGTAACCCCATACATTTAATAAAAAGGAGGGGAAAAAAAAACCTGAGCCCTTGTGGGAACATTATGTTTCAGATATAGGTTAATACTGGTTGTAAATTCAGAAGCCTTTGAAGCTCTCAGTTCGGCTGTGGGAAAACTTCTGTTGGGTAATTACTCTCAAGATGCTGCTGATGTGCTGTCAAGCAGAATTAACCCTATGACTAGGCCTATCTACACAGGCTACTATAAGACAGCATTGTCTATATCTAGCTCTCAAACCAATTAGTGGGCATGCTCCAGTCGGATTTATATCACACATTAACAATCAATAGTATATACGTTCACAGCTGCCACAGCAAGATACAAGAACCCACCAGCAGGAGTCCTGTTAAGGGATGTTACATTGACAGAGAAGAATTTTGTTTTTTTTCCTGGGGAAATGTAGTTAACTAAGTGGGAAAGGAGATTTCTTTGAAATTATGCCAGGGTGCCAAAGCACTTTTGGAAGCAGTGGCTTTCTTTACCTAAATTAGTTTCAAGAGAAGTCATCAAAGGGGAGAGAGGAGGAAAAGGAGAAGCAAGAAGCAGCTTCCTTTGTCCTAAAAACCCATTTTCTCAAGTATTCTCAAAGTTTCACCTGATACTTAACCTAAGTCAATAAAACAAAAAGAAAAGAACCAAAAAAAAAAAAAGGGTATTGTGACCACCAGGGTTATCGACACCAGCGCTGTGAGACAGGTGCACACTCTTCCCAAGCCCTGGCTATCCACGGTCTTCTCTCAATCCTTAGACACCCTGACTCCTCCTTCAGGTGCAGACCACTTTTGCTTTTTGTCCTCCCTGCTGTTCTGGAAGGCCCTGCCGCATGCCTCTTCTCTGTTTCCAGCATCCCTGAGCTCGAGTATCCCCTGCCGACCTCCTGCCGGCGGGCTGGCCTGGCCTCCGCGGGGGTCACAGCTGCACACCTGCCGGCGCTTGGACGCCACTGTCCCTTGCGGGTGACCCCGGCCCCGCACACATCCTTCCCGCTGGCATGAGAAGGAAGAGCCCACCTTCCTGCTATGGGTCTGTCCACCTCTGAGCTCAGATGCATTCTCTCGCCTGGCCCCGGGCGGGAGGGCTGACTCCTCTCTGCTGTGTCCTCAATGCCCAGGTTCCCTGTCCGTCCTCTCCTGGCCTGGAAGTGCTCAGGCACCAGGGCAGTGCCCTTCTTCGGGTCGCAGCCCTACTCCTGGCATCCCACTTTCTTCCCGCGGAAGGATAAGCTACACCCTCTACTGCATGTCTTCTCCCCTTGATCTTCCAATACATTCACCCCCTGAGCCCCTACGATGGATGTGTCCTTGCTAAAGCTGATCACTAGCTTCCTATTGCTACACCCAAAAGCCCTGTTACAGTTCCTACTTTACCTCAACTAACAGGCCATACACCCTGACTGTTGTACTGGGACCTCCAACCATATATGTATTAAGCTGAGTTCAAAGTCTTTTCCCTCAAATGTAACTCCCTGCAATATGACATTGAAATCGGATATCATGACATTGTTCCAGTGTTCTCCTGCACCCCTGATTGTCAGGTTAGTCACCAAGACCTGCTGATTCTGCTACCTTCTCCTTCTCTCTGTTCTCACTCTTACCATCGCTGGGCCTACTACCTTTGGCTCAGGATCTCATAACTGGTATCACACCCTCCCTTCCAATCTTTTATCCCATCAGCTGCCAGAAGTTTGCAAAACACTAATCTGATCACATTACCAAAACCTACAGCACTGCTTTCCAAACTTGGGTCACAAATGGACCCAATTAGTGGGTTATAAAATTAATTTAGTGGATTACAACTAGTATTTTTTAAAAACTGAAATAGGATAGATGGGAGGCCTGGGTGGCTCAGTGGTTGAGCATCTGCCTTTGGCTCAGGGCGTGATCACAGGCCGCCGGGATCAAGTCCCGCATCCGGCTCCCCGCAGGGAGCCTGTTTCTCCCTCCGCCTGTGTCTCTGCCTCTCTCTCTCTCTGTGTCTCTCATGAATAAATAAGTAAAATCTTAAAAAGAAAAAGGAATGGAAAAGAAGACAAACGCACTTCACATAATGAGAACATGCGCAATTCTGTATAACTTGGGTGTATGTATGTACCTGTGCGGCGCGCACGTGTGTGTGCGTGTGTGTGTGTGTGTGTGTGTGGCATTCTCTACCCAAACGGCCCTGTGCTGGCTTCCACAGCCTAGGTAGGTCCTTTCTTTAAGTTGGGTTGTGCTACTAGCGTGTGTGTACCTCCAGCCCAAGGGGTGGCCAAAAGCTATTGCTTGAAGGGGGGAAATTGGACCTGAGGGCAGAAGAAGGGGGAACAAAGAGGACATGGAAAGGTGCCCTCCCTATCCTTCCACATTTCTGTTCAGAGAAATCTTAATTCAAACCCTTCCAAGACAGTGGGGAGCTGGAGCACCTAGGGGCCAGAGATTGCCCCTTAGACCAGGTTGGCACGGTCTAGATGGCCTTGGCACTCAGGTGCCTGCTGGTGGGAATACAAAAGGGGCAACGACAGGACAAAGAGAAGAGCTCTCCCTTTTCCCAACCCCATGAAGAAGAAAACAGAGGAGGTGTCCTCTGACAGATCCCACGGCCAGTGGAAGACAAGGCTGAGGGAGCCTTCTCCTCCTCTCCTCTCACTTGGCCTAGTTGCCATTATCCCTGCAGTTCCCTAGGATGAATAATAGTCTTTCGGTGGAAGTCTAAGTTAACTTTACATTTGTACTATTCTGGGGGCATCTGGGTGACTCAGTGGTTGAGTGTCCACCTTTGCCTCAGGTCCTGGGATCGAGTCCCACATCAGGCTCCTGAAGGGAGCCTGCTTCTCCCTCTGCCTGTGTCTCTGCCTCTCTCTCTCTGTGTCTCTCATGAATAAATAAATATTTTTAAAAGTACTATTCTGTTATTTGGTATCAATGGCTTTACACACAATTTTCACTGTTTCTCTTATAAGGTGCATTTGCCAAGGTGGGTTTTGTAATAGTTTATTGCCTTGATTTATAACTTCTTAAATAATTAGCTCTCTTGTATCCCATTTGTATCTTGTATCTCTTGTATCTCTTGTATCTCTTGTATCCCATGCCCAGGCCCTGCAAGTGGTAAGACCAGGCTTGGTAATAAATCATCATGTAAGAAGGTATGTCTACTATGGGTCAAAGACGAAAAAGTTTCAAGGCTACTGACTGAGGGATATCAAGTTCACACTCCTCTACATAGTGTCTGAGGGGCTCTGGTTCCAGGTCTCCTACTCCATCTCTAATCCACACTGTATCCTTCACTCTCACCCCAGGAAGCTGTTGCCATATTATCAGCCTGCATCCAGTACCCTCAGCCTACAATGCCCTCCCCACAGCTCATTACTAATGAACTCTTACTCAACTATGAAGACTTACCACAATTCTGACAGCCCCTTGCCTGCCCCCTTGCCTCCCAGAGCTCCTTGCTTGCCTCTCAGTTACTCCATGGTGTGGGGCCTGGCACAGAAACCACCACACTGTGTGTCACAGACACTAAACTCAGAGAGATGCAGATTGCATCTCATCTGTCTTCATATTCCCAACATTTATTGCAAGCATGTGGCATTTAAGAGTCATTAAAAAATTGTAGTAGGAATTAGCACAGGAACAAATGAATCTGTAAGTTAACCGACAACTAAAAATAGGTTCAGTGGCCAAAAACTCTATAAAATGCCACTTCTGAGATGTAAAAAAAAAAAAAAAAAAAAAAAATCATATCAAAAGACTGGTATTCCTCAGACCATCTTACCTTCTCCAGAGATAGCTGGTCAATATGTAAAATATACACACAAAGTGCAGAGAAAACACCTTCACAGACTAATTAATGATGTTAGGTGTCAGTTTAAAAACAAGAATATTTTTAGAATTCTCACAGTACTGAACCTTCAAGAAACATACAACTACTTCATTAACAATTAAGATTTACTAAGAGAGTTAATACTATCATGGTGCGGGTTAAGGAAAATTGGTCCCATGGTATAAGTTCATTCAGATTTCTCAGATTTTTACTTACACACATACACACACAGGACACAAATTATGTCTCTATTGTACTAAGGACTATGATCATCTCTACTTCTAAATGCTCTTTAAGAAAGTAATTAAAGTACAGATGGGAATAAACAAATGGCAAGTGTGAAAAACTTCACACAGAATACAGATTATACAAGAAAGGCCGAAAGGGATGTTCATCCATTCATTCCAAACCATGTATGATGTGCTTATTCCCAGCAGCATACTAAGCCAGATGGCAGGAATATAAAAATGCATGAAGTAAGGTTATGTGGAATATAAGATGCACAAATAGAGTTGTGTTTCCACAGACACTCAATTAACCCCTTGATTACATGCTCACATCTGAGCTTAAAGCTACTCAACTAGTGGCTCTGGCGATCACCAAAAGATGGCAAATATTACAGCGCACACTGCTATGGTATTCCAATATCCATTCTCCACTTCTTAATTTTAGAAAGAGACTCTGTCTGAGTTTTAGATGTCCTAGTTTTAGGACACATAGGCTGCCTAAGTAAGATACTTTTCCCACAATATTTCCTAAGTCTCTTGTAGCCACTAGTGACCATGTGACTAAGCTCTTGCCAAAAGGATGAAAGCAGAAGGTGGTATGCATAGCATCTGAGTCAGGCCCTTCCACAGAGCTGCATCCCTCTCTTCTTCCCACTGGCTGGAATGTAGATGTGATTCCAGGAGCTAAAGCAGCCATTCTTAGATCCTCCGAGAAGCTGATATCAGAACATCAGCCTTCTACCACCCCTCATGCTGAAGGTATACACATAATAGTAGCACCACAGCAATCCTGTTACTGTTGGAGCGCTTGTAACAACATTACCACACTAAAAAAAAAAAGAGGCTTAAACTAAAACTGCCAAAATTTTAAACCTGAATAGTTTTATAAATCTGAGAATAGGAGAATTTAAGTATCATTATTATTTTTAAAGATAATTAAAGTATATAATGCATACATTCTTTTGATAATAGAAATAGAACTGTAGATTTTCAAAAGAAGGAAATTTTAGTCTTCGGTTAGAGTTCTACATTCCTGCACAAATTTATAAAACTACTATTCTCTATTTTTTTTAAGATTTTTAAATTTATTTCTTCGTGAGAGACACAGAGAGAGAGAGGCAGAGACACAGGCAGAGGGAGAAGATCGATGTGGGACTCGATCCCGGGACTCTGGGATCACGCCCTGGGCTGAAGGCAGGCGCTCAACTGCTGAACCACCCAGGGATCCCCCACCATTCTCTATTTATAGGAAATAACTCAGTGTCCAGAAAGTTCTGTGTATTGAAGTCAAAAGTTTTTATTTATTTTATTATTTTTAAAAATTTTATTGTCTCTTATGAGGAACCTACAAAGTGTCAAAGAAGCTGCTTTTTGCTTGGTCCAATTGCATTAAAAATTTTTTAGGGCAGCGCAGGTGGCTCAGCAGTTTAGCACTGCTTTCAGCCCAGGATGTGATCCTGGAGACCCGGGATCGAATTCCCATGTCGGGCTCCCTGCATGGAGCCTGCTTCTCCCTCTGCCTGTCTCTGCCTCTCTCTCTCTCTCTCTCTCTCTAATAAATAAAAATAAAATCTTTAAAAAAAATTTTTTAATGAGAATCATTAAGTAAGTATGAGCTACATGAAGTTGATGGAGTCAGCGTGCCAAAAGGTTTTAGATAACATGTAGAAAAGTGAGGGTGCTGTTCTTAGTGTTTTTAATTGATGCTAATCTAAGATTCTGACTCCAGAAATTATTAGAGGGAAGAAGGAGTAACAGACTGATTTCTGCCTATAAGGTCAATCATATATGACAACTTCATACGCAGGACTTTCTAGGACAATCCTGGTCAAATAACCTGTTCTGCTGTCCCCTTAACATAGGAGAATATTCAGAAATACCAATACTTCAGGAACCTATTTATAAGCCTAAGAATTTCTTCTTTCTTTAAAAGTAATTCAAAGGCTTTCACCAAACCCAAGGCTAGTAATAACAGCAGTGAATATCTATGCCTCTTTTGGCTATATAAACATAATATGCTTCCTCTGCCTTTGCCTACTTAACTTCTAATACTCTCCAGTAGTAGCTGTATTATCAATTCTTTGAAAAGGAGTGGCCAGACTACATTAAATCCCTTGAGTTTATACTTGGGACCACTTGTTTATACTTGCGCACCACTTGTTCCTTCTTTGCGCTCATCAGATTTGTGATTCCCCATTTCCCATACTAAAAGAGTTCCATAATTGTGGCAAACACCATTTGTTGCCTATCTAAAAGCCAGTCTTCCTTTACCCTGAAGCCAGAATTCCAATTCTGGAAGGGCGCTTAAGGTGTGTCCACCCCAGGAATGAATTGTTATTAGGCTCCACCACTGTGGCAATCCTCCTGGCTTTGCCAGTGGCTGGTTCTGGGACAGGCATGTAACCCAGTTCTAAGCAGTACAAGGTACAGGGAGGTCTGCTAGGACACTTCTTGGAGAGGTTTTTCTCCCTGAAAAGGACAGGGGTGATTTAGGGAGAAGGCCCTTTTCCTACTCTCTCTCTCTCTCTCTCCTCACCCCTCCTCACCATTTCCTGTCTTTGAAGTTATTATGTAAGGATAGGACACTTAGAACCACTACAGCAATCCTGTAAGATTGAGGGGAAGGCCCAGAAAATCACAGAAATGCCCACACAGAACTTTGATACCATTCCAGTTCCAGAACAGCCTTTCTCAAGAGTTTATGTTGAATAAGTCAAGTCTGTCATTGTTAAGCCACTTTTATTGGGGTACTTCTGTGACTTTTAACCCAATAGATCCTGATACCGTAACCAAAACAGTTCTAGGTTATATCTACTTATTGTGTTTAAAACTTCAGCCTCTATGTCATATTTTGATGATAATGATGCTATAAATACAAAAGACAGGAAAATACACAGAAAAGAAAAAAAGAAATTTAAATGTTGAAAGACATGTTAGCTACCACAACTAAAAACTAAGAAAAAGATACACATAAAAGTGTCCATTAACTGCATGCTCGGGATCCCTGGGTGGCGCAGCGGTTTGGCGCCTGCCTTTGGCCCAGGGCGCGATCCTGGAGACCCGGGATCGAATCCCACGTCGGGCTCCCGGTGCATGGAGCCTGCTTCTCCCTCTGCCTGTGTCTCTGTCTCATTCTCTCTCTCTCTCTATGACTATCATAAATAAAAATTAAAAAAAAAAAAACTGCATGCTCAATTTAAAAAAAACTGACAAATAGAAATCAAGAAAACCCATAAATTTAGAAATCACAATAGCAAAATGGCAGCAAAGTGGAGGAACTTGGCTCCAAGATGCTTCACATGAGCCTGTTAATGAGATTCTCACGTTCAGTGACTGTTCCTCTTTATTGTAATTGTTCCTCTTTATGGACAGTCTCCTCCTCTGGGTGCTCTAACGCACCGCAGGTAACATGCCCGTGTAAGCTCCTGCTCCCCACAGGCACAATTCTGCTTCCACACGTCTGGTCTGGTGTTTTTGTGTTTTCCCTGTAACCAGGCCGTGGCACTGTCACCGGGATCACTGCTACGCTGATATGCTTGTTGGAGACTTTATGCAGAGGAGTGGTGTCGTCTGTGAAGCATTTACTATTGAGGTGATAATCATGAGAGAGGCAGCCAACAGAGACAGACAGACTAGAGCCCAGCTCAGGTCCACCACTTGCTACCCAATGTGATTTTGGAGAAGGTAATTACCATTTTAAGTCTCAGTTCTGCGCTATATAGGATGGAAGTAATATATTCACCTTTTACAATTTTTGTGTATAATACTATGAGATTCCTCAGTCAGGATTTGGCTTGTTTTAAAGGCTGAGTAAAGGGTAAGTCTTTATCTAAGCAAAAATACTAACTAAAGTTCACCTATGGCTACAAATACAACTCACAATATTTTAGCTAAATAAAAAATAGATATATACATATATACCATATTATAGGAAGAATGTATTATGCTGCTTATGGTCTTAGTTGGGGTACGATTTTAACATGAGTTCCAAAATGATGTAGCAAAACATGAGAGAATAGCAATAAAAATAACTGAAAATGCTGGAAATATTTAAGAGGGGAGGCTAATGCAAAAATAATATAAATTATTTATATGTTACAGTTTTTTTATATTGTTATACAACATAGAGAAGAAATCTTCTTTGTCCTTAAAAACACGAATGAAACATTCTCTAACTAAAATAGTTGCACAATGCACTCAACAGCACATTGTAGTAAGAATCAAGAGACCTGGAACCTAGTTCAGAAACCAGGACAAGTCATTTCACTTGTGAGCCCCATTTTCCTCGTTAATAAAACAAAGCATTTGAAATAAATCAGTGTTGCTCCACACAAACTATTCCATGGAAAAGTAAGCTGTCTAAATTTTTCTGTAGTTCCCAAGAATAAAGAAAAGGAGAGGGGATCCCTGGGTGGCTCAGTGGTTTAGCGCCTGCCTTCGGCCCAGGGCGTGATCCTGGGGACCCGGGGTCAAGTCCCGCATCAGGCTCCTGCATGGAGCCTGCTTCTCCCTCTGCCTGTGTCTCTGCCTCTCTCTCTGTGTCTCTCATGAATAAATAAATGAAATCTTAAAAAAAAGGGGGGGGGAGGAAGAGGACAAGTGAGTGTGAGGTGATAAAATTTTGTATCTGTAGAACTCAAACCTACAGAAGAATAAGACTGAAAAAACAGACCATTCTTAAGCCCATTTTTGGCTCCCAGCTTCCACAACTGTTCTGTAGGCCATAGTGATAACTGCCTTCTTTAAATTCCATTATCATTTCCTGGCTGCATAATTCACATCACTTAATTATATGTTTCCTTTAAAATAATTTGTTTCTTGTGTATATTTATATTGCTAGGGAAAATAAAACCTTTAAACTTAAGATACTTTAGCTATTAAAAATAAACTCACAAGGGGCACCTGGGTGGCTCAGTCGGTTCAGCATCTGCCTTCGACTTGAGTCATGATCCCAGGGTCCTGGGATTGAGCCCTGCATCGGCTCCCTGCTCAGTGGGGAGCCTGCTTCTCCCTCTCCCTCGACCCTGTTCATGCTCTCTCTCACTATCTCTCTCTCTCTCTCTCTCTCTCAAGTAGATAAATAAAATCTTATAAAAAGGAAAAGAAAATAAATTCAAAGCACTAAAGAAAGCACTGTTAGAAGGAATAGGGTACACCTTCTTCATATCATGGGTTGAACTGCGTCTTCCCCAAATTTTTATGTTGAAGTTCTAACTCCTACTACTGTGACTGTATTTGGAAATAGGGTTTTTAAAGAGGTAATTAAGTTAAAATGAAGTCACTCAAGTGGACCCTAATCCAACATGACTGGTGTCCTTATGAGAGAAGGAAATCAGGATGTAGATGCACCCGGAAGGAAGACCACATGAAGACACAAAGAAGACAGCCATCCACAAGCTAAGAAGAGAGACCTCAGAAGAACCCAAGCCTGCTGACATCTAGGTCTGGGTCTACGAGGCTCCAGAGCCGTGACACCATAAATTTCTGCTGTTTAAGCCTCCCAGTTTGTGGCCCTTTGCTATGGCAGCCCTAGCAAACCACCACGCTTCGTTTCTTCCCCAGCCAGATATTTAGCAATCTCAAACCTCCAATAAAAGCCAAAAACCCAGAAATTAGCTGGAAATAAAAATGTCTACAGCTCTTATACACTTTAACCCATTTTAGGTACAATATAATTTTGATTTCTCTATTCTCCCTCGTTATTTTAACCATATTTGGCCAAAGTGCTTTACCTGCATTTTGACCACGGGACAGCTGCTCCTGCAAATTACCAGAGACCACCAGTAAGCACACATAAGACTCCAATCAATGGGCTCTTTGTCTCGTCATACCGCTGTGGGAGCATGTTTCCGATGGCCTCGCCTGGTCCTGCAACCCTGGTGTTGTGTACATACCTGGCATGTACTCTCTGGGGGAGGAGGCCGACCTGGGAGGTGGTAAAATTTATTGCCCTACATCAGTTTTACACATAATATTTGTTTTCTTATTTGCCCTGGAAATTTTCCTTTCTTACTCTAAGCTGTAATCAGAAGTAGAACAATAGAAGTTGTGGCCAGCAGGTTAGTGGCACAATAAATGGCAGGTTCTACAATTGTAGAGAAACAACAAAAGAAACTCAAAGAAGGGCAATCCAGAGTTGATGAGTGTAGAGGCAGGCTCCATGCATCTCAAGAGCCTCTGAGAATGTCAATGGGAGATGGAAAGGTAAAAGAATATCAGCCTCCACACTTTACAGCATTTTATAGGAACTCTTTAAAGGCATAATATGCAAAGCCCTAAGTACCTCATTAGGGTCTCGTTGTGCCACAGTTTTATAACACAGTTAAATGACTGTGTTAAATATAATATTTAATATTAATAATGATTGCTGCAAGTCATGAAATTAATAATTTAGTTACGCTATTTAGGAAGACACAGAAGAATATTATTTAGACAGGGTTTTAATTTTTAAATCATTAGGTGATAATTTTAGGGTTAAAACAGATGTTTTAGCTGTCTAGAAAATATGTTTATCCAAAGCCCTTCCTTTCCTAGATATCACTATACATGAACAGAAGAAGCAACACAAAAAAAAGAGAAAAAGCATAAATTAAGAATTAAGAGACCATGGAGAAAAGATCTAAATGTCAGTCTTAAATGTGTGTACTCCTGTTTCTATAAGGCACTAAAAAAGTCATTTGGATCTTAAAAAAAATCAGTTGTGGTTTTTTTTTTTTGCAAAGACAATAATATCTGCTACTCTATACAGTTTTTTAAGATTTACTTATTTGAAAAAAAAAAAGATTTACTTATTTGAGAAAGAGCAAGAGCATTTGAGTAAAAAGGAGCAACAGAAGGTAAGAGAGAATTTCAAGAAGACTCGCCGGTGAGTGTGGAGCCCAATGCAGGACTCAATCTCACGATGTGAGATCATGCCCAGAGCCAAAACCGAGTCGAATGTTCAACCAACTGAGCCACCCAGACACCTCCAGTTCTTTTTTTAAAAAAGCTTTTATGTATTTATTTGAGAGAGAGAGAGAGAGAGAGCACAAGCAGGGGGTGAGGGGAGAAAGAGCAGGAGATGGAGAATCAGATTCCTCGTTGACTGAGGAGCCCGATGTGGGGCTTGACCTGAGCCAAAGGCAGATGCTTAACTGACTGAGCCACCAAGACATCCCTCATTTTTTAAGAACAAAATGAATAATGGTTGAAGCACAGGAAAATGCTATAGGAATAAGTTTTTCTTGAGAATTTTTTGATTATACAATTCAATAATTAAATTTAATATAGGAGCTAATTTTCATGAGAATCTTAAATTCATTCATATTTCACTTAAAAATTTTACATTTCTAGTTGGAACAATTAAAACTCAGCCTAAGGTAAACTTTCAAGGGCAAAATGGGTAAGAAAGTCAATTCCTTTTCCCATTCGATTATTACACACATGAATTGAGCACTGACCGTGTAAGCTACTGTTCTAGGCTCTAGGATATAGCACTGACTAAGACACAGAAGGCTCCTGATCTCATGGAGCTTACACTCTGGTAAAGAGAGTCAGAGAGGAAACAACCACAAAAACAAGATAATTTCAGATAGAGCCTTCCATCATAAAATTTAGAGGGTAACAGAATAAAAAGTTCCTGGGGCGGGAGACTGGAGACCTGTTTTAAATAAATTGTCAGAGGTACGTTGTAGGAGGATATGACATTTTAGCTGACATCAAAAGAATGAGAAGGAAACCACATTCCATGTGGGTACAAAATAGAATCTTTAGTAGAGATTTCAAAGGAAAGCACAAATGCAAGAACCCAAGATTGGCATGAAGAAGAAAGAGGTGGTATAGGAAGGGGCAGAAAGGAGGAAGGGGAAAAGAAGAAGGGGCAAATAAAGGTCAATATATCTGGAAAGAAGTGAGTGAAAGAGAGAATGGTAACAGATAAAATCAGAAAGGTAAACATGGGGCAGATCTCAACTTTACTTATTTTAAAAGATTTATTTGAAAGAGTGTGTGTGCTCGAGAGTGGGGGAAGGGGCAGAGGAAGAGAGAGAAAGAGAAAGAGAGAATCTCAAGCAGACTCCCCACTGAGCCAGAGGCCCATGCAGGGCTCCATCTCACACCCCTGAGATCATGACCTAAGTTGAAACCAAGAGTCAGACTCTTAACCGATTGAGCTACCCAGGCACTCCCAGATCTGAACTTTAAAAGCCGTTATAAGGAATTGTGATTTTAAAAGATAAATCATCAGAGTTTTTTAAAAAACAAATTATAATCTGATTTAGGGACACCTGGGTGGGTCAGTGGTTGAACATCTGCCTTGGGCTCAGGGCGTGACCCCAGGGTCCTGGGATCAAGTTCCACAGGGGCCTCCCCGCAGGGAGCCTGCTTCTCCCTCTGCCTGTGTCTCTGCCTCTCTCTGTGTGTCTCTCATGAATAAATAAATAAAATCTTTCTAAAATTTTAAAAATAAATAAAAATAAAAACAAATTATAATCTGATTTAAATGAAATTTTCACTCTGCTCTGTGAAAAATGAACTACAGTGGAACAACCACCAAAACAGAGAGCTCACCTGGCACCCAGGTCTTGTTTTTGTTGTTGTTGTTGTTTGTTTGTTTGTCTTTTAAGATTTTATTTATTTATTTATTTATTTATTTATTTATTTATTTGAGAAAGAGAGGGAGGGAAAGAGAGCAGGAGTAAGGAACAGGGGGAGAGGGACAGGGAGACTTTGTGCTGAGCATGGAGCCTGATGTGAGGCTTGATCTCAGGACCCTGAGATCATGACCTGAGCTGAAATCAAAAGTCGGACTTCACCGACTGAGCGACCCAAGCACCCCGAGATCTTGTTTTTTAACATCATTCTCTAATAAAAGGAACCAGGAGAAATGGCTGATTCTAGAATGGGGCAGGAAATACACAAGATACATCTGAATTATCAAGTAGTGCTAGAAAGCAAAGAAGGCCTCAAAAACAAATATAAACCCTACGTTGATGGGGATATGTCAAAGGGATACAGGAGCCAACTGAAAGAGCTCCCAATAGCCAAAGCTGCAGCAATATGAATGACAAAATAAATAAAGTAGTACTGGATTATAACCCAAGGTATAAACTAAATATCCATGAGTCCATATTGATATAAATAAATGATTAATTAAATAAATGAGAGAAAAGACACACATTTCCCTTTGCAGAAGAATTCCAAATAGTTTTTATATAGCTACCCTGCCCTCAGGATGAGGAACATAACTCCCCACTCCTGAAGTGTGGGCTGTGCATAGTGACTTCCTTCCAAGAGCACAGTATGGACAGGGGAAAACAGAGTGACTTTGCAGTGGGGAAACCTAATACACACTACCTCAGCCATGTGACCGAGGTCAATGTTGAAAGTGATGTCATGTTAATAGTACGTACCCTTGATGTGATGTGATTAAAATGGCACTTTATCTCTGTGATCTTCCACCTCAAAACCCACTACTTCAGTCTAATCATGAGAAAAGTACCAGACAAATCCCAATAGAGGGGCATCCCACAAAATACCTGACCAATATTCCTCAAAACTGTAAAGGTCATCAAAAATAAGGGAAGTCTGAGAAACTGTCGCAATCAAGAGAAACCTAAAGAAACATGATGACTAAATGTAATGTGATGCCCTGGATATGATCCTGGAAGAGACAAGGGACTTTAGGTAAAAACTGAGGAGATCTGCAGGCTCTGCACTCAGCATGGAGTCGGGTTGAGATTCTCTCTCCCTCTCCTTCTGCTCCTCCCCTCCACACTCATTTGCACACACTCTCTCAAATACATACATACATACATACATAAATCTTAAAAAAAAAACTAAGGAAATCTGAATAAAGGATGGACTTCAGTTAATAAAAAGATATCAATATTAGTTCATAAATTGTAACAAATATACTCTACAAATGTAAGATATTAATAATAGGAGAAAATGGTAAAAGAGTATACGGGATCTCTCTGCACAATCTCTTCAATTTTTCTGCAAATCTAAAACTCTTCAAAAAATAAAATCTGGGAAGAAAAAAAAAGAAGCCAGGGATGCCTGGGTGGCTCAGCAGTTGAGTGTCTGTCTGTCTTTGGCTCAGGGCGTGATCCCAGAGTTCCAGGATCAAGTCCTGCATCAGGCTCCCTGCATGGAGCCTACTTCTCCCTCTGCCTGTGTCTTTGCCTCTCTCTGTGTCTCTCGTGAACAAATAAATAAAATTTAAAAGAAAAAAGAAAAAAGAAAAGAAAAAGCCAAAGCAGAAAGATCATCACAGTAGTTCAGGTGAAAGATGATACAGATAATGGTGAGGAAGTGGATATAATGAGGACTCAGATTCAGAATATATTTTGAAAGTGCACAGTGCAAAATGTGTCAGTAGATTAAATAGGGAGTGTGAGGGAAAGTGAATAAGCAGGGATGACTCCTGGAATTTTTGCTCAAGAAACTAGGTAGATAATGACTAGTATCTTTATTTAGTATTTGGGGAAAACAAAGGAAGAGTGGGTTGCTTCTGAATCATTTGCCACCTCGATTTGTTGCTAATTCCTGACTTATTCTTGTGACTTGGTAGGATCAGTAAAGCTTCAAGCTGTACGGTCCCTCACAAGATCTCAGATTACTATAATTCTTTTTAATCATAAAAATACTAAAAGCCTACTTTCCAGTAGAAAAGTATATAACTGCCTTGAAAGAGATGGTATAGAATGTTTGTTGACCTAACTATGAAATAAAAACAAGTACTAAATCATTAGTTCCCTGGACCCAAATCAATGATTCTGGAAGATGTATGATTATCTGAATTACATCAAGATTTCAAAAAAATTCACAGTAAAGAGTTTGGAAATCTATACTTTAAAGTGCTCCAGATGATACAGATGATCTCACGATCTGACTTGGATGGCATTCCTTTACACCAAAGAAAACTTCTCCTATTTAAAATAGCAAAGCATCTCACATTTCTAACAATTTCGATTTGTTTATAGTAGTAGTTTCCAAAGTAACTCTTTGCCCAAAAAGGAAGTAAAAAATTGCCCATTGCTTTGTATAAGCTTCCACATTCACGAGTTGTTACCCATCACCACTATAAAGTCATCTTTGTGGGAAGCACTGAACTAAGCACCAAACTACTGAAAAATCTGTTAAAAAGACCCAGTTCCCAGGCAAAAAAAAAAAGAAAGAAAGAAAGAAAGAAAGAAAGAAAGAAAGAAAGAAAGAAAGAAAGAAAGAAAGAAAGAAAGAAAGAAAGAAAGAAGAAAGAAAGAAAGAAAGAAGAAAGAAAGAAGAAGAAGAAAGAAAGAAAGAAGAAAGAAAGAAAGAAAGAAAGAAAGAAAGAAAGAAAGAAAGAAAGAAAGAAAGAAAGAAAGAAGTCATACACTTGCCACTTTCTTGGTGAACTTACTAAAAAAAAATCTGATTTTAGAGCTCTTGCCTCTGCTCACATGAATCAAATGATAAAAATCTTAGATTCTGTGAATTACTCAGACTACGGCAGCAAATCACCTAAAAAGATTCATCACGAACCTTACGCTGCATTGCCTCCCCAAGTAAAGATGATGTGAGAGACACTGACTATATCAGAAAACCTTCGCTCAAAGCTGGAGACCGTGAAAAGAAGTGCACTGGAAGATGTGAACTCTCATGGAGTCATAGTCAAAAGCATTTATGGAGGGCTCACTATGTGCAAAGCACTTGATTTGAAGGAAGAAGTCTTGTGTAAAGTAGCTGTAATTCGGCCCATAAAGCCCTTTATAGTTTAAGATCAACAGTTTGAACCTCAATCAGAAGCAAACGGGTAGCTGGTTCCTACTGGCGAGGGGCGGGGGTAATTGGGTCAGTGCTGCTCAGTTTCTGAAGTTGAATGGGCCTTTGCAGTTTGTGTAAATTCCACTTCTGGGTGGTCTTCCAGAGCGATCTCAAAGAGCACCACAGAGGCACTGCAGTTAATTTATGCTTATGCAGACGATGAGTCATGCAGCTGCCATTAACACTATACACTTAAGTGAGTACATAGAAGTAAAATGTGCAAATCTCCAGCAGCAGAAAGCCAGCTCTCCTCAGGGCAGAAAACCTGCAGCCAGAACGACCACTGAAAAACCAAATCGAGGCACAAATGAACAAGTGTGTTGGTTCCAAGCACAATGCAAGATAACGGAGGTGACGTACGGAGAGCCAAAGCATTCATGGGCTGTACCCAGCTACTGGTGATTATTAAATACAGTAATGATACAGCAAATGCAGTTATCTGCTTGGACTTTAATGGATTTCCTCGTCCTTTGTCTACTCGCTGGCAGTGTGACACAGTAAGACGTTGGAACAGTGACGCTAACCGCTGCCGAACTCCTACTCAACAGCAAGCATACTGTCACACGGACAGGCAAGAAGATCTAGATACTCCAAAAAATTGAATATTAAATATCCACCTCACAGGTGGACAATTACGGCTAAAAAATTTTCTTTTGCCTATCTCCCAAAAGGAGAAAAATTAATCTTCTGCTCTTTTTTTTTTTCTTTTTTTCTGTTTAGAGGGAGAGGGCCCGTGTACCTGGGGTGGGGCCCAGGGCGGGGGATGGGGGGGAGTTAGTGCAGAGGGAGAGGGAGAGAATCTTAAGCAGGCTCCACACCTACCGTAGAGCCCCACATGAGGGCTCGATCTCACGACAGTGGGATCAAGACCTGAGCCAAAATCAAGAGTCGGATGCTTGGCCGACTGAGCCAGGGCGCCTGCGGGGCTCAGTGGGTTAAGGAGCTGCCTAGGGCTCAGGTCATGATCCCAGGGTCCTGGGATCCAGTTCCACATCCAGCCTCATATCTAGCCTTGCACCGGGCTCCTGCTCAGCTGGAGTCTCCCTCACCTTCTGCCCCAACCCCCTGCTTGAGAGCACTCACTTTCGCTCTCTCTCTGTCAGATAAATAATATTTTTTAAAAATGACTAAGCCACCCAAGTCCCCCTAATCTTCTGTTCTCAGGCTTACTCTGTCTTTAAATCTCTTTCTCTCACCTGTAATACCTTAACTGTATCCTTCTTTACGCCTTTCTTCAATGTATCAAGAACATAAAATAAAATTTTGCCTTGAGTTTGCTTTCCCTCCAATAATAAAGGGGTTTAGCCTCACCGTTCCTACCTTAAACTATAATGATGTAACTACAACAACTGTGTTTTCTGGGATTATTCCAATTTCAAATATTTTAAGTTATCTCCACTTCGGCTTGTGGTTGGAAAACATGAGATTGTATCCTAAAATCTTCACACTCTTACTTTCACTACTACTTCTAGCAAAATTGTCCTCTCACAATTGTCAAACCCAGTGATGGGTTCTTACGCTTCTGTGCCTCTGCGGCATTTCATAGCCTCCTTCATCCCATGATTTCTAGCCTTTATATAGCACGGTGGCATTTCCTAACGTGTGTCATCAGTAACATCAGCTGCACAGAATATTCCTAAATTAAGATTCTGAGGTCATTTTTGAAGATGCTACACAGAGCACTCCACCTCCAGAGCTCTACAACGAGCGTTGGTGAATTGCGTACTCCTGGATTTTTATGATGAAGCCACCATTTGATTTAACGCTGTGTTTCCCAGAAAGCAATCCTGTTTATTTACAGTCCACAGAACTCTCTTCTTTTTTCATAGAACACATACTAGCATATCATAGAACTAGGTTTTTTCAGGAGTGTTATTCTTTTTTTTTTTCTTTTACTTTTTTTGCAGGAGTACTATTCTTAACAAACAAATGTCCACTGGAACATGCTGTGGGGAATATCGATGCACCTGAAATTTTATGTTAAATCCTGGAATCTATCAGACTTCCAAAGTCAAATTAATCATCCTTTTTTCCCAAGCCATATTCAAAACAGCAAATTAATCTTTAGTAACCACTTTCTCACCAATCTCACATTCAGAGGGTTGAGAAATCTTTTTAGTCTTACTGTCTATAGTGTTTGTAGTGTTTGTTCCCTCCCTTATATGACTATTGACATCACCCTAAAGCAAATCTTTCTCTTTTTTTTTTAAGATTTTATTTATTTATTCATGAGAGACACAGAAAGAGAGAGACAGAGACCCAGGCAGAGGGAGAAGCAGGCTCCATGCAGGGAGCCCGATGTGGGACTCGACCCCGGGTCTCCAGGATCAGGCCCTGGGCTGAAGGCGGTGCTAAACCGCTGAGCCACCAGGGATGCCCAAGGCAAATCTTTCTTAAGGTTCATCTAGACTCATGGCAACCAAGAACAAGAATTAGGGGAAAGTTTAAAAAAAAAAAAAAAAAAAAGACTCCGGGCCCCACCATAGTATTGCTAAATCAGAATTTGGGGCAAGGGAGAGGCTTGGAATTTGTGATTCTCGTGGACAGCTAGATTTACAAACCGCTAAAGCAGATCACAAGGGCTCCGTGCCTTTTCTCCTCCCCTTGAACTGAGCATTTCAGTTCCCTTCCATCATCTGTTCGAGTGACATGGTTGGGTTTTTTTTTTTTTTAATTTAAATTCAATTTGCCAACATATAGTATAACTCCCAGTGCTCATCCCATCAGGTGCCCTCCTCAGGGCCCGTCACCCAGTCACCCCATCCCCCTCCGCAACCCTTAGTTTGTTTCCCAGAGTTAGGAGTCCCTCATGGCTTGTCTCCCTCTCTGGTTTTTCCCACTCAGTTCCCTTCCTTTCTCTCATCATCCCTTTTTGGGCGACATGGTTTTGAGATTCCTAACCATCCATTGCTCTTCCCTGAATGTGGTCCATTTTGTCTATAAGCCTTTTGAAGTGTGGCTCTGATCCTGAACCACAGAACACTCCAGAGGTAGGCTGGCCAATCTGTGAGAGAGCAGGACTATCGATTACCTATGGGTTTATGTTGGACGAGCACAGTCTCCTTCCTATCCCACCTCTCACAGCAAATCACTACTCACCGTCGTCAACACGAACCCGTAACCACTAGGCAGTGATCACCCAGCAAACAGACGAACTTGCCAGAAGTTTAAAGCATCACTTATTAACAGATCTTCCGATCTCTGCCCTAAATAAGTGGCACGCCTCCTGTTCTCTAACGAACTTCAGTTCTGAAAGCTGCAATGTAGGCCAATCCTCAAAGTGCTTTAGTATCAATGCTTCACATTTACAGTGGTTTTTTTTTTCCACTTACAAAACATTTCAACACTATTTACTTAATCCTCGCAAAAGTTCTCATGACACAGGTATTATTCTCATCTTGCAAATGAGGAAATTGAGGCTCAGGAGGTTAAGTAGCTTATTTAAAGCCGCACACCGTTAAGTAGGGAAAGTTGTGACTTTAACCCCACAAGTCTTACGCTTTGATCATAGCTTGCTCTGCTTTAAAAGTCCAAGTATAGTCACTTGGCCATCATCAGAAAATTAGCGCCAATTAACACCAGAGTGTGATAGCTACCAGATGGTGAATTACTCAGCAAAAAAGAATAATGAGCAAGAATACAGGGAGGCATTATAACAGAATATAGGAGTTGAGGAGTGCTGGCTCTAGGGATGGCCAGACCTGAATTTGTGTCCTAGCTCCGTCTCTTACTGCCACTGTTACTTGGAGTGAACTGGACACTTCATGAGCTTTGATTTTCTATTTAAGTTAGGAAGGATAAAAGAGATAATTTTCTTTCAAGTGCTTCGCATAATGCCTGGTACATGGTAAGTCCTCAATCAGTGGTTGCTTTTTTTTTTTTAATCCCTAATTCAAACATGACAAACAGTTTAAGAAAGCAAGTCTGTTTAAAATAAATACAACTCTTCTGAAATTGGCGTCCCATCCTTTATCAGTTACCTCCAGGTGTCTGGGAATAAGACCAGGTGAGATCCTACAGAAAGATGGAAGATAAGTCATGAAGAGGGAAAAAAAACCTGAAAGGAAGTGTAGGCCAAGAGAAGCTCACTATGCAAAAGTTTTGAGCAATGTTTAAGATCCCAGTGCCCAACTTTCCTGGGATAGCATCATTATTACTTAGGGATAAGAAAGAAGAAAAAAAGAAGAAGAAGAAAGAAGAAAGAAGAAAGAAGGAAGAAGAAGAAGAAGAAGAAGAAGAAGAAGAAGAAGAAGAAGAAGAAGAAGAAGAAGAAGAAAGAAGAAGAAAGAAGAAGAAGAAGAAGAAGAAGAAGAAGAAGAAGAAGAAGAAGCAGCAGCAGCAACTTAGAAGAGAAAGCAATGGACAAAGTATCACTTAGGATGTGAATAAATTAATGAGATGGACAGGATGGATTTGGGCTGTCAAAAATAAATTTGGAATTACATTCTAAATTATCACTGAGGAAAGATCAATTGAGGGGTAGAAAGATAATGTTTTTAAGGTAAGTTTTTAAAATAAATTGTTCAGGGATGCCTGGCTGGCTCAGTCAGAGGAACATGCGACTCTTGATCTCAGGGTGGTGAGTTCAAGCCCCATGCTGGATGTGAAGTCTACTTACAAAAATAATAATTTAAAAGATCTTAAAATAAATAAAATAAATGGCTCAATGTTTGTAACACATCGAGTAAAGGTAAAATCACATTAAATATTTTCCTTTTTTTTTTCTTATTACTCAAAAAATACATGTTCATCTTTAAAACAAATAAAAAGGACAGACCAAAAAAAAATTGACCTAAATCCAACCACCCAGAAATAACTACTATTAATACCTGGTATATAACCTTCTAAAGTGCTTTATGTTCATGTATTTGTAGATATCTGTATTTTACAAATATGGAGTCATATGTAAGTATTGTTTTGTAAACTTTTAAATTTGTTTTAAGTTTCCTTCCGGACCATTAAATATTCTTTTGCAATACTATTTGAAATGTCTTATGTATTTTCACCAGGTAGTTCATTTAGGTGAATATTCAAATCAATCTTTGCTATCATAAAGAAGAGTGATTAAAGACATTCTTGTAGCTTTATCTCAATGCAGGAACATGATTTTTAGAATAAATTGCTAATTGCTACAGTGTATTTGCTAGATTAATGGCATGCAGAATTCTAAGACTTTTGACATAATTCATAAAGTTACTGTCCACAAAGTTACTACATTCCACCCAGCAGTATTTTAAAATGTTAATTTCCCAGATCCCGACCAACACTGAATTTGATGACATTGCAAATGTTCACTAATTTGGTAGGTAAAAAACTATCTATCCCTCCTTTACTCCATTTTTTTATTCTAAGAGGTAGAAGGTTTTATATCATCCACTCATTTACCAATGTTTGTCTTTCTCAGTTGCTTTGAATATTAATCTTCTGTCTCTCACATGAGTTGCAAATCTCTCCCAGTTTGTTTGCCAGGTTTTTTAAAAATGTTTTTGAGCTATAGATATGTAAAATATTTACGTATTCCAACCTAAAATATTTTTTTCTTTTTGATTTCTGCCTTGGGAATCTTGTTTAGAAAGGCTTACCTCACCCCAATGTTATACAAATTTAGCTTACATTTTCCCCTAGACTTGTATGGTCTTATTGTCAATATTTTAAATTTTTATTTAACCTAGACTTTATTGGGGCATAAGATTTTGGGTTATAAGATATTGAGGGGTGTGGGATCTAAATTTATTTTTTAAATATTTAGCTGGTTGCCCCAACACCGTTTACAGTATTTCATTGATTTTATTGAGTCCTTTTTATATTTAACACATTAACATCTCTGAAACCTAGATGTGTCTATGATTAATAAGTAGCATTGCACAATCTATATGGCAGTTTTTTTCCTTACTGTTACTTGAAGTAATAATAAATCCTCCCATCAATGGCTTCTTTGATTTGATGAAACACAGTATTTACCTCTGTTTTTATTTCACTAAGAGGTTTTTTGTTTTTTAATTAAAGAATGTACTTGAAATTTTCATAAAACCTCTTGTGGACATAATTAAAATGATCAGTTTTTCCCAAGATGTCCTAGTATTGAACTATTTGTACATTCCTGAAATAAACTTTATCTGGCCATGGGCATATTACTCATTTATTATGTTGCTACACTCCTTTTACTAATATTTTATTTAAAATTCTTACATCTATTTTCATAATTCAGATTAGTCTGTTGTTTTTACTTGGAATATATTTGTCAGGTTTTGGTTTTTTAGTATTTTACATTTGTCAAAGGAGTTCATAAGTTTTCATCTATTTTCTTCAGTTAACAGTTTATAATAGCATAGGAATAACATTTTCTACTTTTTCTGTATTAATCTAAGCCAGTTTGTAATAATTCCCAATTTCTTCTAGGATTACTGATCAATTCAAATATTATAACTCTTCTATATTCAAATTTTATCTTATTTTATCCTTAGAAAACTACAGAGACCTTCAATTTATCAGGTTAGAATTATACATAAGTTTCTTACATTAATTTTTTTTCATATCTTTGGGTTTATCCTATTCTCATTTCTAGTGTTTGGAACCTATGTTCTTTTCTTTCTTCCTTTCTTTCTCGATTAGAATTGACAGAAATGGTCAACTTTATTGGTCTTTTAGAAGATCAATCTCTTGGTTTTATTTAACAGTTCTAATTGTTTTTATTTATTTATTTTTAATTTTTTTTATTATTTATTCATGATAGTCGTAGAATGAGGAGAGAGAGGCAGAGACACAGGCAGAGGGAGAAGCAGGCTCCATGCCCGGAGCCCGACTCGGGACTCGATCCCGGGACTCCGGGATCGCGCCCTGGGCCAAAGGCAGGCACTAAACCGCTGAGCCACCCAGGGATCCCCCTAATTGTTTTTATTTTTTAAGTTAATTTATCTGAATGTTTTTAAGATCTTCTCCTTACCTTTGATTTTCATCAGATTTGCTGTGATATGCCCAGAGTCAGTTTTCTTCACATTCATCCTGTTTCAGATTTATAGCACTTTTTGAATCTGTGACTTGAGGGTTTGTTGGTTTTCTTTCTTTTTTTTTTCCCCCTCAGTTTGGGAACATTCTTGGCGATTCTCCTTCAAATATTGTTTCCTTCCCATTACTTTTTTCTTTCTTTTCTGTGATTAATATATGTTCTTCCTTAAACTGTAATTCTTGTGTTATCTTCTCAATGACTTCTCATTTTTTTAACCCCTCTAGCTTCAGCCTGAATATTCTCTACTGACATATTTTTCTGTTTACTAATCCTTCTTCTATATCCAACATGTTGTTAAATTAATCTCTTATATTTATATTTCAATTATGGTACTTTTCAGCCCTAGAACCATTTTATTCTTTACAATAGATTCCAGTTCTCTGGTGAAATTCCCCATCTTATCAGCTATTTTCTTGAATATATTTATTAGAGTTTTTTTTAAAATCTGAGTCTGATGACCTAAATATCTGGATATCTGGGCCATCTATAGACCTGTTTCTTTTTTCAGCTTATTTCCCTTGGTCCTTTACTTTAGTATACCTGGTAAATTTTGTGAATGTCAGACATTGTGTATGAAACACTGGATGCTGAATGATGTAGTCTTCTTTTACAGACAGTTCATCCTATCTTCTGATAGGCAGAGTGTGGAGGGGAAAGGGAAGATTACCTTCATCTAATTGGGGGCTGAGCTAACTTGAGTCTGGGTTGCGTTTTTTGATGAATTTAGTCTACCCTTGGTTTGCACCCATATATTGATGTGCTGAAGCTCAAGAGAGAAACATTGCTAACATATCAGGAATCTAAAAGTCGGTTGCTAAGTACAGGCATTATTAAAAATAGGAAGTTATATGAACTTTCAATTAAGTAAATTATATTAAAAGCAAAGGAAATACTCCAAAACTCACCACTTTTAAATTTTTTAACTAAATTTAACTGTTGTCTGTGTTATTAACATCTATTGTATATGCATTATAGAAAAACTATCTAATAGTGTCATTACATATCTCTTTCCATCTCCATATTCAGTGATGTCACATTTGTAGCTTGACTTCTACCCATGGTAGAAGTACACACATCACAGAAATCAGCAAACACTACAAATCAGACCTTGATTTACTGTTTGGTTGGCTATCAAAATCAGTAGTTCTCAAATGGAAGTGGTTTTGCCCTCCGGGTTTTTTTTTTTTTTTTATAATATCTGGAGAAATTTTTCTTTGTCAGCTTGGAGGGTTGGGGTGGAAGGGGTGGGGAATGAGAGGGATGTGTGCTACTGGCATCAAGTGAGTAGAGATCGGGAATGCTACTGAACATCCTACGATGTATAAGGCAACCCCCTACAACAAATATCCAGGCCAAATGCCAACAGTGGCTGAGGTTGAAAAATCCCGGTCTGCTGGTATCTCAGCTTCTGAATGTCTGGCAAATTCCTGGAGGGAAAAGATGGGCACTTTATCCTAGTTTATTTTATTGTTTATGTTGTTATTTTTCCAGCATTTTGAGTTGACTATTTAATTATTTTTAATCTTTCTTATATTTAATAATATAAATGTTTGACTATGAACCTCTCTTTTTAAACAGCTTCGGGCAGCTGACCCTTTCTGTCACTTTTTTTTTTTTTTTTTTTTTGCTCCTTTTAATGTTTCCTTGTAAAAATCCCAGCTGTAAACATCTTCATCTGTCCCTTAGTTGGGACAAGTATGCCTTTCCAGTTGTAAGCAATGCTACTATTGAAATAAGCATCCCGTGCAAGTTCCATGAGTGGTCTACAGAAAACACTTCACAAAGTGTGGTGAAGGTAATAATTAGGGGACTCTATAACCAAGTGCTTATTTATACTTCCTCCATTCTACCATTCTAGTATCAACTAGAATCATTTGACTCTGCTGTTATTCTTGACTTACTGGAATTAAATCATTTACCTAACAAACAGTTGAGTACCAAGGATATGCAAAGTCCTGTGCCCCTGCACTGGGTGGAGATGGGGGTTACAAAACTCCTAAGGCATGACCAATTCTCTCAAGAAGTTGATAGACTTGTTAAGGAGAGACCTGCAAATAACTGATGTATCTAAACTCTCAGTTACTCATCTAAAATCATATTATTTGGGGAATTTAGAGTCTAGACTAAATTTGTTTTTACTTATTCAACAGAAACTGAAAATATTTTGGATGCAGATCACGAGGTCAAACTATATTATAAAACATGTGGTAATGTCGGATTCAAAAGCAAAATATGCGGACTTAATTTTGAGAACTTCAGATTTGCATGCTGTTTATACTTTACCATGTAAATTTATTTAAAGCTGCACAGTTCTTACAAACCTTACTTTATATGTCTATCTTTATATCTTTTATAGCATGTTTGTGTAATTATTTCATCTGTGACAGTAGTACTATGAGTTGGAAAGGGTTGATGTTATTCTCACCATTTTACAGATGAGAAAAATAAGACGGAAGCATTTAGGAAGGTGCTTATGGTTTTACAGCAAGTCCACACTGGAACTCCACAACACTTTCCACTTGGTACTCTGGATGGCTTCTGTGCTCTTCTTTGATAATGTTATGTGATGAGTTACTTACCCATGGATAAGACACAGTGAGTCTGAATGAAAATTTATGCAAGTGTCATTGAATCAGTGACCACGTTTTGAAAGAATCACTCATTTACAGGAAGAGTAGCTTTGTGGCTTGCCTCAGAAGTACTCGCCACAACTTACACATAATTTTTCATAAGATGTCCTTAAGTGGTTTCAAAATCTATGAACTATAATAATAAATATTAATATTCTGACTCATATTTATACAAACAGGATACATTTAGGTGAATCATAGTCCAAACTTTGCCCATTATAGTTCCCAGTTTAATCTAACTCATCCATTCTAATTCACGAAGAAGGACCTATGCTATTTCTGTCTACATTTGGAAAATTAATTAAAGAACTAGGATTGTGATTTAGGTAATGAAAGGCAAGATTGCTCTGCACCCACTTTTCCTCTGCAAAACACAGATATCTATACATAACACCCATAATTCACTTCTAGCTCTTTGGGGATTGTATGTGTAGGCATGGCTTCCATTCTTTGAATCAAAAAATGCAGTTTCGATACCTTTGCATATTGTTAAACTTTGAATCAGGCCTTGCTATAGTTTTCTGGTTTCTCAAATAGAGTTGTTCTTTATCTTATGCTATGCTTTTATGGTATTTATGTTTTTCTTTCTTCCCCCTTTTTCCCCTTGGTGGTTTAATGAGTCGGGCATTAGCCATGCTTTTTGCTCCCTATCTTGCCAGTAGCTCCAGGAAGTACTCTTCTTTCAATCTGTCATTTTGCCCTGAGCTTTCAGATGAGATACAGATAGAAGAATAACTCCCTCTGCTAGAGATATTTTTCCTGTAACTCACCGTATAGTGGGGACAAGACAGGAAGGGCCAGTGGGATGAGAGAAGTCAATTTTATATTCTCTACAAAATAACATGCGAGTTATTCAGCTAGAACACCAGTTTAAGGCACCACTTAGAAATCTAGTTCCTTTCCAAGAAGTTTCATTGTATTGGAAATTGTACTTTAAGGATTGAGAATGGGGTGAAACGCAATTCAAATTCAAGGTAAATGCACTTTGTTGAATAGAGTAAGAATGTAAAACTACCCTCGCCATTTACCTCTCCTCCACTCACAACAACAACAACACACACACACACATGCAAGTGTGTGCAGGGAGCGCTCAGAACACTGTATGAGAAGGGGAAAAGTTTATGTTGAAAGTCTCCTTTAATGGTAAGCGGACTAGCAAACAATAGCATAGTTGAGTAAATTGTGTGTGGCACTGAACTGGAATTTCTTCAGTGAAAGGGCTTATGTTCTTAGAGAATTGAAAAACGGCTTAAATTTTCTAGTAGCCTAGAATAAAATTGCACAGGAGGCTCATGTGAAATGTAGTGTGTGTGAATAGTTTTGCAGCAGAGTTGCATTTGAAATGTAGCAACACAGCTGGAGCAGTGACTCATGGCACTAATATCTGCTGTTCACAGACTCTCTCTAATAAAGCCTGTGCTTTCTCACGTCATAAGGAGTTGCTTAAGCTGTTGTGATAGTAGGATCTGGTCCCAACTCTTGGTCAGGCCGCCTGAATTTCACATTCGTTGGATATCCACCACGCGCTAGGCCTTCTCCTGCACTTAGTTGTTACACCTGTTTGGTTTTATTTTGCCCCTTTCCATAGTGGTAAGTCTGAGGCCGCACGTCCGAGCTGATATGCAGTGGGCTCCACCAGTTGCTTTTGGTCCGTGCCTGTTCTGGTTGATGATAATGAGGAGAAAAAGAAATGCCAAGGTGGAAGGAAAAGATAAGATAGCTCACGTCAGCTGGTCTCAGTCTTCTCACAAATATACAGAGAGAGGGCCGCCTGGGTGGCTCAGTCAGTGAAGCGTCTGCCTTCGGCTCAGGTCATGATCCCAGGTCCTGGGATCGAGCCCCACATCGGGCTCCCTGGGGAGCCTGCTTCTCCCTCTGCCCATGTCCCTCTCCCTGCTCATGCTCTCTCTCTCAAACAAATAAATAAAATCTTTGAAAAAAACATACAGAGAGAATTCAGAAAAAGTGGTGAAAATCTAGACGACAGTTACTTGAGAAAATGTAATGAGGGTGTTCATAAGTGAAAAGAAAATGGCCTTCTACCGCCAATAACCAGAATCCCGCCCGTGAATCCAGCTGCCGCCCTCCTTGCAGCTGCTGACTGGCCTGATGGCTTCCTGGGTACTGCTACACATGCCTGTCAGGATTCCAAGGCACTTCCCTAAGGGTGACCGGCCTGAAGCTGAGTCCTTGCTGATGACCTGCCTTGATGGATCTATTTACCTTGGATTCAGCTCTCCCTTGATTGGAAAGGTCTTCAATTGTCAACTTCACTACTGCGACAAAGAACAGTTACTGAGATGCGTATGTGTGTGCATGGGTGTGTGTCTCAGTTACGCCAAGGGAAGTAACCAGATCAGAGTGACCGAAATATTAAAAATGGGTTTTCCTATCATTCTTTACCTTTCTTCTTGTCTAAAAGTTCGAGTGTAACTATTCTAAATCTATTTGTATACTGGTGTGTGATCTTCTCAAAGTCCTTATCCTCTCTCGGTTTGTCTGTAAAATGCGTTGTTGTGAAGATTTTTTAAATTTATATAAAGTGCAGACAACCATGCGTAGCATGGGGTAAGTGCTATGTAAATGTTAGTTCTTGTTTTATTATTATCATCATCATCATCATTATCATTTATGACCCTGTACAAAATAAGCTATTAATTCAGTGAGAGGCCGGATAAATTAATGCATACAGAATAAAAACTATCCTATGAGGTTCTTCCAAGTCTTAAAATTGTTAGTTGATTACACATGGATAATGTTGAGGTTTATCAGCTAACAAGGAAAAAGGGTTCCCACTCAAGCTGTCACACCCGTATTCCCTGCGGCAGGATGAGCACTGGATGTTATGCTATATGTTGGCAAATTGAACTCCAATAAAAAAATTAAAAAAAAAGAAAGTAGTCACATACATTGATTCAACATATACTTGTTATTTTTAATATATAAGCAGAATTAATTGAAAGGATGAATAATAGCATCTACCTTACCTTGTGCACTGCTACGGCCTACTTCCCGTTTTCATCATGCCACTGACTTATTGAAAATTCCTCCATAATCTATCCCGCAAACTTCAGACATGAATGTGATCAACAAAGAAATATTTAGTAATTTTTTTTTTTGGTTTGTTGTTTTTAGAGAGAGAGAGCACACAGAGGTGAGAGAGAGAGGGGTTCGAAGGAGGGGGAGAGGGAATCTCAAGCAGGCTCCCTGCTCAGCATGGACCTCAGGATCCTGAGATCTTGAGCTAAAATCAGGATCAGACGCTTGACCAACTGAGCACCCCGGGCGCCCCCACACACGAAAGCATTTCTTACAGGCACATCCTCTGGATGTGGATGTGGATCATCCGGATGAGACACTGGCCTTATTTTTACATATGTTGTCATTGTTTATTCCATCGTTCCTACCACTCCGACGGGGCTATAAGCACTTTAAGAGAAAGAATTCACAAATGTATTTGCTTCACAACAGTGGGCAAAGGGTGAGCCAGAGCAAAGCGTAAGTGGTCCCAGATACCCCTCAGTTCCTCTATTTGGCCGCTGCGCTCTCTAGTTTATCTGATGGGCAATCAGTCCGTTTTATGAACTTTCAGAAGTCCGAGCAACCAGAGGAGAGAACGTCCTTGGCTCTGTCAGGTCATTTACTGACTGACACTCCGAAGCGCCCCATCTGAGAGCAACCCGGGCATGCAGAGCTCGTGAGTGTGAGGACACGGGGGGCTCACGGCAGTGGGGGGGGGGGCAGGCGCCTGTCGCCGGTGTGTGTGGGGGGGTGAGCACCAGGCCGGCTGCACTGAGTCACCAGGTGGCCTCCTGTCGGGGCCACGGCTCCAGGGGCATCGGTCGGGGAGAGGAGCACAGGCGCCACCAGGCCCGCATGCCTACACACCCGCACACACCTGCACACCTGCGCACCGGCACACCTGCACACACCTGCACACACACCCCCAGGGCTGTCGGGCGGTGACAGACGGGGATGGTGGCAGAGGCAGCTGGAGAAAGCCCTCCTCACCGCTGGTGACCAGGTGCTTCTACCTCAGCGCTCCGGCCGCATCTCTGGTCTCACCTGGTCCCCCCACCGCTGTTTCTGCACAGTCCCTCCTCCTGTCGTCCCTGCCCAGCCCTCCCCTCCCCCTGGCTGCTGCCCCGGGGCCACATGCGGGCCTGGTCCTGGCCGCCAGCCCTGTGCCCCACCGGTGAGCCCGGGGTGGGGGGCGCCGGGGAGAGGCGCAGGCTCCGGCTCGGAAGACCCAAAGGAGTCGGGGGGCAAATACACCCGCACCGCGGGCCCTGGCCCTGAGCTGTGCCCTCCCTGGAGCTGGAGCTGCACATTTCCTTAGGTGGCCAACATGATACTTGATTTTGTCAGTAGGGGACACAGGAGGAGGGCCGCAGACAAAAGGCCCGCCCTGGTTCCCGAAGCTTCCTCACCAGGCTCCTGCAGAGCCTCTGGCCTCCAGCAGCCGCTCCGGCGGTTCCCTCCCCCCAGGCCCTCGCTGCGCCGGCTCCCCCCAAGGCCGGGGGCCTCCAAGGTGGCAGGGGGCGGCTGCTGCAGTGGGACTGCGTCTCCAGCACGTGGCACCCGGCCCCTAACACACACAGTGTCCTAGCACCCAGCACCTGACCCCTAACACACAGTGTCTCCAGCACCCAGCACCCGGCCCCTCACCCAGGTGGCATCTCCAGCACCCAGCACCCGGCCCCTCACCCAGGTGGCATCTCCAGCACCCAGCACCTGGCCTGTGCAGTGCGCACCAGATCCCTGGGGAGAGGCTCCTACCGCTCGGGCGCTGTCCCTGGCACCAGGTGCTGCCCTGGGTGCCAGGAATCCACAGCACCTGGCAGGAGGCAGCCTCCGCCCCGTCCCCGCCACCCCACCACTCAGGAACTTCTGGAGTGGAATGCCTACAGTGACGTGCCCCCCTCTAAGCATCTTTCCCCAGCACTGCAGAGGGTAGACTTCCAGCAAATTCCGGAGGGCGGATTCCCAGAAAGTTGCAGTCATGACACCGCAATGACTGCTCTGCTGTTGGGGGAGGTACAGCCATGCCCTCTCCAGCAAGACCCAGATCTCAGCCCCTGGGGGAGGACGTGGCGGGGAGCTTTTCCCGGCCTCCACCTCAGCCCTCGGGGTCATGATTGCTTCTCACATTTGCCATGCTCTTTAGAATTTCTATTTACTCCCTACTAGCCAATCCCTCATTACCACAATCCTCTGTTATAGGTCGTAATTCTTTGAATTTTACTTTCCTGTTCATATTACTGTGTGGTTTCTGTATCCAGATTATGTGCCGACTGATACATATTCCCTTATATATTTTAAAGTAACCACTACAATTTTTTATCAAAATTCAAGTAATTGAAAAAAATCATTGAACTTTCTGGTATTCTACAAATAGATGACATGCTTAAAATACATTTTTGCCAAAACCTTAGAGCTATATATTTACAGCATTAATGAGTGGAGAAGTCCACCATATAACCTCATTTGCAAAAGTGGTCCTCTCTGTCATATCTAGCAAGGAAATGAAACTGTCAAAAAAGGAAAAAAATACTTCTGTTTTTAAATTTTAAATAAATATGTGGATACATATCCTCACGACACCTTCTCACTTAAGGAGATGGTACAAAATGGATGGACAGACAACAGACAACAGATGGAGAGATAGATAAAAAGACAGCAGGCAGGGAGATGGAGTCTTACCAAGATGAAATACTATTTCAATATTATTTTTTTACCAGTTCGATATTTTTCAATATTTTCTTTGGCCTTGCTTTCATGGGTTTCCCCTCCAGAAGTAATGCACTATTGAACTGTCATTTTGCTTGATGCCTTAGAGATTTTATCCCAGGACAATACATCATAGTAAGAATTGGGATGGGTGAAAGGCATGACATCTTCTATGAAGAAGGAGAAGGGGATTATGATAGAGGAGATAGAAAGAAAGAGGTGGAAAACAGTGTGCAGGTTCCTCAAAGAGTTAAACATAGAGCTCCCCTATGACCCAACAATTGCACTGCTGGGGATTTACCCCAAAGATACAGATGCAATGAAAGACAGAGACACCTGCCCCCCGATGTTTATAGCTGCAATGTCCACAGTAGCCAAACTGTGGAAGGAGCCTCGGTGTCCATCGACAGATGAATGGATAAAGAAGATGTGGTCTATGTATACAATGGAATATTCCTCAGCCATCAGAAGAGATGAATACCCACCATTTGCTTCGATGTGGATGGGCCTGGAGAGTATTATGCTGAGTGAAGTCAATCGGAGAAGGACAAACATTATATGGTCTCATTCATTCGGGGAATATAAAAAATAGTGAAAGGGAATAAAGGGGAAAGGAGAGAAACTGAGTAGGAAAAATCAGTGAGGGTGACAAAACATGAGAGACTCCTGACTCTGGGAAACGAACAAGGGGTAGTGGAAGGGGAGGTGGGCGGGAGGATGGGGTGACTGGGTGACGGGCACTGAGGGGGGCACTTGATGGGATGAGCACTGGGTGTTATGCTATATGTTGGCAAATCGAACTCCAATAAAAAAAAAAAAAGAAAGAAAGAAGTGGACCACCACACACTCTCTCAGACACATCAGTGTCAGAGAAGCATACAATTTAAAAGTGGAGTGGGGGGGGGACAGAATAAAAATATTAAACCCTATTCCTTAGAAACTTAGACAACAAAAGCTCCCCCTATAAGGATGCTAAAGAAAACAAGATATATCACATCAAATGTGAAACACTCTGACTCTCGCCAGTACCTATGTTTAAATAAAGGTCTTGTTTTTGATTATTTGTGACTCAAAATCTCACATGAGGTAAATCCTTCCTTTACAGTGGTTCTGTTTCCTATTTAAAACAGTAAGTTTTCCTTAGATCCACTACTTTACTGAATCACATGATGGGGAAAGAGATGGAGAATCTTAAACAAAAGGCAAAGGCGATGTGGCCAATTTTTACCATTCGGGATATTAACAAGTTTAACATGGCTCAGCAACTATCTTAAGTGTTATATCAACTATTATGACACAAGTTAAAGGTGTTGAAATAGAAGGATGTGTGTTTTCTGAGAGGAAATGGGTGACAATTTGAAGGGCTGGTTTTTTTAACACAAAGAATAAATACATAAGAATTCGGAACAGATTCTCAACCAACACTAATGTGCAATAAGGTTTATGCAAGTTAAGAAAGGTTTTAAACTTCTAAAAAAAGTTTCAAGGAAACTACTGTTTCCTGTTATTTCTGGAAATTCTGTAAATGCTAGCGTTTTAAAAGGGAAACATTTATGAAGAGATATTAAGTATTTTACGTGCTACATGTATCAGATTCTTGTTTGTTCATATCCCCTTAGAAATTTGTAATTCTGCTTTAAATAAATGCCATTTACTCTCAATTAAGGTTTCTATCTTTTCGTTTCCCCTAGAGCAGCATCCCCATGGGAAGTACAGAGCTTCTAAGATTTTCTATACCTAGATAAAGAAATTCTGGCAAAGATTTTTCTTTCTTGAATAAGATCCGAAATCTATACTGTCTGAATCAACTATTTTGGTGAAAAAGTCTATGTATTGCTTGTTTTATAGTAAACGATTGGGATCTCTAAAATAAGGATTGTGGATCAATGCAAACACTGTCAGACTCGTATTACATAATTTGCTTACAAATGTATAACTATTGGTTATAATACCCACGCTACTTTCAGTACAGGTATTGTACTTCGTTGCAGAAGTATGAATAATCAACTTGGTGGATATTATTCAATCGGAAGAATGCACGTGAAGAACTTTAACTATGGCCCAATAAATAAATATAGGGTCATCACTTGTTAACAGAAAAATCAATAAATATATAAACATTCCTATGCCCACCAAAATCTCTTTCATAGCTCTGATAAGCAACACAGTTCATTTCAATGAGCAAGTTAACGTTGGGCATTTTAAAGATCCAAACAGTGCAAAGTCAGCCAGTCTACCAACTGGTAATTTATCATGAAAGTCAATACTTACTTTTGTTTTGTGGAGAGAAAACAAATAAGAAAATTTAGTAGCATAAGGAGTCTTTTTTTTTTTTTTTTTTTTTTGGTAGTATAAAGACTCCAATGTGAATGAGCATTACCTACTTTGTTGCCATCTGTGATATTTCCATATCCGAAAGTTTTTAACATACTTACCTGAACAATGGAGTTCCACACACAACACATTTATATATTCCAGGATCTTTGTGATGCGTATATTCTCCTTCGAAGGCACTGATAAACAATAAACAGAGCATTAAAAAAATTAAACAAAAATAAATTTTAAAAAAATTAAACAAAGTTAGCATTATTTCTTATAGAATGTATTTGCTTAAAATATATTTCTCTAATAAATCTTTCAAGGACTTTTTGTCCTAAAATGAGAACAGACCAAACATATGGAAATCTGAACATTACTAATATATTTCAAATCTATATAATAAAATGTGCATATAACTATTCCACTCTAGTGCAGGTTAAATTAAAAAAAAATAAAAAGATCAAGCCATCTAGTTATGTAATGCTTAGAAAAAAATGTTTGCTATTTAAAAAAAACACCTTGTAGTTCAGATTTGCAGGAAAATTAAAAAAAAAAAAAAAAACCACATTACTACATAAGATTTCTGCATCCTCTGGTGTCCAAGAGCGTACAATCAAAAATGCAGAAGGGTCTAAGACTTCAAGTGGAAGGAGTCTTATTTTTTGGTTTGAAAAGGAATATTGCAGCTTTAAGGGAATATTTTTCTAAGTTAACAATCTTAAAGGCTAGGAGGTCATTCAGCTAATACAAATCAGCTGTGCTAGCCCAACAAAAAGTCTATGTGCTCTGCAGCTTGTTTTTATTATCCTTTCACCCTCTTTATGAGGTCCAATTTTTTTATAAACAGAATTTTTAAGAATGACCTAATCTCTAGTTGTTTGTGTGCATTAAATCATTTTGCTAGTCATGTACACAACAGGACGGGTAGAGGTCCTCCCGGCTGGGGCTGAAGCCCACCACTGGCCCATTGCGGGGGCGGGGGGGGGGGTCTAGACTCTGTCAGAGACTCTGCATTCGGTAAATTCAGAAAACAGTATATACTGTGACAGGAAGAGAGTGTTGCCTATTAACAAGGACCCCATGTGTGGTAAAGAGCCCTTTCAGTTCATGAATGAAAACAAGAAGTTACATCATTAATAAATTTTGGATCAGAGGTAAGTTACGGCCTTATGCCAGCCTCCGTGGTATAAATTAAACAACAAAATGGTTGGACCTTGGCAGGTTACCTTTGAGCTGGAATCAGCTGAGAGAGACTTTATTCACTAAAAACGTCTTGGAAGTGAACAAACTCTTTTTTCAGGACTTAGGGCGAACTTCCAAGGACCAAAGCCATGTGAGGGCAGTTATTGAAAATTTTTGACATTCCAACCACAAATGAGCCAATAAATACTTTCTCCACATGTGCTTCAAAAAGAAATTGGAGTGGGGTAGAAAGGAACTAAATTATGCTACCTTCTTTTTGCAGCCAAAACGTCTATACTTACAATGGCCACCTTCAAAATTTCAGCATCCTGGCACAGTGCCATGTCCCTCATGGTTTTGCTTACTGTGATGTCTTCCCAAAAAATGTACCTAAATCGCTATTACTTCCACACATTTTGTAGTAAACTAAAAACAGGCCCTTAATAAAAGCCTTGTGACTTTACATAAGATAGAGTGTTCATTAAATGGGGGAAAGAATAAATAAAACTTAGTCTTAACCTAAACAATACCATTTTCAACCTTTTCAAGGATACTAGTTTGCAGATTTTAGCAAATAAGTGTAGAATTCTTTAAATGGCAAGGAGAAGGATCTAAAGCAGTGGGGTGTTGGGGGGAGGGGGGCAGTGAAGAAAACTGGTTCTTACTTAATGACTTTTTCTTGCAGCTCATCTTACCTTTCGGTCCCTTTCTCCTGAGTGACATGGTACTGCAGGGGTGTTAGCCGCTTCCTTAGTTCCTGCTGGGAAAAGACCACCTTACAGTTCTTTTTATCCCTACATGACCCTGGAAAGAGAGAGGATATGGGAGAAGGAGTCTTTTTAGCTTGAATCCTAAATACTTGCTTTGGCTGGCCGCCACAGCCCAGCTTCTGCAGTCACTTGTCAACCACCAGCCCAGTCCCTAACGCATCAGACAAACTTATTGGCACTGGTGCTATTTCTCTCAGTTTAGAGAGAATCTTTTTTCAAGATTCAGGTGCTTCCACTGGAGCACTGACAAGGTGCTCCAGCCAAAGACACTACCATGTGACAGCAACAACCCACTGAACATTCACAAAGATGGTAGTACATCCTTTATGTCTCCAAATCCCAGGCAATTCTTTTTTTTTTTTTTCAAATACATTCAAAAAGCATTACCGTACTTATAAGCATTTACACTGTATAAATACGTATAAGATGATGGGCATATTATGTTAAATACTAATTCTCCATTCAATAATTTTGCAACTTAGTAGAAGAGCTTGAAACCATCATTCAATTTCCATTCTGGGCCATTTAAATGCCATCCTTGTTTTGTTTTTGTTTTTGTTTTTTTTTAAAGCCCTAAAGATGCATTTTTTCCCCTACCTAGGAATTTTTTGTTCTCTGTGTTTCTCTCCGACAAGTCAATGGGTTCGGTAGAGTCCTTAAAAACAAATGTCTTTAAAGACTGTATCTTAGAACGTTAAACAGGCAGCAAGAAAGCTGTAATAGACTCCAGAAGAAGGCATTTACGCTAATGTAGATTCAATAAGTTCCAAAGAAAAGGTGAGAAAAATAGGGAGGGGGAAAGACAAAGAGAAGAAAAGCGAATGTGATTTTACTTAGAGACCTACAGTCTTCCTTTTGCAAAGTAGATCTAGGAAGACTTGGCTGATTAAGTGTATTTGAATGGTGAAATAATTTTAATGTGATTGTAATAACAATGGCAGCTTTTATTTCAACCTATACAGACTGCAGTAAAACGTTCAGACAACACCTGTTTATATGTAGTATTTTATTTTACCTACACAAATGATTGAAAAGAAATAGAACTCCAAGACAGGGCAACCCTTACTCACTGCAGTAAAATTGCCTTCTTTCTTTCTTTCTTTTCTTTCTTTCTTCTTTCTTTCCTTTCTTTCTTTCTTTCCTTTTTTTTTTTTTTTTGTCATCCATCACAGGGGCAAAGAGGCTCGCAGTTGGCCCTACGTGCAAAAATCTCTTACCACGTTTTGAAATTACTAAAAGAAAGCTTGCTTCATTCTCTGACTCCTAAACTCAACTTCCTCTGAAATAAAAAGAACTGATTAGAATAGCAATGCTCTCTACTTTCTTTTACTTTTAAGTCACCACCTGATGTCACAGTATATGAGATCACTGAAATTAAACCAGGAGAAAATTGACTATCCAGTCCCCCTGATTGTGGGCCTGAAGAAACGTATCAGCTTCCAGGATCAGGGCCACCAAGATAGAGTGGTTGATTCTCCATGAGAAAATACAGAGGCAGGCAGAGAGCTAACCAGAGCCAAACAGAGAGTCCCACCTTGGGGTAGGCCTGTGGGTTGTCAAACAGCGCCTCTCCTGACCTTCCACAGAGCATGCTGGCCTCACTCTGGCCAGGAAAGATCCAGAGGACCAGCAGGCATAACACTGACGGCGTGCTGGTCTCTCATCTCAGTGGAACCCATATTACACTAGGCTTTATCCAAACACCTACTACTTACACTTTTAATCTTTTCCGAGGGGCAGATGAGAAATGTTTGTCCTGTCAGAACAAGCCTCTCCAGAGCCCGAATGCAGAACTGCTCTTTGTTACCTCTCAGTGGACTGTCATAACCCAGTTTCTGCTCCATTCACTCTAGATTTCTTAAAAGTCATCTTCTTGTTTTTATTTCTTTACTAGTTGGAAAGGTTGTATCTCTGTTGATTTTGTCCAAAAAGATTCATTAGTTGCAAATTTAACGTGACAAAATCTCTTGGTTAAAATTATTCTTTCCCATGGCATGGATAATTAAAACCTGTACAATTAGAATTAAACAATTTTGTCCAAAATTTTTTTGTTAATATATGTTCATTCATACAAAAAGACCAATTGTGTTCCCAAAATTGAGAGAACTAAGCTACCCATCTGTATGTCATTTAGCACAAGAGAAGCAACTGCAGGTTTAAATTACACGGTATTGGGTTGCAATTTCCTAACATTGGATGCTTTTCTGCTTTTTTACCTTGAGTCATTTACTAAGGAGTGTTCATAAAAAGTAGCTTAAAGCACAGATGCTTGCAAATCGTTTAGGCAAAGATGTTTCTCTCTTTTTCATTCTCCCTCCCTCAAAAAATCTCTCTTTTCTGAAGAAAGAGAATAAACTTGTTGGTCAGTATTGACAAACCACGTTAAGTATTTGTACAGAGCGAAAAGGTAAAATTGAAAACATCTGATTGAAGTAAATAAGACAAACATAAAAGCTTTACTGGTGAATGAAGGGTATTGAGGAGACTTTATTTCATAGATTAGAAATTACTTTTGATCTAAACATTCTTAAAAACAGATTGTTTTTCCACTACGAACCATCTCATTAACTGTGCTACAGAGACCTCGTTTTCATGGCAAGCTTTGAAAGAGTGCTGTGCTCTTTTGTCAGACTCCGTCTTATCTGGGAGGGGGATAAAGATTTCAGTCCAGCTTTCTTTGTTTGTCTTTCAAGAACCACTAAAGTAGTATTCACACAAATTTTGTAGGAATGTGCCCTATGTCACAGCCTACAAATTATTTGGTTTTGGTGCACTTAAAGGTCATCTTCCAAATTAGCAAAATTTTCCTATATCCTGGCTTTTCAACCTTAAATATAAATATTGTTTCCTAACTGTAAGTGAGGGTTTTTTTTTTCTTTAAGAAATGCTAGTGCTTATTTAAAGTTGTCGAACTTTGTACATTTTTTTATTCTTTGGTCATACCATGTCCTCAAAATAATTAGGCTTTGAAAATGTACCTAATAGCAAAAAGGAAGTATATGTAGACCAGAAACAGCTATTGTGATTTTGTATTAAACAATCCGATGAGCAGTTTGTCAGATTTTAATAAATTTCTTGCCACATGGTTTAATAATATACTTCCTGGACAATTGAAAGCTATACTGTTACCTTAACTCTTCTAGCATCACAATCTCAAACTGACATATATAAACACAGAAAGGCTTCTCTTTTGTCTCTGATTTCCCTTCTCCCTCGCAGACTCGCTCTTCTAAAGTTATATGGTGCCACTGTTAATTTTGAAGAAATCATTTCATTTTTGAAATTCTAGAATAATTCATTGGATGGTTTCCCTCCACTATCTTCACTTAGGAACTGTAATTTTCTTATTACCTAGGGTAATTTAACATTAGTATTATATGACATCTGTTCAATGACCTCTAAATTGGCTTAGAAGTATGTTAGGGAAAGATTTTTTTTCCCCCTTTATTTTAAATGTTTGATAGGGTACCTCGAAGGCACAAGTGAGCGTGTGTGTCCATACGTGCAACGCAACATGCAGTTGACGGGGTGACAGGGCCGCCTCGGTCTCCAATCCTAACACCATCATCCCCTACAGGGTAACTTTGGTATAGAGAAGCTCCATCCTGAACCCCATCCAGGAGTATTTATTTACTGAAATAGGCCTAAAGTCTCTTTTTATAGTGATGCTCGCTCTGTCGAGGCTGGCTGCCTCAAAGCTCCCATGGAAAGCTCTGGCTCCACGGAGAAACAGCCTTGCGGCAGGAGTTCCTGGCCACGTTCTGACACCCTCACACATCCGCTCTAAGGATCACAGCAAGTATCACTTGGCAAGCGCTGTCTGCAAACATGCAATCTCAAGTTATCCTTGTGATCACAGCAAACTCCAAAGTTAAGGATGAAATTTCCCAGGGTGGCCAGGTGACGTTTTCAGCATGCTGCTGTATCCTATTGGTAATTATTATTTTTCTACAATGATTCCCTTAGCATGATATTTTTCTCATGAGTTATCTTTTCAAACGATTAGAGTAAGAATGGAAAAGAAAACTAGAATGTGAGTGTTTACTATGTGCCAGGCACATTTCTGGGCCTTTTTACCTAACTACATTTCATCCTCTCAATCATTTGAGGAGGTAGGCCTCATGCCCATCCTACAGATACAGAAACTGAGGCTCAGAGAGGTTGGAAAATAACTTATTAAGGACAAAGGTAAATAGATATATCAACTCGAGCCCAGGGCTATCTGACTGCAAAGCCCAGAGCCAATATATATTCTGTGAAGACGAATTACGCTACAGCTTTCTTCTTTCTTTTTAAAATATGCAATAACTTTTAGCTCAAGAACCATCACTAGCAAGATAATAAAGGAGAAGAATAATAATCGCCAGAGTACATCCAGAAAAATAAATACATTTGTCTGCTGGCCAATGTCTGTTTTCAGTGTGTTCATTCCTTCAACGGAAGGTCAGTGACAAGGTTCAAATGGGATTCTCACAAAGTCTATAAAACGTTGAAAGGCTTTTTAACTTCCTGTTAAGAAGTAAATCAGATCTGTTACCTAAGTCTTAGAACACTTTTAAGTCATAAATCTTACATTTCATTGTGAAAAATCAAAACAAAACAAGACCTAAAGATCCCATAACTTTAGTTTTGGTTCTAGGATCAGAAAAAAAAATGAAACTATTAAATATTTTCCCAAGATAATAAATAAATAAAAGATGACAAGACCATCTTGGTTTGCTTTGAGTATACTGGATTTAAACCGTAAAATTCATGTTGAAATAGCTTGCTACTATATTTCAAAGTGGTATACTTGAATTTTCATTACCACTTTGAATTTTCAGTTGGTTATTAGTCTGTCATATTGGAAAGCTGAACACTATCCAGATATGATAGTGTTAGAAATTTCTAAGTAAGTGGGCATTTATAAAAGCCAAATCCAACCCATTTTTAGAATAGCATGTAAAATACATTCCCATGAACCATTGTTTCATATGTTTGTTTGTTTTGCATTCCAGTAATTCAATAAAGGCTTGGAAAAAAAAATGCCAAGCACAAGGAAGAAAAGCTTTTATGCCTGTAGAAGCATACCCAGTCCTGATTTTTCTCTCAAAGTAGACCTACATCAGAAAAACATTCCCAAGATCAACATACAATCTAATGTGTCAGGACACTTTTGCCTCAATATTGTGGCTTCCATGAAACGAGGGTTGCAGGGCTTACTTAGGGGACCGTTGATCCGACATTTTTTCTTACTGTTTCTTTGGTTTTTAAAAAAAGATTTTATTTATTCATAAGAGACAGAGAGAGGCAGAGACACAGGCAGAGGGAGAAGCAGGCTCCCCATAAGGAGCCCGATGTGGGACTCGATCCTGGGACCCCGGGGTCATGACCTGAGCCAGAGGCAGACGCTCAGGCACTGAGCCACCCAGGCACCCCTCTGTTTTTTAAAGGCATCAAAAGTGTCAAGTGTTTACAGAGCACCAGGTACTGTGCTAAGTAAAATATATGCATTCTTTCCTTGATAATTATTGAGCACCTACTATGTGCTGGCATTAGTCTAAGCACCTAGGATATACTAGTGAACAAAATAAAGATCCTGCTCTCTTGGAGCTCCCATCAAAGCAGCAGGGGTGGGGGAAGACAGAGAAAACACAATGAAAATAAGTAAGTAACTAAGCATCTCAGCAGCTGATAAGTACCCAAGAAGGAGAAAAGCAAAACTGAGCAGAGTCAAGAAGCCTGGCACGGCCAGAAGTTAAGGGCCACAGTCATAAGGATGGTCACGGTAGGGCTTCCTGAGAAGGCGACACTGCAGGAATGCCCTGAAGGAAGGGAGGCGGTTGGCCACACTGACATCCAGAAGAGGAGGGCATGGCCAATGCAAGAAATGAATATACCAGATTCACGTCCAGTGGTGGAAACAGCCGGGGAACGGCGACACACGTGCTAAAACCTGAACCGGAAGGGAGCAGAAAGCAACAACTTAAACATGCGAAGAATAGGTTTTTAAACCAGGAAATTTACAATTACATACCTTAGCACAGACAGTGTCTGGCATTACTTTTTGCTCCCAAGAGAAATATTAGGGAATATCCTTTTAGCAAAGTGCTATCCTCACAACAGCTCTCCGAGTGTCTGGCTGGCCGAACTCTGAACCCAGAATCAGAGCGCAGTCTCTGCTCATTTGCCCTGTGTAATTAATGTCATCCCTTTCAAACCATAGATTATCGTTCCCAACCTGGAGTCATGTGTGACGGGGCACTCAATAGGTGTTTTTCAGCGATAAATTTTTTGATAGGCACAGAGAGCAAAGATCCTTTGGCCACATGATGGTTTTACCCTTCTGGAACAATCCAGTCACTCTTCCCTTCAGGGTGCTATCAGGGTTGTCAGTGGTATCAGGGAATATTCATAACCAAAGAAAGTTTAAAATTTGCACCTCAACCCGGTTTCCATGTTTTAAAAACATTCTTAATTTTCACATTTAGGTTCAGTTTAATTTCATTCATCCTCCAAGTCCTAAACATAACACAGAGAAAATAAAACTCCAGGTCTTAGGAGTCAGAAAGCAAGACAACTGTTCCTCCTTAAAGATTCTTTTTTTCTATATTTGAGAAAAATCGTATCTCTGTCATAGTAATGATCACATTTCATGCCTTCTCACTATTTTTCTAGTCCCATAAGATAGTTCGACAGCAGTTTCAGTTATACTCTATTGATGCACGCACTGAGTTCTAATTAACATCAATGGACATTATAAGCATGCCAAGGCTACCTTAACTTTGAATTAAATAAGACCATATGTTTTAGTGGAGTATAGTTGAATGATAAAATTGGTCTCTGGTTTCCATACTGAAGGTTTGAATAGGTAAACTGAGAAAATACTTTTGAGCAAAATTTCCCTCCAAGTCCATGTACCCTAATAAATTCATCCCTACTCTGAGGACTCCTTTCCTCCGTAGACCTTTAGTACTAGTGCATATACTCCACAAGGTACCATTGACATGGGCTAAAATAGCATTTTGCAATTATTCTCAAATGTCTTCAGTTGTTTCCATTTTATCTTCCCAGATTATAAGTTCTTTGACAATATAAACTGTTGAGCCTATATTAATTCATACTTTCTATAACTACTTATTAAACATCTACAGTGACACAAGAACTACGATGAGTATGATGAGCTCTGGAAAGCAAAAAAATAAGTCAAGGTTCCTACCCTAGGAGAGCACACATTCTAGCAGGAAAAGATATAAGAAAAGTAATCAATACAATTTGCAGGCACATAGTGAAAGCATACGCAAAATTTTGTGAATAGGATGTTAACAGGAGCCCCTGGGTGGCTCAGCGGTTGAGCATCTGTCTTCAGCTCAGGGTGTGATCCCGGGGTCCTGGGATCAAGTCCCACATTGGATTCCCTGCCTAGAGCCTGCTTCTCCCTCTGCCTGTGTCTCTGCCTCTCTCTCTCTCTCTCTCTCTCTCTCTCTCTCTCTGTCTTGCTCTGTGTCTCTCATGAATAAATAAAATCTTTAAAAAAAAAAAGAATGTTAACAAAGAAGACATCAATACTCTTAAACTTTGCCCATCTAGATTGACCAGGTCCAGTTGTAACTGGGATATGGAAAACCCACATAATTTTTAGAAATAGCATCTATAGGCTCAGAGGGCTAGAGAAGATTCAAACAGGGAAGAGAGCTCCATCTAGACAAGCGGGGATGTAGTGTGATCAAATGTATATGATGTCAAGATGTAAGTATCCGGCTCTGATGAAAGGAATGCAAAGGGTCTTCCATGTAAGTGATATGGGCCAACTTACCAAAGTAAAAGCAGCCAGGATAAAGTTGTGGATTTAGATTTGGAGGAGAAGTTGGAAAGCTAAGAAATCAGGCAGTTCCAATATTAAGGGGAACGTGTGCAAGCTTTTTCTCACTGGAAGTCAATGGGAGTAAATGTATTTCCCACAACATCCAAAGCCTATTACTATGGTTTAAAATTCTAGCCTTTAAGAGTAAGTTCTTATGTGTAGGGAGGCATAACTTTCTTGACAGGAGACATGGAGAGGTTCCCCACTACGGGCTTCCTGATGAAACATTCACCTGAATGACTCTGTAAGATAGAAACCACATTTTGCATTTCTACCTTTTACTTGTGTGTCACAAATTTTTAATCATTCAATTCATGCACAGTAATAATTTTATCAACACTCTTTAAGTATCTAAAAGAACTAACGAGTACTTTACTGACTCTTCAGGATATAATGCAAATACCAAGAGTGATGACTTTCACATTAATGTGGAACATAAAGCCTAGAGTTTAGGGAAATATTTAAAACAGGTCTTGATCCAAAAAGCATTTTCTTGCTTCCAAAGCATAGGAGTAAAAGAGAATTTTTCAAGGCCCTGCCATCATCAAGTGACAATAGTGGAAGAGAAAGTCACTTTAACTTCAAGTCTATCTGATTGCATGTGAAATGTCTGACAAAGTTGGAGTTCCCTGTTTTTAATTTTTTTTCTAGTATGGGTCTTCACTAGAACATCATGGCCTATACAGGAAAAAGAAAAAAAAATTAAAAACAGACAGGCTCATTTCCATTCTACATTTCACATGCAATCAAAAAGACTGGAGCAAAAAATAGCTCGCACTCCCATCCTCCCTCACCCCCTTGGGAGCACAGACTGAAGGGAAGATGAGGGTAACCATCCACAAGAAGGAAGCACAGCATCCCTCGCTTCGATTATCATGCAGAATTTTGTTTAAAAGTAGCACTAGGAATACTTTATTGGAAAGAAAATAAAATTTATATTGTCTAAGAGCTCAGATCTGCAAATTTCCAAAATTATATTATCATCCAAATCAAATTTAAAATCTAAATTGATTCTAAAACATCGGGCAGAAAACAAGTCTGCAATTGCCACTCAATGAACCCATATGATCCAGAAAAACCTGAAAGATTCTGGAGGGGAAAAAAAGTTTAAATTTTTACATTTTTCTTTATCACCCAATTAAAGAAAAGGCATAATAAGGCTTCTCCTGAATTATTCAATATCTCCTTGAAAGACAGGGTACATACATATGTTGGTTATCTTTGCACTCCCAGCACCTAGCAATGTGCCCGGGCAAGAGTAAGTACTAAGTAAGTATACGTTGTATTTAAATATTTATTCAACTCTCCATTTTAATTATTTGTATTTAAATTGTCTTCCAAAAAAATGTTTTCTAAATGATCCCTTTGGCTATGTTTCTCGGAATTTAGTTTAAAAACGGCAACAATAGGGGTGCCTGCTGGCTCTGTCCCTGAAGCATGACTCTTGATCTCAGGGTTGTAAATTCAAACCCCACATTGAGCATAGAGATTACTTTAAAAAAAAATAAATTTTAAAAACTCCAACATTAATATTTTAAATCAGTGAGGGATGCCTGGGTGATTCAGTGGATGAGCATCTGGCTTTGGCTCAGGGGGTGATCCTGAGTCCCAGGATCAAATCCCACATCGGGCTCCCCACATGAGGCCTGCTTCTCCCTCTGCCTGGGTCTCTGATTCTCTCTATGTGTCTCTCCTGAATAAATAAATTAAAAAAAATTTTAAATCACGGAAATGAAAAAATGATTTTTTCCTTTATTAAACTACTCTGAATCCTTTAGTACCTCTCTTGAATTCCACATTCAAATCTTCTATTATGGCTAATATTCCATTAAATCTGTGGATTTTAGACCAAGAGATTCTCTAATCCAGCATTCCCCAAAATGTAATCTGTAAAACACTGACCCCTCCCCAAAAAAAAAGCTAACAGGTAGTTCTTGCTGGGGTGGGGGGTTGGGGGGACTGGCAAGAATACATTTCCACGGTCAAAGCACATTGGAAAAAAATCAAGGTTACATGGGTTTTTTAATGAAGATTTTCTCAGAGATTTTCTTAACATTGACGTGCATTATCAAACACCACATGTTTAATACACCATTATTTTTCCACTAGAAAAGTAAAAAAGGGTTGCCAATGACACAATATTTCCTCACACAATGGTTTAAATTGCATCCTGATTAGGGGCACCTAGGTGACTCAGCGGTTGAGCATCTGCCTTTGGCCCAGGGCATGATCCCGGGGTTCTGGGATCGAGTCCGACATCGGGCTCCCCGCAGGGAGCCTGCTTCTCCCTCTGTCTGTGTCTCTGCCTCTCTCTCTCTGTGTCTCATGAATAAATAAAAATCTTTAAATAAATAAATAAATAAATAAATAAATAAATAAATAACTGCATCCTGATTATCAAGATGATAAAAATGTAAGAACAGAATTTATAAAATGTGGTAGTATGCAGTTTCTCAATTTGACAATGGGATCAGTTTTACAGGGTATTAGTGTACCCCAGGTTATAATTTGGGAAACGGCCTTCTAGTCCAAAGCTCTCACGAGGAAAGCAAAGCCTAACAAAGTTACTTGACATGGTCACACACCTGGTTAATGAGAGCCAGGCTCTCTTGTCTGCAGTGTTCCTGCTTTAATTTATTCATTCATTACATTTTGTTCTTGAACTCATGCTTTGTTGTGCTTTAACATGCCCATCTTTTACTAACCCATGTGCTCACATTCCATTCTCACCCCCAGGCCGCCATCCCCCACCCTTACCACTTCCTGCTGATTACATCTACGCATCCCTTCAGTATCCTTCAGAAGAACTGTCATTGCTTCAGATCCTAGTCCAAGAAGCCAGTCTACCATTCTGTGCAGAAAGAGGCATAGTGCTTCTCATTTCTTTCCTCCCTCCCACCATAGAAAGCAAAGGAACAGTGTTTATGTAGAATCAAAAAGCCAGTAAGTATATAACATTGTTCATCCTACAGATAACAAAAGTTGGACCCAAAGTGGCCACCTTTCTCACCAGAATGTACATTCATTAGAAAAGGGGTCACATTACTTACAATGTGGCATTATTTTGATACATAAGATGATGCTACTTCTTTACACCCATTCATTCATTCATTCCACAAATATTTATTGAACACCTATTATGTGACAGACACAATTGTAGTTGCTGAGATGTAATATAAAGAGGCAAAAAAAAAAAAAAAAAAAACTGTCTTTCGGGAGCTTACTTTGCAGGAACCAAGGATTTTCCTACATTAGAAATCGATTTTGGCCAATCAAACTCATCACCTTTCCCAGACATATTTAATGTCCCACCCCCTCCTTTTTTAATTTTTCCGGTTTATTCTCCCTTACAGCCAGGAATTAAAGACGAACGGAATATTAACACCTGAGTGTTATATCTAACTGTGAAAGATTTGATAAGACTGTTATGTCATTCTCAGTTTACAAATGAAGAATAGGAATAAAAGGCCCAAAACAGATTCATGGCGCCAGAAAGCAGGCTGGTAGTAGAAACAAGCTATAGTAAATACAGACTAAGCTTCCGATCTGTTTCTTCATCAATACCAATAACATGACAGCAAGCTCTGTAACTTACTATGTTATCTAAAATTTGCACAAGAAATATTAAAATATTAATCAAAGTGGAATATAATATCAACAGCTGTCTCATTCTGTGAGCCAAAATGCACTTCCACAACAAAACAAAATCTTAAAAGCTATCACTATAGAATTTTGGATTTTTCTCTGCTTACTTAAAATTCAAATAATCTAATTATTTAAATTAGCACTCCATTCTTTGTTTGCAATTATGTAGCTGACAATAATAAATATGTTGAGTGTTGACAGAAATGCTTATCATAGTAGTTAAGTAAATTTAAATTCTATAAATGTATAGTTCTTACAAATCACCTAAATAACTGATATCTTTGTCATTTCCTGGCATATTTTTTATAACCTGCATCTTTAAGTGGCTAATACAAATGTAAATATACTAAGTGTAAAAAAAGAAAAGAAAAAAATTAGGGAATTGAAATAAATGAATGGAAATGTTAAATTTTTATTTTTTTTTTATTTTTTTTTTTTGAAATGTTAAATTTTTAAATAAATGGTTGATTTTCAATGCAAGGACACAAAAAGTAATCAGAAATAATTTGCCATTGCATCTCAGTAAAATCCTTTTTAAAGCATTTTAAAATAAAATGTATCTAGCAAAAGCAGTCATGAGAAATTTGTTTAGTATAAAGCTATAAATTGGAAAAGATGGACAATGACAATTCAAGTATCTAGCCTCAATCTTAGTGAGTCTTTGTGAACTGCCATACGGGCCTCATTCCTTCATTACACACATTTGCTGAGAGCAAAAGGTGGCTCAGGCTTATTTGAATAAATCCTTCTATAGGATCTGATAGGTAACATTCTTGTGAACATGTTTAGATAGACAAGTATCTAATAACTCTACTTATAAAATTCCCCCAAAGTCCATACTGTCTAGATAATCTAACCCTGCAGAATTATCATTTGTTTTCAGAACTCATAACACGTTTTATATTCTTTACAGTCATTGTTAATTAGTTGACCACTGAATTTCTCAAACTAAAATTTGTTTTATCTTTTGTTCATGCCCATTTTTATCTCTGTTTCTACTAGATGTTGCTACATACTTTATAATTATTAATGTATATATGAAGATTTATTCCATATTTAACAAAAAATTAACAAAATCCACATTTAACAAACCATATGCCCAACACCTTATTCATACAGATGTACTGTTCCGTAATAATTTAGCCTTGTGCACAAATAATTTTTAAAACTCATGAGGTAATTAGATGTCATACAGCAAGTTTTCAACATTAACATTAAAACTTTATTATACCATAGAACTACTAAAACATTTTGTTTTAGAAAAAAAGTATATAGCTGCATCAGAGTACTGATTAATCAACACTTTAAATATAATTTTTCTTAGTTTCCAAAAACATTTTAATTCATGTAAAAAATGATCCAGGCTTAACAGTCAACATGTTAAACTAGTAACATTTTCAAGAATCTATGAAAATTCAAAGCATAGCAAAACAAAATGTGAAATTTTCTTTCATTCTTGGGTGGTCTGCTGAAGAAAACTTAGTTGCATATAACACTATAAATTACTGTTAAATCAGCTATTTGGTTTTAAGATAAGTTAATTTATGAAAACTTGTTTTAGTTTATAGAAAGTCTACATGAAAGACAATTTCGATGAGATGTCCAAGCATAAGAGACTTGGAGTCCTATTGAAAATGGAAAAAGGTTTTGCACTCTACAAATATTGTTTGAACATAATATAAGCAGAAAAATTTGTGGTTTGTAAATCCATATGTTCTTAACTGGATATTCTTTACATACTTTTGTTGAAGTTTTCACAATGCACCTATGTGCTAATCAGTTTACGTGCATGCTGTGAAAGAATGTAAATCTAGTGCCATCTACCGGAAAAAGTGGGTACAATTCAATCAATTAATTGCAAATTATTCTGTGAATTACGTGAGTTGAAATTTGTATGTCCATTTTTAAATACTATTTTTTCTTTTCAAAAAAATCTCCCCCAAAGCCTTTTAATATGATCAAAGAAGTTGGGTAAGATGAACATGTAAGACAATGGTGAAACAGAACAATGGTGGGCATTAATCTAAACAGGTGGGAGAGAATTCCATTGGTGGTATCAATAAAGAAATCAGATATGCTATGTTCTAATCAGTTTTTATGTTGGCTTCATGTGTATCGTTTAGAACACAGGTTCTGAACCTGTGGTCAAAGAGCCCTCCCTTAAGGGTTTCTCAGAACATCTAACCCCCAAAAGGAAATTATGTGAAAAATTGTGTGTAGGTACCCAGATGTACTTTCTGGGGGAGGAGAGGCATAACTTTAATCAAAGAATCATGGAGATGGTTCATCCTTTCAATTGAAAAGAATTCAATTCTTTTTCTTTCTTTAAAAAAGGTACATAAATATAACATCAGATGCCATTAATGAACTACTGCCAGTTCAAACTTGGATAGCAGTTATTCTTACTTATGGATGTTGCTTTGGTGCATGTCTGTTGTAGTTACTCTTTACAAATGGAAAATTTAAAGCATAACAAACAACATTAATTTGCTCCAGAGAAAAGTGATCAAGAGATCCGGAATTCTTAATTCTCATAATAAGCATAATGTGTACTTATTCCCTTCCTCAAATAGTTTATCTACCACCAAAACTCAAACAGTTTGAGAGAAAAAGTAAAAGCAAGTCTGGGTATTCTACAATGAATCCATGTTACTACTTTTTTGCTTTTGGTTGGGCCACAATGTGTTTTATACTGATGATATCAACTGTATTGTATTAAATGCAACAAAGCGAGAAAAGAGATGAGAAATTGTTTTTTTCATAATGTATTCAAAAGGCAACCAAACGATGAACTTTACTTTTCATCTTCCCATGCAAAAGACTCTCAAATAAATTTGTACTTTCTGTCATAGCTACCACTTCACCTACATGTAAACTTTCCAAATGTTTATTCATTCGTTTAACAAATGTTTATTAAGTGCCAGGCATTGTGCTAAGCTCTAGAGAGCTCTAGTAATATAGATGATAGCCTGACTCGCAAACACCACTTGAAAAATATCTCTCTTTAAGACTTCTATTTTCTATGTTAGGATATTATGATATCTTTACAAACTACATAACAGCCATGTGGCTCTTCAATTCAGGATGACTGTTAAATCCACCAATGAAGTCAAGTAACAACCGCATGGTATGTGTGTGATGTTAGAGAAAAGTATAATTTATCACTGTAATTAGTACTATTTAGACAAATACTCTCTCACTTGGCTGAAAGCTACCATGCTATCTACCCTAAGCTACAATTAGACTTAATTTTTATCAAGCACTGAGACTATGTATAAAATTGTGCTTCCTAATCCCTCCTTAGATAATGCTTCCGTCTTGATTTAGTGGTAAGGAATTCTAATGTTCAACTGTGGAAAAGATTTCTGTCCTCCCACCACAACCTAGCAGATTCTTCTATAAATTCCCAGCCATTAATTAAGTACTGAGTTTCCAGATTTGATTAAGCCAAAGCCAAAAGTAAAAAACAAATAACAGTTAATAAAATCACAGGATCCCAGAACTGAATATATGATCTAATTTGAATTCTTTGCTTTAAAGATAAAGAGACTGAGATCCAAAGAGGTTTATGGTCATGTTCACGGTCACACAAGTTAACGACAGGGCTGTGGTTAGGGTTTTCTGACTCCTCTCCCAGTGCTCTTTTAATACAAAATGAAACTGTTATAGGAAATTAAGAAAAAATTCTGAGACAGAAAGAAATTACCTTTAATTACAAACATGAGTGAACCATAACTCAGATGCACTTAATAAGCTCTAAATTAAAATTATGCTTTATTAAAAAAATAAGAAGTAAAGGAAGTCAAGGCTGAAAAATGATAGGTCACTCTTTTGGGATATGGCCTTCATACAGGTCAATCCAGTTATAATCAATTTTAAGAGCCTGTTCCAATTACTTTTTAGTTCTGGAATTATTTTGTATTGAATAATACCTGAAATTAGTAGAGTCCTGGCCAAGGGAGCAGAAATCTTTTTGATTTACAGAGATTTTTGTTGTAATGGGTTTTGACCAGGGAACAGTAAATTAAAGCAAGACTCCAGACTTTTACCTTAATTTCCTATATCTCCAATTTTGACCTCTTCCCTTCCTACTTATACGAAGTAATAGAGACTAGCATTCCCATTTCAACTTCACTTTTATTTTTCAAAATATAGTTTGTCTCATTACTAATTCTTCAACATTCCTGTATAAAATTCTATTAGAGAATTGGATGGTAACAATTTTACTAATATCCAACTCATAAAATATGTAAATGTTGGAAGACTGACTTTCACAGAACTTTGAAAAGTAAGTGGTGCTTGAAGACTAAGGCATTATGGAGTGCTATTTCTAGCCAATTCCTCTATGAAATTAAAATGGATTTGCAAGCCAGAAAGACAGACACTTTGGGCTTCCATCAGTACTGGACAGTAAGAATAAAAGAAACGTGCTGTATATTTATAGGCCTTGCGTTCTGGTTCAGCAGGATGTTTAAGTAAAAGAGCTAAAAACAACAGATCGAGATGGTTACTTCTCAAACAGAAAGTGCATTTGTAGTTTCTATTAAAGGGAAAATAGTTAAATGAAGGATGGGACATATCTAAATGTTCTTAAAAGTCTATTATACTAGGAAAATACAAAGATAGATAGATGACAGAGAGCTACAGGTATCTATAGTGAACTCAGTGAACAATTCTATATGGTGGTTACTAAATCCCAGCCATTGTTCTGTGCACTTTTCACATCCTAATCTATCTCATCCCCACAGCCACTTTTCGGATGAATACTATTATTACTCCCATCTTACAAACAAGGACGCCAAGGTACACAGCTAGGTAAGGAACAAAGCCAGACTTCAAATTCAGTCAGCCTCCAGAACCTGTGTGTTTAAGCACGGCACGGCAATGGCTTGGGCATCGCCAGCTTCGTTGAATTTATCTTTGAGCCATTTTGATACCAAAGTTTAAAGACACTTATACCTCAATTAAACAATTTCATTATGAAATCCGTCAATTCCGTGATTCTAATATCTTGAGGAATACACCATTAATTAATTTATTTATTAATAAGGTGATTCCATAAATACTTAGCCTCCTCTGCGTATAGAAAACTCATGTTACAGAACACTACTGGTGCTCTCGCACTTTGGGGTTTTTGTCAGTGGAAAACATGGCTATGTATAAACTAAATAACTTTCATACTCCCACTGTCGTAGATGATATATAGTTGGGAAGAGGCTCCGCATGGCACAGGGCCTACATTGATGGATGCTCTCCCTCAAGCTCATGCACAATTCAGCAGGTAAACCTTGTCAGTTCCACAAACTGATAATCTCTCAAGTCCGTCTCCCTTCTTTGTTTTTTGGTCTGGTTTTTTGGGGCTTGGGGGGTTCTTTTGTTTTTTTCTGTGGTTTTGTTTTGTTTTGTTTTGTTTTGTTTTGTTTTGAGAGAGAGGGCAAGCAAGGGAGGGGCACAGGCAGAGAGGAAGAAAGAATCCCAAACAATCTCCACATCCAGCACAGAGCCCAACACAGGGCTCCATCTCAAGACCCTGAGTTCGTGACCTGATCCGAAATCAAGAGGTAGGTGCTTAACCGACTGAGCCACACAGGAGCCCCCATCCCCCTTCTTTCCAAACCTCCTGTAGTGACCACTGCTAAGGTTCTCAGCATCTCAAGAGTCCCTCCAGCCTCAAACTCCTCCAGTGTTGTCTGTGGGGTCACTGCAAGGGCATGGGTGGCTCAGAGAGGCAAAACAATTGAGAATCATTGGGGCCCTCATGCATCGAGCTTCATTAGCCTCTCAAGTTATCACGAATAAACATAAAATCCATGTTATAAAACAACAACAACATGTGTTTACTATTTAAATACAGCTTCAAGACAAAGGCTTTAGCCACCCTTCAAATCAAGTTGCCATCCCAGCCTTCTGGAACCAGCACTGACCTTCCTCCACTATACTTAATTAATATTCCTTATAAAATGCAAATCAAGTCATGTTATCTCCCTTTCCTCCCTTCCCCGAGTCTTAAATTCCTTAAAACGTCATAGAAGGCATTTCGTGATTTGGCTACCTTCCCTCCTTCCCTCTAGCACTTGCCCTTACCCACCCGATCTAGCCAGATTAAATAACCTGTATCTCACTGAACATACCTTGCTCTTGCAGGCCTTCGTGCTTTGCCCATGCTACTCCATATCCTAGAGTTGTCCTTCCCACTCTTTGGATAACTGATTGAAATTTGGCTTAAAAACTAAATCCTCCTTATGAAGCCCTCCTTTAAACTTCAGAGACCTCCCCTCCTTTACAAAAATTTTTCCCCTGGGGCTCCTAGGTGGCTCAGCAGTTTGGTGCCTGACTTTGGCCCAGAGCATGATCCTGGAGTCCCAGGATCAAGTCCCACATCTAGCTCCCTGCATGGAGCCTGCTTTTCCCTCTGCCTATGTCTCTGCCTCTCTCTGTGTCTCTCATGAATAAATAAATAAAATCTTTAAAAAAAAAAAAAAGGTTGTCCTCTCCAATGGCCCTTCTATTTAAAAAAAAAAAAAAAAAAGAAAATTTTCCCCTAACCAAAGAGCTAGGACCATCCTCTTCTCTGAATCCCCCTAACATCCTAGGTATAAATACCTTTTCTTTATTTAGTTCTATCACCATACACTTCAATGGTCTTCACACAGTGCCATTTCCACCTTGTGCTAGTGAAGAAATCGCCTTGATCTGGTTTATCATTGCATCCTCCTCACTGCTTCACACAATGCCTGGCACACACAGTTAATATTCAACGAATGTTTAACAAGATAGAATTCAATTCTCTATACAATATAGTAATAGAGATATGTACACTAATAGAAAATATAAATGATACTGAAAATAATGTTCACAGAAAATATCTGACCATTGTGATTTTCATAATAAAATCTAAAATATTAAATTTACACCCTAGGCACATAATGAAATTTGGACTCTCCTCCCTCACTTGAGTACATGCTTAAAATCACATTTTTAGAAAGTGTAGTGGTTCTAAATCAAGAACCAGCTGATGCATGCTATATTTGTTCTGTTTATTTCATCGTTAAGTAGAACATCATTTCCTCTTAACTATAATAAATAAGTAACTAAAGTTGTTCGTTTTCATTTTTCCTTTCCCAAAGTCATTGCCACATGTGGAATGAAAGGCATTTTCATTATCCTTGAACAAGATGGAATATCCTATTTGTGTGATTTGGGGCAGTTTCTTATGAAGACTGCCAGCCTCTTGTGAACATTATGATTTTCAGATGTGTAGTGTGCATTAAAGAACAAGAAGATATCATGAAATATTAGTGACAATTACAGGCCAAACAAGGAAACTGGACAATGTTTCCAAGGGTTGTAAGGCTTGTGGAAGTGAATGTTAGTCAAAGTAGAGTGGTGATTTATAACCAATTTCCGTCTTCAAATTAGGGCCCAAGTGAAAGAATACGGAATTTAGCACAGCATTCTGGTGTATCATTTCCTGCAGCAGAAACACCCACCCAGACCAGTGCCCTCACTAGGTACAGGACAAGAAGCAGCAACCTGAGGGAAGCCCACAGGCTCGCAGGGCTACTGGCTGGCTCTTTGTCACCAAATGCAGCAGGTTGAATGCAGACATCACTGTGATATCTTCACCAACAGAACGAAAGGCAATGAACAGGCGCAAGAGCTGAGTAGGAGAAAAAAGAAAACAAAAACAAATTAAAACATCACAAATGTTAAACACATTCATCGCACAATTGATGGTTACGGTTTTCTCAGGAACTGAACACATACACACAATGGTGATCAAGTTCAAATGCCTATTCTCCAGGTGGTGAGCTTCTTTTCAACCTAGACTTATTTATGTCTCATGAATAAAATACACACGATATAAATGTGTAATCTGTGAACACATTTTGCAAGAGGTCAGAAAAGAGACCAAGTTTAAAACATTTGAAAAGAATTAGCATTTATGGAGGGAGCTCGTACCACGTGACAGGAACTGTCTGGGGCCCAATATACACATTGTATCATTTAATTCTTACAATAAACCTAGGGGGTAGGTTTTTATCCCCCAATAATATGTGAGGAAATCGAGGCTCAAAGGCCCAAGGGCACAAAAGCAAATAACCAGTGGAAAAAAAGGATTAGAAACCTCTGCTGTATCTCCCTGCAAAGCCACGTCCTTTCCTTACACCCTGCTGCCTCCTTCCAGCAATTATTTGTAAATCTCTCTCCCTGTAGAAGACTGTAAAATATTGTAAGATTAAGAGATTCCTTTTGTTAGAGTTTCTTTTTTCTGGTCCTTTTTTTTTCTTTTTTTCTTGGGGAACCAAATAATCTACAAACAACTAGGAGACTTCACTTTAGACAGTGCAAGGCGTGAGCAAAGCACAGCAAATGGGAACTTTCGTTCCATTTTACCATTTATAATTCCAAGGTCAACTGTGTGAATAATACTTACAGCCTCGCCTTAAGAAGAGTAAAAATGTTTTGGAAGGTTTGGGAAATGAGACTATGTGTTAGAATCTCAAAATTGTGTTAAGTGTTAAACCTTGGGGAAAAAATAAAAATAAACTAAACTAAAATAAAATAAAATAAAATAAAATAATAAAATAAATGAAATAAAATAAAATAAAATAAATAAATAATAATAAATAAAATAATAAAATAAATAAAATAAAATAAAATAAATTAAATAAATAAAATAAAATAAAATACCTTGGAGAAGAGCTGTTAGGATTTTCTTAAAGTTCTGTACGATCTTTAAATCGCTAAAGCTTAACTTTGAATGATGATGGAAAATACTCATGCTGACTTGTAATAATCTATTTTAAATTGGCATTATAAGTGACCTTAACCACTAAATGTCCAAAAATGGATGTAGAAGGAATGCCTTATTCATTTCCTGGCCCTCCTCCCCCCCCCACCCCTGGAATAAAAGTCTGTTCCTGGTCTCTTCTGACATCTTTGAAGAACAAACACATAATAAACAGGAATAGATTTTCCCAAATCACTCTGGAGTGTATCTGACGGAGAGCTGCTTGTATTAACATACCTGAACTCTGACTTCTCCAAACTAAACTCACGACGAAACTAAAACATTTTTGTGTTACCGACTGGAGACAAAAGGGAGGAAGAGGGAAGGTGAGTGTCACGGTGCACAGCCCCCGAGAACCACTCAACATAAATAAACATGTCATTTTCACGAGTGACTGCAGAGCCGGGGAAAGAGCATTCCTTTGGAGCAGACTACTGGCTAATAAAAGATCAAAGGTCTATACCTCACAACGCTATAAATAAAAATGTATTTTCTTTTCCTTGTGACCTTCTCCGAGAGGAATGGAGTGCGCACGATAAATGCAATCACTTAGCCAAGCTGCAGCCTCCTCGTGCTCCCCCGGCTGACCATAAAACGTCCTCCTGTCCTGTTTCATCAGCGGCTGTACCAGGCGGCCTGCGCGCCTCCCGATGGCCTGGGCCATCTGGCTTGTGTCAAAGCCGGCGCACAGGAAGAAAGGGAGTGATGTCACTCCACAGGTCAGGCAAAGAACAAAGATGCATTCTACAATTAAAAGCCGAGAGCCTCAAATACCAGGGGCCCCGCCAGCGTGATATGCCTGCGTGATTTAGCATCCAGGCGCCTGCACCGATTCCTACCCAAATGGCCAGGGCTCCATCTAGTGGCACCTTACTTTTGCCCGGTCTCCTTTCAAAGCGAACCCAGACGGAGCTGGCAGTGGGCACCAAGGATGCATGGCCGCCCAAAGGATGGCGAGCTGGCAGGGCAGCTCGCCCTTTGCACTCAAGGCCGCAAAAAGCAGGATTCATCCCAACACTGTCCGTGTCAAAATCCTACAAGGCACACGGTTCATAAGCTAAGCTTTGCTATTACCCTAATTTTTTTTTTTTGATGCTTTAACCCTAATGATAGCAAAAAAAGAAGCTAATTTTGCAAAATGCATGTAAGGTGACCTCACTCACACACCCCTCTGGAGATACGTCGCTAAAATGTGAAGTGAGAAGCAGTTCTAAGAGATGCACGCGTGCGTCTGGATGCCTCAGTGAAATCCGACTCACAACCTCATACACGTCAGTGGAACAAGACAATCGTAGTTATTGATATGGCTCTCATATGGGAGGTGCGAGCAACCCTTCTCTAGAACAGAGAAACGTCTTTATGCTGCAATGGTTTAACGAAATCAATTTTTAATGTTTTTCCACTTACGTTTGCAACAAATGAAACGAAGCATTTGACAAAGAGATCTAAAATACAGAACACATTTGCACGAGAAGGTGGGCTTCACAGTGGATGTGTGTGAGTCGGGGGTCGGATGGCCTGGGTGGGACCCTGGCCCTGCCCTAGCAGCTGTGTTACCTTGGGGGACCGGCTGACGCCCTCAGGGCCTCAGTTCCCTTAACTCTACAGTAAGTGACTTGGTAAAAAAAGCCCTTGGAACAACTCCTGGCACACGCTATATGCTCGGCAAATGTTAGCTATTATTATTATTTACATGTACAAACATTTGCTATATTTTTGGATTATATGAATTAGAGATTTCTAACCATCCATTTACACCCAATCCTAGTTAGAGGTAGCAGGCCAGTCTCTGAAGACAGACTCTATTTTAGGCCACAAAACTTACTACTCTTTGATGTATTTCCACAGTAAATATTACCCTAGTGAAAATGGTAGGATAAAGATATCCTACGGATAACCGTTGATGAAACTTTTGGCGTGTGCCAGGCACTATTCTAAGCACTTCAATTTATTAGCTCCTTTAATCCTCACGGCCTTATGAGGTACATACTATTACTTTCCATTTTTAGACGTAGACACTGAAGCATAGGGAGGTTATGTAATTTGACTAAAATCCTACAGCCACTGAAGACCAGGGCCCTTAAGTAACTGGACTGAAGGATTTAACAGATATTGACACAGGCCATCTAGTTCCAGGACCCAGTGCTCTTGACCACGACACAATGGCAATGAGGAGTCGGAAGCTGTCCACTCAAAATACTGGCTCTATGTTTCTCTACTAGAGAATGTGACTGATAATAAACATTTAATAAGGATTCAATTGATTCAAGAAGATTATTTGAAGATTCTCTTCCTTGACACTGAGTGAAACAAGTAAGGAGTTAAGGAAGAACATTCCCAGATTTCTAGATTTGCTCTTTCTGTTCCACCAGATGCAACTTCCTTTTCTCTTTCACTTTCAAAAATTTCCTCTAAACTCCTTGGATACACTTTAGGATATCTCCTTAAAGATGCCTGGAATTGACACCACTTGAATATACCAAAGCTTCAATATGTTGCTAATGTAGTACTTTTGAGGACAAAAAACCCAACAGCTATACACCCCCACTATGGCCTGAAAAAAAAAAAAGAAAAAAAAAAAAACCTCAAGTTTCAATTTGGCAGCTTTCTTCCTTTTACACTCCCTGAGCCGCCTGGGTGAGGACCCTAGCCAGAAACAATCCTAGCCCAAAAAGAGGCAAAGGAAGCACATGCATCTGAGGGGTGATAATCTATGAGGAAAGAATTAGCATTAAACACTCTGTAGAAATTAGCACTGAGTGAGGACCACTCAGAAAATCTCTAATTCCCCATGTTTATCCTCAACTTCCTCACTTTTGTTTTGCCTTTCACCCAAATAATTGCCTAGGGGAATAACATTTATAAATAATCAACATTGTTATGTTTTAATGCCAGACACACATCCGATGCATCTCTCTAGTTTCCCAGGGTATGCAGCACATCATTTTGAAAATAATCTGGTGGTTTAAAAACAATGACTGACCAACAGCTAATGAGCAGTACACACTATATATTAAGAATATAATTAGATTACATAATTGTCTATAATTTCCTGATTAAAACTTCTTGATGAGGGGCACCTGGGTGGTGCCTGAGCACCTGCCTTCAGCGTCCGCCTTCAGCATGAGCTGAAGCGTTGCCTTCAGCTCAGGGCATGATCCTGGAGTCCCGGGATCGAGTCCCACATCGGGCTCCCTACAGGGAGCCTGCTTCTCCCTCTGCCTGTGTCTCTGCCTCTCTTTCTGTGTCTCTCATGAATAAATAAAATCCTTAAAAAAAAAAAACTTCTTGATGATTCCCCAGTGCATATTTCAGGGTTTCCCAAACCATGTCCTGAGAAACAGGAGATACCTTCTCAAACAAGTCTGTAGTCAAATACTATAGACATGCTATTCAAGAGCTATCCCATATAAAAAATCCAAGAGGCTTTGTAATAAATATCTGCTTGTCTCATTGGGTGCCTCTCAAATGGTTGTGACCACAGAAAAACCTCCACGTCTTTCTTCAGTCCATATCCTTACTCCTCCTGTCACCACTCCCAACCTCTCCCATTCCGCTCCCCACTGAGGGACCACGCATGCGATCACATTCCCAACAATCTCCAGGGCACTGATGGCTTACGTCTCTGTCTCCCTCTTCTAGAGCATAAAATTCCTAAGCACAGGGACAGTATCTTTCTCATCTTTGTATCCCAGTACCTGGCACCCAACAACCACTGATGTGCTGAATGGAGGAATGACAACGATCCCATGGATCATCATTTCCCACCTTGCCATCTCTGCCATCTCAACGGCTAATGGTGGTGCTTAAAGGTGATAATTGGAATTAAAACCAGTTGGTTCTTTCACAGGAGTTAGCAGTTCCTATAAGAAGGTGGGAAGTTGAAAATGCAATCTGACTTGAGATCCAAAGATAATTCAAATGTCCTATTTGGTCAAAAATGTTTACTTCTTCTCCATCTTTTTTTCCCCCAGAAGTCTGTCATCCAAAAATGTGACTAAAATTAGTTTGTTGGTTTTTTGGCTTGAGTTTATTTTTATTTCCTTTTATTTTTTTTCCTTGCAGTTGAACAATAGACTGCCAAAGAGAGATGATATAAACAGGGAATCCAGAGAACTCACAAAATTGGTAATTAGCTCCAGAATAAATGAGCTGATTGTCCTAGTGGATTTAAAGTGTCAAACCTAAAGGTCAAATCTCTTTCCAATAAATGCCAAAGGAATGCCTACATCAGTGGTTTTCCACAGGCAAGTAAAATATTCCCCCAAAACCGCTGGGGTCAACAGAAAACTGACAAATTTGAATTTTGTCGAATAAGGATAAAATAAAAACAAAAAGCCCCAAACCCTAATCTCACCATAGTATCAGAAAACAAAGCCTGTTAACACCAAGAATGAGGAAAACAATCTTCTGAATAGAATATGTTTAGTTTTGTGGGGAAATTTTTTCATTATTGTTGCCTTTTTCATGTCATTATGAAAAGAAGCTTCATCATGGGCCAGCATTTGGGAACTGCTAATCTAAACGTCCACTATAAAGTTCTATAAAAATATTGTTCTTACCAGCACAGTGCCTAGTACAGTTTATGTTCAACTAATGTTTGTTGAATAAATTGTTCAATTGGTCTTTTACTTCTTGCAACCAACAGGGCATTAGCTAGAATTGGGCATCCCTTTTGTTAAGCAAAGATCTGTTTATATTAGTTATAAAAAACAGCCAGGACTCTGGTTATTCAGATTTCTAAATCGGTCTTCCAAACCACTTAGAGATAACACTTTCAAGATAAGGAATTTATAAAAGTTACTCAGTTCATCTATGTAAGTTCCTATAGAAAACAATGTATTAAGAGCTGATGAATATGCAAAGATGTAAGATATAATCTGGGCTATCAAAAAATATACTAGCCTAGATGGAAATAACACATATGCTAGAAATATGCCTTAATAGAGGTAGAAATAAAATACATGGAGTTACAGGGAAAGAAATATTGCTTCCAACTTTGGGGGAGGAATTGGCAGGGATATGAGGGTGTTGGGAACCAAAGAAGAGCTGCATAAAGAACTTTTTAAAAAAATATCTCTGGGGTTAGCCATTTTTTAACTTTTTTTTTTTTTTTTTCATTTTTTAACTTTTGATCTCAGGATCTCTTTACACTCCTAAAAACTATCAAGGACTCAAGATGCCTTTTGTTTATATGGTTATACCTATCAATATTTACTATATTAAAAAATAAAACAGTAATTTAAAAATTTTGCTTATTCCATTAAAAGTAACAACAGTAAAAGATACACATTTTAAATGATATCTTTAGTGAAAACTTAATTGTATTATCCAAAACATGAGTTTTTATTGTTTGCAAATCTCTTTTATATCTGGCTTAACAAAAAAAACAACTGGATTCTCATGTCTACTTCTGCATTCAATCTGTTGTGCTATGTTGTTTTGGTTGTACTATATATACAAATAAAATCTTGCCTCACTCGTTAAGTTCTTAGAAAAGGGAGGAATATTTTAATAACTTTTCCAGAAAATTTTAGATATTCTTCTTTAATATTACACTAAAGTTCAACAAATGATAGTCTGAAACTTTTACCAATAAACAAATGTAATTTCATACAATTACATTAAAACTCAATGGTCTTGCATTTTGAATGGGTCTTCTAACTTTGCATAATTTTGTAACATCACACAATGTTTATTTAAAAAACATTGGTTCATTGGATTATATGTAGATCTTTTATAAGTTGACATATTTCATTATCAATATTTCATTATCAAAATTCATTAATATCGCCACTGATTTCATCAGAAAAGTCTTTAAATGCTGAGAAGCTGTCAAGCAAGCTGAAAGAGGTAGACACAAGTTTTCCATTTTATTTTTTACCTAAAAGCTTGAATTTACCATTGCCAACAAATACTGACAGTTGTTTTCCTTAAAGTGACAGGATCACTTCATTCATTAAGAAAATGCATGCCAAAAATATCCAAGTCTCAATAGCCACAAGTTTGTCTCTTAGTCAATCTGTCAAGTAAACTGGTGTTTCAAATAATTGCCTAAGTGCTTTGCCTAGAGACAACCACTGTTCTTTGGTATATAAAAGCCCTTTATAAAAGTGTATTTCCCATTACTTCACACAGAATGTTACAAAGATAGGTATTCAAGGTCAAGATTTAATAAAATTAATATAAATGCTATTACTTACTTCATCAAGGCCATTCTTATGTGAAAATGGCTCCCCCACCATGTGTATGTTAAAAAAAAAAATAGAATGACTATGAGTAAAGTTTGTTGCCACCACCTTGATTCATGCTAAGATACCAGTAGTGTTACCCACTTTTGCATTTCCAACATCAGTGCAAATATCAACACAATGAAAAAAGAAAATAATGTCTTAGTATAAAAATAGTTTTTACATTGTGATTCCCTTGAAAGGGTCTCAGAGACTCTAATGGTCTTCAGCCCACACTTTAAAAACTGCTACTCTGGCACATTGCTTGGCACATAGCCAGCACAGTAAATATTCAATAAATATTTGTGGAACAAATGAACAATGAACAGAGAAATACATGTATAATTTATCCCATAATGTTTAAGAAACAACAAATGGTTAGAAAACAGTATCAGTTGTCTCTTTAGGCTTCTTACTACTTCTCGAAGTAATTAATACATCTCCTATTTCATTTAGTCTGCGGACAAAGGCAAACTTTTAAACTATTTTATCACAGTGAAGAGGATATTCAAGACAGATTTCTGAAAGTAACAATCAGAGCACTACAACCCAATTTTCTCAGCATCAATATTTAAAATTCACAAAATTATATGCCCTGCTAAGGGACAAGAAAACAAATTCTGAATTAGTGTCATATCTATAAAAGGAGAATTAACTTGTTGATAAATTCACTCAACATTTATTGAACCCACATCACGTACATGGTACCATTAATTCATGTAGTTTCTACCAATAAAAGCCTGCAAGTAGAGTAACCAAAGAATTAGACCTTTTGGAAATGCCTGAGAATAACAGAATTGTGACATTAAATAGATTCAGAACTAGAAAAGAAAAAACCTGGAGAACACCTAATACATCAATTTTTGAACATGAAGTCACCACCCACCACAGGTAAAATATTAGTTATGAGGTGTTTCACAAGTAATTTGTTAAAAATTAACTTCAGATGCCAAATCTTGAGAATAAGGTTTTAAAGAAAACAACTAGGATGTATTTAGAGTTATCTCTTTAACAATGTCACCCTCATTTTGTTTTCTGACATAAATTCTTGAGTGGGAGAGAGAAGAGTGGAGTCAGAACTCGCACCAGGAATGTGCAGCCTAGACCATCTGTTCCTCAAGTCTATAATCACAATCTGCCGTATGACTCTGAGTATGTTGCTCATGAAATATCACCCATCGTGTGTATCCCAGTGGGAAAAAAAAGTGGGCGAAAAAAATGAACTGATCTAAACCTCTTATTTTATAAACAGCAAAACAGAGATAAAGAGATTTGTCAAAGGTCAGACAGCTAGTTGGAGAAAATATTAGGCTAAAATCCCTCGTCTTCATACTGTGGCATCTGCATTTTCCTTATTATTCAGTTCACATAAAAAGTAAGAAAAGGACATAAAGAATTGTACCTAATATTGACAATGCAAAGGTTACACTGTGTCCGTTAGGGTATACCAATGGTATAATTAAAATAGAATTATGGACATCTTCTTCTGCTATTAACTGTAACTTTACTAAATGCTTTTTTTTTGCAGGGACTCCTGTTTTGAAAAGCATCTAGTCAAATACAAGGATTTATTCAATCTCACAGTAATATTTTATGACTTCTATCTCCAATATAAAACACAAATCTTTTTCTTCTAAAATGTACATTGATTTCACAGCTCATAGCTTCTATATTATATATGTGTTTCATCTAATAAGTCTTTCTTAATATTTAAAAAGTGCCGACAAGAAGCAAGCAAAACCCACATAAATCATTTTTGATTACTAAAAAAAAATGCCTTCAGAATTTTTCAGTATGACTGTTTCATTTTGCTGTGTTTACACAGTACTGTTTTGTTTTGCTTTTCTAGTACTTGAGTTCAAATTCAAACTTTCTCACTGAGTAGTTAGGTTTCATTTGGCAAGTTTTGCTCTGAGCTTTGAAAACCTCAGATGTAAACATGGAGTTTATCACAACTTCCTTCCTTAAGTAATATTCTTGATTATTTATTAATACCCCCCCATGGAATTTATAGAATGTGAATGTCAATGTTTCCTCATGACATTTTACATAGTTGACTTTCCTTATTGAAAACATTCATTCGATTTTTCTATGACACTATACGGTATCGTTTTCTTCCTCCTTTTCTGGAAATTACTTCTCTATCTTTTTTTTTAAGATTTTATTTATTTATTTATTCATGAGAGACACACAGAGAGAGAGAGAGAGAGAGAGAAAGGCAGAGACAGGCAGAGGGAGAAGCAGGCTCCATGCAGAAGCCTGATGTGGGACCTGATCCCAGGACACCAGGATCGCGCCCTGAGCTGAAGGCAGGCACTAAACTGCTGAGACACCCAGGGATCCCTGAATTCTCTATCTTGCATTGTATTTGCTTCTGATTTTCAAACGGATAATGCACCAGAGCTACCCCTTCAGTGCCCTCTGTATTTCTCATGATTTAATCTCTTTCTTGTTGATCTTACCTACTCTTACAACCTCAACCACGTCAAGATCTAGCTCTAACACCGAATCCCGCTCTAATGCTGCATCTTCTACACCTATTGCATAACATCAACTTGCATTTGCACACTGTTCTAATTTACAGGCCCTTTCACATACATCATGATACAGCCTTAGATAGCTTGCAAGAAAGAATCTTTAGCCGCACTTTAACATATTATTCAAATACTGTGCACGCATATATCTTATTTGATATTACTACTAATGAGAAACATTTTTGAGCACCTGCACCAGATGATTTTGTATGTGGGTATATATCATTTAATCCTATCGACCCTGAGGTGGGCTTTCCTATATGGTGTAGATTAGTGCTATTTGTCCAGTATTTCTGGCTCTCTGTTTTTCAGGCAAGTTAGGAGTGCACTTCCTGGCCCCCCTGTGATTGAGTGAGACCATGTCATTAGTTGTGAACATAAATGATAATGTGTGTCACTTTGAAGCCACAGCACTTAATTGTTGCTGTGAGACTGTCCAGAACTTGCCCTCTCAACAGTGACCAGCAATGTTCTATAATTAGATGGTGGCCGCTGTATTAGCCATGATCCTGAAGCAAGAAGACTTAGGGCAGTGTCCCTCATCTGATAGTGAACATGCAATACAAGCAAGAAATAAACCTTCAGTGTTTTAACCCATTGGGATTTGCAGATTATGTGTTCCAGCAGAATCTTGGATCCAGAGAACAATGTGCTTGAGGTCATAAGGCCAGTAAATGATGGGAGCCAAAATTTGAAATGAAATCTCTGTTAATCTCTGGTACCACATGAAAAATTCCTCAAGGGTAGGGACTTTTGTGCTTCAGATTGCTGTCCTTGTTTGGGAAAATAACAGGATCTGGAAGGATGAGAAGTCCAGTGCCAAAGACAATGAGACCACCTTGAAAAGCCCTGATTCTCTCTTAATCTTCCCTTCTATTCCTAAATACCCCACGGAGATTCTTACATTGGTCAGAAAACAAGGCTCTCCTCTCACATTAAGATATTAAAGGCTAAGAGAGACCCATAGCATCTTGGATGACAAACCAGTCCCAACCCTTCAAGATTGAAGTCTTCACTCAGCTGCAAAACTGACCGTGTAGTTTCTGGTCATAATAAAATGACGGAATAGAAAGATCTCATTTCCTGAAGTGACTGAGCTCCCTGAGGCCCTCCCTGAGCTCCCTGAGCACTCACCACATTCAGTGCCGCTTCTCTTACCGACCAAACAAGTCAGTGCCCAGATGCAGACCTCAGAAATACAGTGCCCTGATTTCAATCCATAAAAGAAGAAGAGGAAGAAAAAAACAATCCATTTGCCATGATGCTAGAAAAATGTATATGCTTTCCAGTGGAACAGAGATCACTGGACCCAAGGAGAAGGAACTATAGCAATAGCTCACTTTTTTGACCTGAAAGTAAATAATAAGTAAACAATACGTACGGAATTAACAATATGAGCTTTTAGAGACCACCTATATACAGAGATGTGGCTGTGGTTTCAGAAGAGAAGATAAACAGTAGTAACATCTCATTTTGAAACACAAAGAAAATTTATGTAGCTAACAAAATGTACAGAAGGCAAAAAAAATTTTTTTTTTTAATGTACAGAAGGCCAGGAGGAGAGGTAGAGGAAGGGGGTAAGAGTATCAGGACCCTCATCTGATAAGGTATTGTTAGGAGATACTAACTAGACAAGAAAATGCTAATTGACCCTCGGAATCCATTCTTCCTTCTTTGTGTAATAGAAGTAATAGAACCCTCTGAAATTTTAGCTGAATATACATCTCTCAGCCTCCCTTGCTGAGATCATGATACTCACTTTTGGCCAATGGAATATAAGCCGAAAGATCGAGGCACCTCCTTTACAGACAAAGCCCCTTACCTCAGCCATCCTCTTCCTCTCGGAAATGGCAACGACTGTAGCAGCCTGCCTGGACCCTGAGATGGAAGCTCCTTGAGGGGAAAGACAGACTTAGCAGGTCATGAAGCAAAGCTCTTCACCAGTCTATCCACCAGTGGGCGATTACTTGCCCTGGGCTCTTGCAGGAGAAAAATAAACTGCTGATTTATCTAAGTCACTCTCCCTGGAATCTGTCACAACTGCTTGGCAGGTAGCCTATCCAAAGCTGAGGAGCAAATATATTATTTATTGTTATTGTTATAAAAGTGAACAATAAGGAAAATGTAAAAGTCAAAACAACAGTAAACAGTGGTGGACAAACTAGAGAAGAAAGAACAGAGATAGATCCTTACTTCTCATGACTGGATATCATATAAAATAGATGAATCAAGAAGCAGGACTAGAACTATATTGACTAAAATTAGGGAACTACCAGAATGATTTAAAAACATTACTCCACAAGAGTGAGACCGCGATGGGGAGGGGTGGAGTTGGAGGCAGTTGCTTTTCATCTTAAGTTCCCATGTACCAAGATGCATGTACAGGTTTTTCATAAAAATAAAGCTTGTACGTGCAAAAAAGATGGAACAGACCATTTCACCTAAAGAAAAACTTGCTAATGTAGGCTGACTAAATCCTACGCCTGGAACTATAAACTACAGCATCTATATCTATCACTACCAGACTATTTTTAATGAGTTGAATACAAGCCCTAAAAATATGTGTCCCTAAATCATGTTTCAAATATTTTAAGTTAGAACTTTGCCACCATTCCAGGAAAAGAAAAGTGTTAGCACTGGAAACTTCAAATAAATATTTGCTCTTGTACCAGAAATTTTAGCATTCCTCCCCTCCAAGTGTACTTTCTATTGTAGAAAGTAAGAAAATTATGAAATAAAACTCTCATGATAGTATGTGTTGTGGCTTGAATCTGATAGGGCAGATAAAGGAGAAATTTTATGAAAATGGACTGCTATTACACTGAAAGATAAATCTTAATGACCTCCATCAGCTATCCTTTGATACCATGTTGACCTCGGGAGAGAAGTCATGAATGAGATCATAGAGTGAAAGAAATGAAATATTTTTGCAAAATGTTCTACAGCGGGTTTTTAAAAATTAATTTTAGGTGATTAAATTATGTTTTAAAAGAATTTGGGCGGGGGAGCGCCTAGCTGGCTCAGTCAGTTAAGTGTCGGACTCTTGATCTCAGCTCAGGTCTAGATCTCAAAGTCGATCTCACAGCGGTGAGTTCAAGCCCCACTTTGGGCTCCATGCTCAGTGTGGAGACCACTTTAAAAAAAAGGAAGAAGAAAAATGTGGGTATTCCACATGCATCTCAAACTATTCATTTGTTTGCCTCTTTACCAATTTATTTTTGGTAAACTCAATTTGTTTCTTTCTTTACTAATTTATTGTTCTTTCTGTATTCCTGAGCCTGTTAAAAACTACTCCCATGCACCCAGCCAGTAAACTTCAAATCTGGGAGTCATCCTCAATCATTGTCTATTTTGACCATTCATATCCCCAATTGACACTAAGCCGTTAGTGCCAATTTATTTCCAAGATTTTGCTCAAATACACCCTTTTCTTTTTACCTTTCATCTAAAATACAGTAATGGCCTCTTACTGGTCTTCCTGCCTCAATCTGACTCCCCTCACACCCACCTTCCCTACAGCTGCAAAAGTGCTCTGTACTAGTTCTGCCCATGTCAATACCCCTGGCTTCATGTCTTCCATACTCATTGGCACCTACAGGGGAAAATTCAACCAATCTACCGTGGCATTTGAGACCTATCAGGTTCGCTTCTCCTCCTACTTGTATAACTTCAGCCATCAACACTCCCTGGTACACTATATGCCACACGAACTCTCTCATTCTTTACCTTGTCTCTAGTACCTCACACATTGACTAACTCCTGGTAGACATTCCATAAGTACATTTTGAATAAATAAATAAATGTTCTGATGATAGCCAGCTCTTTATCATTTCCCACACATCTTTTCCACACTCACCATACCACCCATATACTCACATATGGAATGAACTCTTCATTTTTAACCTCCAAGACCCAGTTTAGATATCATTTCCTCTTGGAAACTTTCCCTTATGGCTGTTCCCCCCACCTCAGCCCTCTCCTCATCTCTTCCATCAGAAAATGAACCAATTCTTCTCTATACTACTTCCTACTTCAATGCCTCTATTACCATATCTACTACTGCATTTTAGGGTTTCAGGTTTTTATGTATGCCTCTCCCCCAGACTCCTTGAGAGTAGTCTGTGGTATACACCCCTGTAAAATAAAGGCTCAAGAAATGTTTTCATTATCACTGAACTCTATCTCTGAAACTATAATACACTATATGTATTCGTTGAATTTAAATTAAAAAACACATTATCAGATGTTAAATGAAGATATTAGGCCAAGATCCATAAATAAATAAATATTTTCATTGAACTGAGCTCAAACGTCACTCCCTCTGTTTCTCTGTTTTCCTCCACTAGGGTCTTATGCTGTATCTAGGCAATGTGGTAAACAGGAAAGAGTCCAAACTGGGTTCAAATTCTGACTCCATCACTTAGCTCAACTCATAAATCTCGAGCAAATTAGTTACTCTTTCTGATCCTAAGTTTCCTTACCTACATAATGTATCGTAACACTAATTTCATTAAGTTTTGGAAGGATTAAATGAGATAATGTTTTTGAAAGTAATTAGAAGATTGCTCAGTGAATTCTACTCCTCTTACTGAGGGGGAAAAGCAAGAAATATCGTGTAGAGATAGAGTTAGAAAGTGAAAGACAGCGTGTGTATGTATATGTGCGTGTGTGCATGTGTGCATGCATGTGCATATGTGGCAGGGTTTAATTAGCTTAGTTTTGGACAGGGTAAGAATGAGGCAATTGTCTAACAGACAATTCAGCTAAGATTAATTTGAGATTAATGTTTCTATTACAGCAATTATGTTTCAGTGACTGCCAAAAAAAATTATCTTTTTTTTTAATTTTTATTTATTTATGATAGTCACACACACACACAGAGAGAGAGAGAGAGAGAGGCAGAGACACAGGCAGAGGGAGAAGCAGGCTCCATGCACCGGGAGCCCGACGTGGGATTCGATCCCAGGTCTCCAGGATCGCGCCCTGGGCCAAAGGCAGGCGCCATACCACTGCGCCACACAGGGATCCCCAAAAAAATTATCTTTGACAAAAAATTCAGGTTTTGTAATCAACTGTTTCAATCATATAGAGTGATCTAACTTTATGCATGCATGAAGCAAACATATTAATAAAACAAGAATCTGACAAGGTAAACTTTTGGTTAGTTCTAATTTGAACATCTCAATAAAAGTTAGAAAATACTGTTGCAACTCAACTAAAACTACCAATAGTACTCACATTCAAAGATAAAACTGTTCTCAGATTTATGACTAATTTTGCATCACAACTCTGATAATTATCTACCACATTAGAGGTATTGAATTCCCAGTACTAATCTTGTTTAGTAATTAATTTGCCATTTGAATGCCAATAAATTCTATTGTTTCCAGGTTTTTCTTCCAAACAGAATGCTAGAAACTTTTTATATTTCATAATTACACTATTATTTGAATTTAGATTATTCTACAAGCATTCTGAAGCCTCCTAATTACACTTTATTGAATTCTTATTAAATGTTGTTTTGCAAAAAAAAAAAAGGGCTAACATGTTATATAACACTCTATAATTCCTTCAGATAACAGGAGAGCTCAGGAAACATGCATGCATATATTCTGCATGTAGGGGAAAAAAGACCTCAAGGATGGACTCTAGCCAAATGATATATGAATCAAAATATCCTTAAGAATGGTAAAGTTGAGGTATAAAAGGTATGGTGGTAATCACTAAATGCAGTAGATGTTATATAATTAAATGAAAAAGATAAAAATAATCCTGGAAAGGGAGAACATATAAAAATAACAATTCCACAATAACCATGTGCATCTACAGCCCCATGTGGATCTTAGGTAACAAAGGCACAGCAGAAAAAAATAAAAGAATCCAAACTCCTCCTGCAGAGAAGCATCAAATGCTATTGTATCTTTTTTTTTTTCCAAATTTAATCATTAGTTTAGGTTCAATGATGTTTTTAAACACTTTTTCAAGGTCACAGAACCTAAAATGTTAACCTTTCAAATCCCTATGAACTATAAAAGTAAATAAAACAAAGAAATGATACGGCAAACGATTGAAAACTAAGGGGGAAAGATCACAAAGAGAGGATAAAACAGGACAAGGAATGTCATCAAGTTCGTCCATGATAACACAAAATATAAGTGATTTAAATGGACCTACTAAAAAAAGGACTCTCCTATAGAGAGAGTTACAAAACAAAGAAATGGCATAGAGGGAACCTCTAAAAAGCAGAGATAAAGAGAGACTGTACACATGCATACACGTACACACCACACAAACACACAAAGGTGGCAATACAAATAAATACCCTTTAAAAGAGAATATAAAGGAAACTGCGCATCCACACTGGGAACTGAAATAGAATAAACCCACTCTGAAATACTTCTGCTAGACCAAGTGCAGAGAAAATGTGTTGAGGAAAAGGCCAATCCCAACTCATCTCATGTGCAAACACTGTTCCTGCAAGTTAGTGAAAGCGAATCCAGCAGATCCGGCCAGTTTCTAAATAGGCACCAAGGCCAGAACGCAGGTAGGTCACGGGTCTAAGGAGCTTAATAACTGGCATAGTATCTCGAGCCAACAGTTAACTCTGGCAAGCCCTTCCGGCACTGGAAGCCACACGAAGCAGGGGTTCTGAGGCAATGCTCATGCCTAGCATACCAAGGATCTGAGAAGCACTGCCATGCCTGACTTTTGAAAAAAAACAAAGCAAATGTGGAAAACTAGGGAAACTGCCCTGGAAAGTCTGGATGCTACTTCAATCAGAGCAAAGAAATTCAACTCTAGGGCACCACGTCTTGCTCCAACCATCTCCAGTTCTGATGTTCCTTCCCCCTCTCTTCACTGTGGCCACTGGAGTCAGAAAAGTAAACTCTAGTAAACCTAAACTTTTCTCTTTTTCCCTTTGAGCACCCTGCAAGATTAAGAAAAACACACATCAAAGTCAGCCACAAGGCCTCTCACTTCCCAAACTGGGCGAGCCCACGATGCATTCATCCTTTATCTAACAGACGCTGGGGACAATGTGAGAAACAATGCGCCATGGTCCTTGCCTCTGTGAAGCTTAGATGTTGGTGAGAAAGATACTATTGGGAAGTGCAATAAGGACCACAGAGAAACAAAGGGGAATAATGAGGAAGCCATCGCAAAATTGTAGGGAAAAGTTCGATACAGCACATGAGAATAGAAAAAAAAAATTACGAGAACTTCACAGTTCTGGCTCAAGCAACTGTGCAAATGGTAGTATCATTTACGTAAGTTAGGGAACAAGAGGGGAGGCTTAAGTTTGGGCAAAAAATAACAAAAATAACAACAACAACGAAAAAAAAAACCCTTCCGTTTTTGATATGTTGAAGGTTGCCTAAGACACTACCATCCAAGTGGAGATAATGTAGAGGCAAGTGATATACAGGACTGGGGCTTAGGAAACAGATCTGGTCTATGGGTAGATTTAGGGGGAGTTAATTTTATACAAATGGAACTGAAGCTGTGGAGTAAACTGGATTGCCTTGGAAAATACATACAATGAGAAAAGAAAATGTCAGAGCCCTGAGGAACTTCAACATTTTTTTCTTTTTTTTTTAATAATAAATTTATTTTTTTATTGGTGTTCAATTTGCCAACATACAGAATAACACCCAGTGCTCATCCCGTCAAGTGCCCCCCTCAGTGCCCGTCACCCATTCACCCCCACTCCCCGTCCTCCTCCCCTTCCACCACCCCTAGTTCATTTCCCAGAGTTAGGAGTCTTCAACATTTATGAGTGAGCTGGAGGAGAAAGAATTAGCAAAGAAGACCAAGAAGGACCACCCGCCAAAGAAGAGAGAGGTCAAGGAAAGTGTTGTTCCAGAATAACAATGAGGATGATGATTGGGACAATGATAAGGATGTTGCTAGCAAACATTTACTGTGAATGAACTCTGGGGAAGACACTGTGCTAAGGAAACTACCTATATCATCTCATTTAATGATTACAACAATGTATGTGGTAGGTATAATAGTAATGCCATCCTACAAGTGAGGAAACTGAGGCACAGATAATTTAATGAATTTGCCTACAATCACATATGTAACAATACCAGTGTTACAAACCAAAAGAGTATTTCTAGGACTGAATTGTCAATGTATCAAATGTCCTGAAGATAGGAACCAAATTGTGTCCGTTCAGCTGAATGATACGGACACCATTAATGGCTCCGATCAAAGCAGTTTCAGTGGAATAGCACGGATGGTTCTTCCCATTTTCTTAGACCCTATATCCACTCCATCAGCAATCCATCAGTTTTGCCATCAGCACTCGGGTCCTAACCGTTACCAACTGAACTACCTTGGAATGGTTTTACCTGCTTCCATTTGGTCCCTACAATCCATTCACCACATGGCAGCCAGACTGACAATTTTAAAATGCAAATCAGATCTTATCACTGCTTCCTTAAAACCCCCTAATGGCTTCCATCACACAAATACTATCGAAGTTCCTCATTATGGTCTAAAAGCCCCATCTGATCTCATCACTCTCTTTACTCTCAACTCTAACCATCCTCCCTCCTTCTCCTACCACAAATGGTCTTCTCACTCATGGTCTTCTCACTCCTTCTATGACAGGCCATGCTAGTTCCAAAGTGGGAATGAAAGTCCCTAGTCTCTCTAGCTCATACTGCGTCCCCAGAGATTAGATGAGTTAGTGCCTGACATGTAACATGGGCTTAGCACCTATTTTTGGTTGGAGAGCAGATAGAGACAGCAAGGACATAAACAACTTGTAAAACAACTTGGTCACAGAGGATGATGGCAAGTGGAGTAGGCTTTCTGTTTATTTTTAAAGATAAGAGAAATTTGAGCATGTTTAAATAAAGGATATTAGGAGATTATCCAAGACCTTGGAAAGACTTGAAGACATCATGAACTCACAATGTAAGGGAAAAAATAATTAGGAAATTAATTGATTTTAGGAAAAAATTAAAGTTATACAAGAAAGTTACAGTAAAGGGATTTTACTCTCTATACTGAAGTTTTTTGTTCCGCAATTTGAGGGGTTGGGGAAAATCAGTAGTTTCCAATCACTATCAGGAACTTCCCTTTGTTTGATTCTTTTCCTTCATGATCATCCTTGGTTACTTTACACCGAAAGGAGGCTCTGATTAGCAATTACATATGTCTGATTAGTGAAATAATTACACCTAACAAATGCAACTTAGTTGGGAAAACCAAGGCTTATCAGGCAGATTAAGTGATCCATTTAAGATCACAGAAACACTTTTTTTTAATAGGACGCCATTGTCTAAAAATGAAGAAACTGATCCAAATTAGCACAGGAAATCAATGAAATCAATTCCAAACCATATACCAAAGTAAAAAAACAAAAATATTTTATAAGAATAATACAGAAGATATACTTTTTCCTTTTAATTTGGGGGGGGGGGGGAAGCAATAATAAATCCCAGAGAATTTTTAAAAACCTGCATGAAAAAAGTCAGGGTCTAACCATGAAGCAAATTAAACTGTAGCATGACTTTAAATAATTGGTGTTGTGCAGGAGAACCAACTTGATGATCACCCTAGGCTCATTCTTTTTTGAAAGTCACAAAAACACTTTAATACCTTAAAAAGTTAAATGGGAAAAACACAGAATTAAAAGAAAAGGCTACATAAGAGTCATAATACTGTTATGATTAGGAGCATAAACTCTGCGGCCAGACTGCCAAGATTTAAATCATAGCCATAGAAATTACTGAATGTCTTGCACCTCGGGCCCTAATCTCAATGTATGAGTTCTCCCAATAATATGCTACCTCCTTGATTAAGTTGTCATGAGCAAAAAAAAAAAAAAAAAAAGTTGTCATGAGCATTAAATAAGTTAATATAGGTAAAGAGTAAATACTTAGACTAGCGGGTGGCACAAATGGTAAATAGACTAGTAACATCTGTTGTATTTGCTATTATTATTATTATTATCATCATCACCATTACTATTATTACTCACTGTATTGGTGGTGAAGCTTAGAAGCAATGGGAAAAAATAGATTCGACTCCACAGAAAAACATAAGAACTCTAACATATAAATGTGAAAGAAGCAGAAATTTTTTAAAAAAAGAAGCAGAAATAAATAAAATGTAGAAAAACACAGACAATAAAACAAATGTTAATCTTTTAAAAATGAGTTGCATACACCAACATGGGTAACACAGATATAATGTAATGGGGGGGAACAAGTCCTAGGAGTTGAAGAGCAGATGACAATATTAGTAGAGGGTTCCAAAACATGCAAAAGTAAATAATAAAATATGTAGAGATAGATACATCTACGGTAAAACTATAAAAAAGAAAAGATAGAGTGGAAAGAAAAAGCAAGAATGTATATTAGTTATCATTTGTGTTAAGTGATTGTCACCATGACCGGAGATACTCTGAGGAGGGAGAAGGTATGAATGGAGGTCATGCAGGCAACGTTAACACTACTTCTGAAGCTGGGTAGGGGTATCTAGATTTTTTTAAATCATTCTTTATATCCTATGTATAGATGTTATATATTCTTTTTTGGGCATTGTGAAATATTTATAATAAAAAAGGACAAAAACTTAACAATGCATTTTATTTATTTATTTTTTTTTAACAATGCATTTTAAAGGCAAGAGATTTTTCTTCTACCTGTCTAATCAGTAAAGTTTATTTTTCTTTAAAGCTCAATGGAGAAGATTTTCTTCTTTAACGGTAAGAGCAAATTAACTAGTTTTAAGAATTAAATATATTTCTAGGATGGTCAAAAGTAAATTCTACTAGCAGTGTACCCGGATTAAAAGAGGACTATTCCCTGGGCAGCCCCAGTGGCTCAGCAGCTTAGCACCACCTTCAGTCCAGAGCGTGACCCTGGAGACCTGGGATCGAGTCCCATGTCAGGCTCCCTGCATGGGGCCTGCTTCTCCTTCTGCCTCTCTCTCAGTCTGTGTGTCTCTCATGAATAAATAAATAAAATCCTTTATAAAAAAAAAAAAGAGGACTATTCCCATCTGAGATACATCATCAAGCCTAAATATGCAATTCTTAGCTGTTTATTTAGGTCAACCAACATTGTTTCTCCTGCTTAATGCCATCACTTCAAATGGGATAGTTAATACGATGCTTCTAATACACTGTAATCTATCCTCTAAATAAGTACTGAATCTTTAAAAGGGTTATATAACTTGGCTTATGGATCAAATTACTGAGCACATTAAGCTACAAAGCTCAAACATAAGATCTTAGTCACAGAATAACATTTATACGTAGTTTCCCAAAGAAACAACTTGAACCAAATATAACAAGAGAAGACAACTTTGTATAATTTATTAATCATATCATTTCCATTAAAAACTGTGAAAGCTACTTGGAGACTTTTAGACAGCCCACAGACCATAGAATCTGCAAGCAAAAACATCAGGTATTACTCAGTCCAATTGGTTCAGTTTGCTGATGCGAAAACTGAGGCACAGAGAGTGTAAATGCTTCGGGCAAGAACAGGACCAGGAAAACCCAGTCCTCGAATTTGCTCTCCAATGTTCTTTTCATCGCACTCCATCCTTTGCATCATGAAAGGATGCAAATGTACTCATGAGCCTGCAATTCTCCCACTGGCTCTGCAAACTGGTACACATCCCCTGCCTTGGACCAGGCTCTTCCTGGCTCCCTACAGTGACCTCACTAGATGGAATATTCACACACCAAGATATCGGGAAGGACTTCAGTATAAGCACCTTTTCATTCTCAGTTACAGTGAGACAAGGGCTCCCAGACTACCTGCGGTCCCTCAACTGCTGTCCTACCTAATGGACTGTGTACAGGGAGGTATGACCCTACCTTTTTTTCCTTAGACACCACTACTGTAAGATAAATATCCACCAGTAATGGTCACCTTAGATTTCTCCTAACCCCAACCATGCCCAGATTCAACCAAACATAAATAAGAGAAATGAAAGCACAAACATAAAATTCAGGACTCTGATTTATACCAAAGTTGTCCTGATATCTTTTAAAGACTCTTTAACATGTAGTACAGGCTTATTTTTGGTGCTGTCTTAAATTTCACATATGTACTGAGGGATTGGTTGGTTTGGTTTGGTTTGCAGGGTTGGGCTTTTCTTTTTTCTTTTTTTTTTCCTTTAAATAAAATAAACTGACCCAAGAAACCACAAAGATTCACTGTGTAATTTACTGTAATAGAAGATGGTTATGCCATGACAGAGACCGCCATAGGTATGTACTTATATACAAATTACCTACTACGTTTCATCCTAAAAAACAGGAGAATGGCCCTAAGAATGATGCTTATATACCTGAAAATATAATTTTAAAAAAGCATTCATATACTAGTCCCTGAGACTGCTTAACAGCCCAGTCTTAGCATAAAGTACATTGCCTGGCATGAAACAGGCAACTGCTCTTCCAAGAGGATATTGAGAAGGAACTTTCTTGTCATTCTAAAATTTCAACCATAGCTCAGATTTTCAAACAAAACTCTCCTCCACATTCTAAAGTGAGATGACAACGAGCCACTGAAAACTGACACCAGAACCTCCCTGAGAGTATCCACAAAGCAAGAAATCAAGCTATCTATAGGCTCCATAAGCCATAATTTCCACATATACGTACTTTCTGAACGTCAGAATGCTTTTATATTAAAAAAAAAACTCATTTAAGATTTTTATAATGGCGGGATCCCTGGGTGGCGCAGCAGTTTAGCGCCTGCCTTCGGCCCAGGGCGCGATCCTGGAGACCCGGGATCGAATCCCACGTCGGGCTCCCGGTGCATGGAGCCTGCTTCTCCCTCTGCTTATGTCTCTGCCTCTCTCTCTCTCTCTCTCTCTCTCTCTGTGTGACTATCATAGATAAATAAAAATTTTTAAAAAAGATTTTTATAATGGCTTTTTGCTATTATGTATTTTCTCAGCCAACAGCTACTAAAAGCACAACTACTAGCATCTGGGAGGGTTCTTTTTTTTTTAATCAAGGTAGAAATTATTCTTAATACTCCATACTAAACATAAACATGCCATTTCAGACACATGTTATGAAGAGTATACTATTCTTAGAAACAGAATCAGGATATCCTGTTGGCCAGGAAGCAGGCCCTGAGAGCACATTTCTTACACCAGCACTATTTCTCTATTTCACCTGCATTCATCTCCATATTTTACCAACCTCTGCAGTTTATGCAAATAAAGCCTTCTCAATGAAGTAAATTCCCTCTGCTTTCCTTCAGAAAAGACAGGTACCAGGAAATTGGCAGTTTCCTGTAACCAGCACTCTGCTGGGTAACCCAGTCATACAGATGCCAGGTAACAATGCTGCTCCAGGCTACCATGGCCCAGAGTCACAGATCAGGGTATGCCAGGTGGCCAACTCAAGTGTTCAAGAAACTTGCAGGCAATGCTTGAAGAGATAAGAAAAACAAGGCATTCTGTAAGGAAGAGGTAGTGATGAGATTTATTATAAATTTTTTAAATCATAGATTAGGAAATTGTCAATAATTATTTTAGGGATAAGAACTTGACCATGGCAGGGGCGCCTGGGTGGCTCAGTGGGTTAAGCGTCCGCTTCCGGCTCAGGTCATGATCCCGAGGTCCTGGGATCAAGCCCCACACCTGGTTCCCGACTCAGCAGGGGGTCTGCTTCTCCCTCTGCCTCACCCCCCTCTCAAATAAATAAATAAAATACTTTAAAAAAGAAAGAAAGAAAAAGAACAAACTTGACCATGGCAATAAAAAAGTACACACAGAGGACCAAAAAAAAAAAAAAAAAAGCCATCTGGTGGGAATGGCTTCATGTTCTTGGAGAAGATGAAGGGAGGAGTGAGGACAAAACAGAGTAAAATGTGTGTTCAAAGCTAAATGAACCCCTTGTAGGAAGCTCAGGGTACAGAGAAAAGCAAGGCCTGGTGATGACGAAGACAATGAAGGCGCTAGTCCTTTATCTTAAGAGATATACGCCACCGAAGAGGTTAAGACAGGAAGTACCAGCAACAATTTTGCAGTTTGGGAAGGTCTTTCCAAAGGATCCTTTGCTCAAGGCTTCCCACGTGCTATTTGCGGAGTGAGTACATGCGGTGTCCCCTAAACAAGGAAAGCTCGGGGACAGAAAGCCATACACTGACTGGCCATCGTTCAAAGCCACATGGAGCTGCATCTTCTGGATGATCACACTTTTCCTGTGTCCTTCCTCTTCCTCCAGTCAACAAGTGTTTTGTTTTCTTCTCCCCTTTAGTTTTAGGCTTCCTTACTCATCCGCGTTTTACTCCAGCCCCCCATCCCTCCAAGTCACAGCCTCACATTTCTGGCTACACATCTCCACATGAAGGTTCGACCAGCACCTCAAATGCAAGAGATCTCTAAAACAAAACTCATTTTTTTTACCTCCACCCACAAACCTGCTGAGTTCACATTCTCGCAAACGCCCAGGCTTAACATCTTCCCATCATCTTTTAGTCATCCCTCTCTTTCTCTATCTTCAATTACTTGTTTGTTTCTATGCTGTCTTCCTCAGCAACACTCCTCCAATCCCAGTGCCACCACCCTCGTTCAGGTCCTCATTCTCTAAGAAATCTCTTTTAACCTTTCTTTATTAATCCAATGGTTTCTTTCCCAATTTGACTCATCCTCTGAATTATTAGATAATATATCTTATAATCCAATCCTGATTTTGAGGACTCAAAAAAAATTCAATCTCATAATTTACTAACCCAGTCCAAATTTCCTAGCCTGGTACTGAAAGCCCTCCATGTTCTAAGCCAAACTTAATTTTCCATCTTTATACTTTACCTTCCCACGATTCCCCTTCATATATGCGCCAATGTTTTCCTATACCTGCCCCCTCTATCTGATCTGGTAAATATTGGAGGCTCAACACAAGTCGATTTCCTTCCATATCAGTTTGCTATACTTTCCTTCCCTATCCATCTCAGTTGGTAGGAAAAGATCCCATCATCTACATATTTGATCATCACAATAGAACTAGAATTTTCATGGTAAAGCCTGTAATATCTAGAAAACAGACAAGGACTAAGAAAGAAGAGCAATATGACTGAGCTTCAATGTCTGAAGGAGAAGGCAGTGACAAGCAGGATACCATACAAGCTTCAGAACATCTGAAAAAGCTGGAATCATCATGCCTGGGATGATGGATGCTAACAGCTTATGTGAATTCTTCTAGATGATTCACTGGTCTAATAGAACCTATAGTCCAGTGAGGATGAATACATGCAAGATGGTAAAATCATGCTCCAATCACGGTACAGAATGTCTTGGAAACAAAAGAAATGACAAATTCTAAGAGGTGGAGAAAGCTTCGCAAACGACCATGAGGTGGAGACCCGAAGGCCAAGTTAGGAGAGAAAAACAATCCAGGCGGCCGAAGTGGTCTAAGGGAAAGGGAGAGATGGGAAATACTAAACCTGGGTGAGAAACAGGAAAATAACTAAGGAACTCCCTCAACTACTACTATTTTGAATGTCTGCAGTTATCACTTAAATAGTTGTAATGAATTCACCCTTAAGCTATTTGAGCCCAGCATTTTAATTCAGTGAATTCCTGAAAATATGCAGACAATTATCTACAGGATGGATCAACTGTTATTAAACAGGATCTTTCACAAGTCAGGTGGATGCCAAGCTGTGCCGTAATTCCTAAATGTGGTGCTACCCTCCGTTCACTCCCCCAAGGCTCCTCCTCTTCAGCATTCCTGCCTCTGTCTGAATGAACTGCTCTAACATCCCAGGATCCCACTGAAGGTGGCATACTCGTTTCTACACATACTGCAATCAAAAGAAAATTATACCTTTTAAGAACTAATAACCCCATAGTACAAAATGTAAAAATGCAAAATCAAACCACACAAATGTCTGCAACACGTACTACAAAGAACTCCAGAATTAGAAGAAATCTTAGGGAAAATCTATATCAACAATGTGACCCAACCTATGTCTAACAGGTTCTATCTCTCAGGAATTTAGATTCCAGCCTCGATGATTTAGTCTTTCCCTGTGAACCGAGGGACACATAAATATTCAAGAGCTGCTGAGCAGTCAAATTCAACCAGGAACACAGGAAAGCAGGAAAAAAATGGTCAGCAAAGAATGGACAATGAAGCAAAGAAAGGCCAAGAGGAGAGAGGGAAAGTTCCAGGTTTTCCAGTCCCTAGTCCCTAATAAGGTCTGTCTGCACTTAGCTTCCATCGAATACCTCTCTTTCGTTTTCCTAAAACTAGTTCAAGTTCATTTCTGTTACTTACAACAGAAGCTTAAAAGAGGCAATAACCAAATCCTCCATAAAGTCAATTGGTTGATTTATTGCTGGCCTACCTTTCCTACAATTTTATTCTTTCCTTGCTTTTCTTTAAAAGCCATAAAGACAACTTTGGTCTGCTATGGAGAAAACATGTAAACAAGGATCCAGGATCATGCTGAGAATTTTAACAGAAAAAACAACTGTGCCCACAAAGGAGAAAATATCGGAATTTTCAAAGTAAAGTCTTGAAATATCTATCTGTATAGCAATCACAGATGCTAACAACTGGCAAATTAAACAGAGATCCGATTACCCTCCTATTCAAACTCAATTTAATTCTGAATAGACCAGATGGGTAGGTCCAAGTATGATCAATAGGGCATTTTGTAGGAATGTAGGGCGTTTCATCTGGAATGCCCCCAAATAACTAGCCACAGCCTCCCAACCACAGAAAGGTTTGGGTGCTCTACTGTGGTATCCCTAACCAAGACACAAATTCCAGAACTGAATACCAAACCATTTTAGGGCCTGGGCTTAACTGTCCCCAAACAACAGTTGGACATTTACCCTATGACATAACCAGCACTTTCTGCTGTTAGATCAGGGTAAGAGAAAGTAGCAGAAGCTTAGTATCACAGAACTCTGTCAACGTGTGTGCATCTGTGCGCATGTGCCAAGTATCAAGATGTTCCACAAGCTGGATCCACACCAATCAGATCTGACCACAAGAAGACCAGTTGAACACGTATAGCAAGTCAGAGCTGACAATCTGAAGTTTGAATCAATGTAGTGTGGGTAGCTCTGCAGGATCATATAAACAAAAACAATATTACAGTATCTGGAGTTAGAAGGGACATGGAGATTATGTTCAACTTCATCAGTTTACAGAAAAGGAAGTTAAACATCTGAGCCAAATTCATCAACCAATCCCCAACTATGGTAAGGAACACAGGTGAGATAAAAATCAAAAAACTGTGACCAGATAATAGAGCCAAAATGTATTATTGCCTGAAGTTCCTCTTTAATGGCTGAAATTTTAAAAGGATAAATGTATTAGAAAATGTAGGGGAAAAAAATCTATGAAGCTACTGCTGGGATCTTTTTTGGATATTCTTGTTACTTGAGTTTAGCAAAATAGTTAAGATTTCTGACCTAATGGGTTAACATTTTAGTTAAAATTTTAGAACAAGCACCTTTAAAACCTAAGTTTGATTCAAAACCTAAATGATGCTGTATGTTTGCAACTTTGGCAGACAGGCGGTTAGGCACTCTGACAAAATTCTATACGGCAGAGAGCTACTGACTTTAATATAAAAAAATTCCAGACGTTCACATAGGGCCCTAATAAAAGTCATCAGAAATTAGACTTATAGGTCAGCTGGGACCAAAATTAAAAAAGTGAATGTTTAAATGATCCAAATATACACTTGGTGTTCAAAATTGCTGGCAAGGGGCCACAGCACAGTGGATTTTGGTCTTCAAGGGCTGCTTTACCACAAGAATTAGGTAAGTCAACACATCACTGAAGAAATTAAAAAAAGAAAGAAAGAAACATATATTCCCCGGCAGTACAATCCACTCTTTATCGTGCAGCACAGTATTTTCTAGAAGACTACTAATAAAATGTGCAGTTAGAACCTGTTGTATTTCCCAAGAAGTACTATTAAAGATACTCCTAAAACATGAATCCATAAAAAGGTCTTTCTGAAAAACAGTCCCAGTCAGAAGCAAACATGAAATGGATATCATTACTTAATATTTATAAACTGCACATTTAAAAAGGCTAAACATTTTTTAAATTTCCCATTAATCTAAATTGGCAATGTTAGAAGTTACACGAATCCTAAAGACATTTTTACAGACAAACTATATTTTAAAGTCTGTTTTGAAAGAAAACAAAAAAGTCTATTTTGCCAGCAAGGCTGCAAATGGAAATAAGAGAAAGAGAAGAGAGTTCTGAATATAATCCATGCTTAATAGAGTCAGTTTGCGGCTAATTTCTCAGTCCTAATTGCTAGCCATATCCGTGTTGACAGTTCAGCCTACTAGGGGCAAAAACAAAAGCGAACTGAAGTTTCCTTATCTCAACTGAGGAATGATCATTTTTGACCTTCCATTCCTGAAAACATTAAGCACCGAGAAGCTCTGATGGTAAGTTAGAGCCTCATCACGAATATCAAAGTCCGTGCAATTTCACATCGGCCTTAAACTCTACCTCCTTCATTTCAAATCATTGCTTTTTGTAATTGCCTGATGGGGGGGGATAAAAAAAACTTTTCCCTGATATTTTCCACATGATCTCAAGAAAAGGATCCTTAAAAATCATCCTGTGAAGACTTCCGAATTACCAGTCCTAAGCCAGGGCAGGCAGCGATGGCACCTTTCCTTCACATAGTTTTGACTTTAAATGGTCCAGTGTGAAACTTAAAAAAAAAAAAAAAACAGACTCAGATGCTTTTTTTCCGCTTCAAAGCAAAACAAAACTGGTACCTGACGAACTCGGGGTCCTGCTCGGGTTTGGCCTATTAAATACCAGCGGGGCCCGCGAGGGCGGCAGCCGGGCCCCCACCACGCGGGCCACTCGCCGGAGACCCGCGTCCCCGCGCCCCTGCGCTCCGGAGACCCCGCCCTTGCCCCCCGCGTCCCTGCCCCTGCTCCCCTGCGCCCCGGAGACCCCGCCTCTGCCCCCCGCGCCCCTGCACTTGCTCCCCTGCGCCCCGGAGACCCCGCCTCTGACCCCGCGCCCCTGCCCCTGCTCCCCTGCGCCCCGGAGACCCGGCTCTTGCCCCCCCAAGTCCCCGCCCCTGCCCCCTGCGCCCCTGCCCCTGCTCCCCTGCGCCCCGGAGACCCCGCCTCTGCCCCCTGCGCCCCTGCCCCTGCTCCCCTGCGCCCCGGAGACCCCGCCTCTGCCCCCCGCGCCCCTGCCCCTGCTCCCCTGCGCCCCGGAGACCCCGCCTCTGCCCCCCGCGCCCCTGCCCCTGCTCCCCTGCGCCCCGGAGACCCCGCCTCTGCCCCCCGCGCCCCTGCCCCTGCTCCCCTGCGCCCCGGAGACCCCGCCTCTGCCCCCCGCGCCCCTGCCCCTGCTCCCCTGCGCCCCGGAGACCCCGCCTCTGCCCCCCGCGCCCCTGCCCCTGCTCCCCTGCGCCCCGGAGACCCCGCCTCTGCCCCCCGCGCCCCTGCCCCTGCTCCCCTGCGCCCCGGAGACCCCGCCTCTGCCCCCCGCGCCCCTGCCCCTGCTCCCCTGCGCCCCGGAGACCCCGCCTCTGCCCCCCGCGCCCCTGCCCCTGCTCCCCTGCGCCCCGGAGACCCCGCCTCTGCCCCCCGCGCCCCTGCCCCTGCTCCCCTGCGCCCCGGAGACCCGGCTCTTGCCCCCCCAAGTCCCCGCCCCTGCCCCCTGCGCCCCTGCCCCTGCTCCCCTGCGCCCCGGAGACCCCGCCTCTGCCCCCCGCGCCCCTGCCCCTGTTCCCCTGCGCCCCGGAGACCCGGCTCTTGCCCCCCCAAGTCCCCGCCCCTGCCCCCTGCGCCCCGGAGACCCCGCCTCTGCCCCCGCCGCCCCCGCTCTCGCCCCCCGCGCCCCGGAGACCCCCACCCTGCGGGACGCGCGGGCCTGGCGGGCGCTTTCCCACGCGGAGCGGCCCGTTCCCGGATCGGGCACTTCGGCGGGGCCCCGGCGCTGCTCCCCCTCCCGGCGCTGCTCCCCCTCCCGGCGCTGCTCCCCCCCAGGCCGCTGCCCCCCCCCCCCCCCCCGCGCTGCTCGCCGCCCGGGGCGTCCCGCGGGCTCAGGTTCGCTCCGGGGACGGGATAAGGTGTCAGCGGGCGCCCCCGCCTCGGGGGACGGGGACGGAGCCGGCCTGACCCCCCCCCCCCCCCCGGCGCTCCCCGCCGCGCCCCTGCCCGGCCCGCAGGAGGCCGGGGCCCGGGTCGCGGTCGCACGTCGCCGGGACTTACCTGCCTGCGCGCCTCCCCGCGCCGCGGCCGCGAGCAGCCAGAGGCAGAGGAGCGGCGAGAGGGGGCGCCGGGGGCTGCGCCGCGCGCTCATGGGAGGGCAGCGACCCGCCGTCCGCCGCCGCCTCCCTCCCTCCCTCCCTCCCTCCCTCCGCGGCTCGGGGCGACGGACGGGGCGGCGGGAGGCATGACGGGAAATTCCTGGGCACGGGCGGCCGCGTCCAAATATGAGCAAGAGCCTGGGAGCCCGCGAGGGAGCCCGCCGAGCGCCCGCCGCCCCCCTGCACCGCCGGCGCGGGACCGCGCAGGGGTCGGACAGACAGCGGGCGGGGACCCCACGCCCGGGGGCTTGGGTACGGACAGGATGAAGAGACCCGGCAAATGCTTGCGCGGGGGGTGCAGGGTGCAGGGGGGCTGCGGCGGGCCCGCCGGGTCTGCACCACGAGCCACGGTGAGCCGTGAGCAGCCCGCCCGCCGCCGTCCCACACAGAACCGCCCCCTGCGTCCCGGGCGCGCCGCGTCTGGTTGGGGCGGAGGCCGCCCAACTTTTCGGGACACTTAAATGCTGCTGTTGAGACCCGTGGTCCTTCCCACCACCGACCTCCTTTCATCCCCTTCAGGTTTGCGTTTGCTGTAGCTTGTCTAAAAGGCCGTGTTGAAACGTATTCAAAAGGTGCTACTTGGGATGGCCAAGATGTCAGGCCCAGAGGTTCGATGACAGACCCAAGCCGCTAGTCCCCAATGAAACCTTCGCTTTCCAAGACAACGTAGTTTTGCCCTAATTACTATAATTTATTATTCTTATTTTTTTAATTCACACTAACGGGACAAGGCCCTGGAGATGCAAGATGTTAGTTATATAATTACTTAGGAACGTTTTAAGATGCTACAGAAATGATTTATGGATGCAAGATTCTTAAGGGGTAAATGCCAAACAGATTGAGAGTGTGGATGGATTATTCTAATATGAACTAAAGTATGGTAATGTGTACATCACACTATTTGTTTGAAAATGCTGTATTTACAAATCAGAAACTTTAAGACAAGTTTAATTCTAGCCAGTTATTAAGGTGTATATGCCAAAAAAACAAAAAAACAGTCCATTTGCAAGTGGCTCCCCTTAAATCATCTGGTACTGAGAAATACCACATCCCATAAATTACTCCTGGCAAATGGGCAGATTTCACCCTTAATATACTAGCAGTCGATAATGGGGCCAAGGGCAGATGACCTAAGTAAACTAAGGGCAAATAAACTGTAAAACAATAAATAAGGGATTCAAAAGACACATTACTATTGAACCTTATATTATTCCATATAGGTATCTAGAAGTTGGGCAGTGGGAAGATACTCAGGAAAAAAACTGAATATTCCCTCCCTTTCCTCCTTTGTGTATATTTAACTATATATTATGTAAGCATCTGTTTTTCTTCTTTTTAATATTAATTTTTATTTGACAGAGCACACGAGCCAGGGGGAGGGGCAGAGGGAGAGAGAGAATCTCAAGCTGACTCTCTCCTGAGCCTGGAGCCCAACACAGGGTTCTATCCCACAACCCTGAGATCATGACCTAAGCCCAAACCAAGAGTTGGATATTCAGCTGACTGAGCCACCCAGGTTACCCCAGCATGTTTTTTTAATTCCCTTACAATATCTAACATAGTTCTTTGCCCATATTCTAATTAGTTGTTTAAAAACAAAAGGATACGAGCACAGTAATTTGTGGACTGACATATAGGAGCTCTGAGCTAAGTGTAGAGAAGAGCTTGTTTCAAAGGACTGTAATTATATTCAAAATAGTCTAGTTGATCTTATATACAAAAACATAAAATTATAAATAATGTATTATCATACAACCGAATTCATATTAAAACAAGTGGAGAGTTAAGTACTTGTATCGATTCTGCTGACTTGAGAGCAAAAGTAGCAGCTGTGTTGTTTTTTTTTTTTTTTTAAGATTCTATCTATTTATTGGGATGGGGGGAGAGAAGAGGAGGGACAAGCAGACTCCACACTGAGTGCAGAGCCTGAGGGTATCCCCCATCCCATGATCCCGAGGTCACGACCACTCCCGAAACCAAGAGTGGGCCCCTCAACTCACCAGCTGCCCAGGCACCCCATCCACCAGCTGTTTTAAAGGCTTCAATAAGTATGTTAAAGAAAGGAAAAAAAAAAAAAAAAAAAAAAAGAAAGGAGATGCATGGAGCCTGTTTCTCCCTCTGCCTGTGTCTCTGCCTCTCTCTCTCCCTCTCTTTCTTTCTCTCTCTTATCTCTCATGAATAAATAATTAGAATCTTTAAAAAAAAGGGGGGGGGAGAAAAGAGCTAACATTACTTGAGTGCATAACAAGTGCCAGACACTGTGCTAGATGTTCGACACATGGTACTTCATTTAATCGCTACAAATATCTCTGAGCTTATTTTCCTTTATCCTTATTTTACAGCTAAGGAGACTGAGGCACAATAAATTATGCTACCAGGAAGGGGTGAAGGAGTATTGGAATTCAAACCTCATTCCAAAATCATACGTACTCTTTTTACTGTACTAATCTGTCCCATTTCCCTACATTTAAAAAAAAAAAAAGGAATTCAAAAACCGTATTCACTGGGCTCTTGTGGTTTTAAGTAACCAGTGTGCACTCAAGTTACCTCAAGTAATAGGGGTAACGAATACATGTGAAAATAAGACCAGAGACTTAACCGGCTTGTCAGGTCATCCTTTGTGGGCCTGGGAGGTGGGGGCTTGTACCTTTGATAGGTACCAGGAACAGGAAAGTACTACCCTCTGACCACATTCCTATGAGCTTTGTAATTTAACCACTGATATTTAAATCATATATTTCACAATGTTTTCTCTAACGTCTTCTTTTATTATAATCTTAATACCAATCACGTTAACATATTACCTTAAATACTGTTTGTTTTTAAGACAAAGGACCCAGAAGAGGTAACTGCTTCCCTTGCTCCCCATATACCATCCCTTCCCCTACCCTGTGGTGTGCTAGTACATTTTTAACAACCAGATCTGGAGGAGGGAGACCTCAATTGTAACAAAAACCAATTGATGCAGTGTCAATACTCCCACCAACCTGATGTGCACGTGGGAAGAGATGCACACAACCAGCCCTCGGGCTTGTGAGAGCCAGCACCAGGACACCACTGCCCCAGTCCTCATAAAATGTCTTCAGAGCACAGCCATAATTTAAGTTGCACAACCATAGCTCTTTCCACTTGCTGCCAGCTCTCTATCTACAGTTCATAATCAAGTGCCCTGGAGGAGAGAATCTGATTCTATCACCACTGTCCTTTTTGGGGAGAGTTCTTACTTGAGGCTGATCTCAGAAGCCACTGGGTGGCCCACCAATTGGCCACCTCTGAGCCAGGTGTCTTCTCCTACTCCAACTGTGACTAGGATGGAAGGACACGACATAGCACCGATGCTGAGGAAACAGGCTGTGTTGCTCCCTTCTTAAGGGGTTGTGGTTGGGGCAGCCTCTTTTAAAATGAGTCTGTAAGCAGGACAGGCTTTGAGGCGTAATCCCCAACGTGCTGTGCTCAGCTCTTCAAGAAGATCCTCTCAGCCACTACATAAAGCTTTGGGGCAGCCTCTACTCCAAGGAACACATTGGGCGGATGCCAACAACTCCACACTGGAGAATGGACAGATTAGGACTAGACAGTATTCAAACGCCCCCAGTCAGGGTGAGAAACCCTAAGTTAGTACTTAGATTCATTGAACATTTATCAAGCGTCATCGTTTTAAACCAATTATGATTGGCTTGAAGAGTAAGGGAATTATCTCGAAGGAGGATGTAACAGACTCTCTGGGAGAAAGGTTTTCAACCTACACCCAATCCAAACTCCCCAGATTCTGCTCCCCTGTGAAATAGAATGGTGTCACTCACCCCTGCTGAGAACACCTTTATACTAGTGGAAGCATGCCCCTCGCCTCAGTGTGCTAGACTGGAAACAGGGTTGAGGAGAACTATTCTCAACAAAATGAGGGACACAGAGTCAGTGCTGACTAAGGGAGACACCTGAAATTTTCTCTCAGATTCTGAAAAAGGATTTCCACTTCCATGACAACCCTTCCAACCCCCAGTCACCAGACGTACTAAAAAGACAAGGACTCTATAACCAGGCCAGGAAGTGGGACTTCTAAACAAATTAAAATGAGCATTTTCCATCTTTCCATGGTAAAATAGTGTTGCTAAAATGAACATTTTTCATCTTTCCATGGTAAAATAATGTTGCTACCTCTCAAATGGCATTCCTTTATCTCACAGTTGAAACCATCCCTTTTATTGATGATTCTGGAGAGATTTGATGTATTGCCATCATTGATGAACTGCCTGACTCTACCAGCTTTGGCTATGTGGATATGCTACAACAGCAATAAGTAAGTAACAACAGATTTTCAGTGTTGTAGAGAATTAAATAATCCTCTCTAGGCCAGCAAAGCTGCTTGGCAAGATTGTGTCACATAAAGCAATACATGCAACATCAGCCACACAGACATACAGAATGAAAGAGGATGGGGAGGAGCAAAAATGAACGTTTTAAGAGTGCCTGGGTGCTCAGTCAGCTGAGTGTCAGATTTTGGTTTTGACTCAGGTCATGACCTCATGGGTCATGAGATCAAGCCATTTAAATCAGATATAGTTCCACTCAGTGGTCAAGGACCTGGGCTTTGGCATCAGACAGACCTCAATTCAAGCATGGCCTCCACCATTAAAGCTCATGGGACAACAGGCAAGTTACTCAACTACTTTAAGCTTTGTTATTATTCTTTGTAGAATGAAAAAAATAAAGATGCTACTCATGATGCTTAGCGCTTAGTCCCATGCTAATGGTAAATCCTTAATAAATATCAATTTAATATTAATACTAAGTTTTATCATCACTGACCAACTTTCAATCACCAGAGTCACTCTTTGCCTTTAAGCTTTATCTGATATGGTTTCCTGTCTGAAATGACTCATTGTTTCTCTTCACAGCTCAGAGTCCTACATTTGTATTTGTAATCACCCCTTAAGGAAGTCTGTTTAGAGTAATTTTTTAAAAAAGATTTTTATTCATTCGTGAGACACACACACACACACACACACACACACACACACACACAGAGGCAGAGACACAGGCAGAGGGAGAAGCAGGCTCCTTGCAGGGAGTCCGACGTGGGACTCGATCCCGGGACTCTAGGATCACGCCCTGGGCAAAAGACAGGCACCAAACCGCTGAGCCACCCAGGGATCCCCGAGTTAGTGATTCTTTCAATGTATGTTTTCTTCGAATACTTTTTATATTTATACCCAGGTTTACTAATAGTAAGTGTCTTCAACTATGGTTTTAAGTCTTTACTTCCTCAAAGTAATCATATTAGAAGGCTACAACACACTTATGAATCATTATTCAAACTACTTTGTGAAAACCACTTTTAGATTTGCTATCAAAATATGAGATTTTTAAAACATCTTCAACACAGGGAAAATCATGCTTGCATTCATTCATTCTACAAATATTTACTTAATGCTTACTATGAGCTGGATAGACAATAAGGTAAACTGGTATGGGATCTAGTATGTTAAAGTGGTAACTGTTATCAAGAGAAATAAGGCAGGGAAGGTTGCCAAAAGTGTTGGGAACGTAATATTAAAGACACACAAGAAAGAAGGAAGCCAAGCTGTCGTCTGAGAGAAGAGGAACAGCAGGCAAAGAGGAAATGCCCCAAAGCAGAAGCAGACCTGCCCTGTAGGAGGACCATCCAGGAGACTGGCATGGGGAGAAGAGGGTAAAAAGGGGCTGTGGAGGGAGCATCAAAGGTTGTGGCCCCAGAGGCAATCATGTAGGGTCTTATGGGTCATTAATAAGAACATTGGCTTCTTTTGTAGTAGTGAGATGGGAAACTATGATAGGCTTTACACAGAAGAGCTACACTATCTGATTTCCATTTTCATAGAGAACTTTCTTTGGCTGTTCTGTTAAGGAGTGCAGAAAAAGAAAGGGAGACCAGTTGGGAGGCTCTTGAAGCCATCCAGGTGAGAGATAATGATTTGGAGTAGGGAAGCAGTGGGCATAACAAAAAGTTATCAAACTGCAGATATATTTGGAAGGAAGGGCCCACCAGATTTGCTGACATACCAAATGTTGGGGTTGAAAGAAAGAAAAAAAGTCTCTATACTTTTTTTTCTCTTCCTTCCTCCCCCGCCCCCCCCGGGCATTACAGAATTGCCATAGTGAGATAGTGGAAGTAGATGGTTGGGGTAATATATTTGCAGCTCAGTTTTCCACGTTAAGTTTGATGTGGCTCTTAGACACATAACATACTGTTCATTTATACCATTAAATATGAAAGTTGCATGTATGGAGGGATGGCTGGGATGCAGATAGCATAGAAATGATACTTAAATCATGAGAAGTCCAAGGTTGTTTAAAAAAAAAAAAAAAAGCTAGCAAGGGCAGTGTTGGTGAGTATGCAAACCGGTGCCGCCACCACATAAAACAGTATGGTGGGTCCTCAAAAAATTAAAAATAGAACTATCCTACAATCCGAGAATTGTACTACTGGGTACTTACCCCCCAAACGTAAAAACATTAATCTGAAGAGATACATGCACTCCTGTTTATTGCAGCATTTAAAATAGCCAAACTATAGAAGTAGCCCACGTGTCCATCAATGCATGAAGATGATGTCGGATAGTGTGTGTGTGTGCATGTGTGCATGTATAGAACAGAATATTATTCAGCCATAAAAAGAATATCTTGCCATTTGCAATGACAAGGATGGAGCTAGAGTACTATGCTAAGTGAAATATGTCAGAGAAAGACAAATATGATATGATTTCACTCATGTGGAATTTAAGAAACAAATGAGCAAAGGGAAAAAAAGAAGATAAACTAAGAAACAGACTTAACTACAGAGAACAAACTGATGGTTAACAAGAGGGAGGGTATGATGGGGGAAATAGGGGATAGAGATTAAAGAGTGCACTTATCTTGATGAAAAATTAATGATTTTTTTTAAAGGAAAAAAAATAAGGTGGTGAGGCTAAAGAGGTAGGAGGAAAAGTATGGAGGCCTGAGAGGCAAATGAAGCTCTTCTATTTTTTTTTTTTTTAGAACACACTTGATTTGTGGAAAAAGACAAAAATTAGAACAAAACATGAATAGCTATGTTATTCCTTTTATGCTTTCAAATGAGTAAGCATAAAAAATTAATTTTTATTATAAGCACTTATAAACGGACTCTGAAATACCCTAATAGTCCCCAAATATTTGAGGAACAGCAGCAGTGGAATACTGGTATATTTCACCACGTGACCACATTGAAAAGCCATCCCATTAGGTCAAATGGCCAAACATCCCGTAGTTGTGGTGTGTAACTCACAGCTAAGTGACAAGGTCCACTAGAGAGAAGAGAGTAAGAACATCTCTTCAGAGATGGAAAGGAATTTTTTTGAGGTTCAAAAATATACAAAACAGCTTTAAATTGTTTATTGTACCAAAGTTTATTTTATATTTTTTAAAGCTGGTGGTGCATTAAAGTAGAGAAAAATAAATTTGCAGGTGGCAGACTTCTATTCAAACTCTGGCTTACGCCATGTGGTAGTTGTGTGTGACTTTATAACTCCCATCTCTGGGATTCAGTGACCTTATCTTTGAAATGAAAGTAACAATGCCCGCCCCGCCTGTTCTGCATAGATGTTGGTGGGAGTCGAATGATATGAGGGGGCTTTCAAACTACTGATGCCTAAAGGAAAAGTCATGACTGAGGCGAGGTGCATTTTCCGAATTCACCCACTTTTGTCTCTTTGTATATGACCACAGGCCATAGCTTGAAGATGCCTGTTTGGGATCTTATAAAAGGAAATGGTCCCCCAAGGAAAACACATAACAGATACACACACAGAATTTGGTATACAATTGCACACTGAAATCACTTTGGAAAGCAACAGGAGCATAAATTCTTGTGTGGAAGAGAAACGTAATGAAAAATAGTTTTAAAAACTTGTGTGGGGGCACTTGGGTGGCTCAGTGGTGGCATGATCCTGGGGTCCCCTGATCGAGTCCCACATCGGGCTCCCTGCATGGAGCCTGCTTCTCCCTCTGCCTGTGTCTCTGCCTCCACCTCTCGTGAGCAAATAAATAAAATCTATTAAAACAAATTTAGTATGTAGCAGGCAATGGGGGGTAATCAGAAGAGCATCGTTGGGAAGGCCACTCAGGCAGGTGCAGATACCCAGACTCAAAGTAGAGTCCCTAGTCTAAGATAGTAGTAGTAAGACTAGAGATGAACAAGATGTTGTGACAGGAGTTGCCAGATAAAACACGAGATACCCAGATAAATGTGAATTCTAGACAAACACCAAATAATTTTTAGTATATCCTAAGCATTTCACGGAGCATCATTCATAGTTTATCTGAAACTCACTGTAACTGGACATTCTACATTTTTATTTGCTAAATCTGGCAACCCTAGAGGGAAACTGAACTTATGCCTACCTCTTACTTCTCTGAGGCAGATTCTGAAACAAAATGTATGCAATGTGACCACTGTGGAAAAATAAAGTCATTAAGATCTAGTTTGGTTCTTTGGTGGCTCTTGAAGAGATCCAAAAAGATGTCAAATAGTTCTTTACAGACCTGTTTATTTTCCAGCCAGGGCATGAGCCTTACTAATTTGTGGCTATATTCTATTCTCAAATATATGCATTTTTTACTATCCAGGACAAATCTGCATGAATGTGTTTGTCACGTGCCTGCTTAACATACGGGTTAATTAGCAAAGAAACCACCAACTCACAGATGCCTTGGAGAGAATACTGATTAAGAAACATGGGTTGGAAGATACAGTCTATCACCCCCCACCCACATACATGCATACACATGCACAGACATGCATGAGACTAGGCAGGTAGGTTTTCTCTACACAGCCCACATCTGTGGCCTTCCTCGACTGCAGTGTATGGTATTGGTGGGAAAGAAGAAAGGGCTCAGACAAGGATGTCCCTTTCAGTGGAAGAAGAGGGGCAGTTCAAAGATTCAAAGGATAGCTTTATGAGGTGGTAATACAAACCTGAAAACAGGGAGGAGGACTTTCTCAAAGCTTCCAACCCTTAAGGCCTTATCATCCCCTGGGTGATGCAAGTGAAAACCCAAAATAGGGCTGCAGAGCTTTAATCTGTATCTTTCCTACTTTGTGATTCTGCTTGAAATTACCTTCCCCACTGAGTGAAATAAGTCAATCGGAGAAGGACAAACATTATATGGTCTCATTCATTTGGGGAATATCAAAAATAGTGAAAGGGAATAAAGGGGAAAGGAGAAAAAATGAGTGGGAAGTATCAGAAAGGGAGACAGAACATGAGAGACTCCTAACTCTGGGAAACGAAAGAGAGGTGGTGGAAAGGGAGGTGGGCAGTAGGGTGGAGGGCACTGAGGGGGGCACTTGATGGGATGAGCACTGGGTGTTAAGCTATATGTTGGCAAATTGAACTCCAATAAAAATAATAATAAATAATAATAATATATTAAAAATAAAAAAATAGAAATTACCTTCCCCAGGTGCTGGTGTCTCATTTATGGAGGCTAAAAGGTCAAGATAGCAAGGAGAAAGCAGTCTGGTTTCAACACATTCCTCTTGTAAACATAGGGACAGACTAGGATTCAGAACTGATGATCAACAGTATTTCCAAGAACAGCCCACAGTAAAATCAGGAGGCCCACAGCGCACACAGTTGGGGAACATTTTGGAGAAGACACCAGGTGGAGGAAAAAATAAGGCTTACCTTCATGATCGACCTGTGACTTAGTGAAAGCTGCCCTTGAGCAAAAGTGAGTATTGTAAACTTTGGGGTAGTTGAGCTATGGAGCAAGACTTGGATACTGACTGGATTCTCAACAGTAATAGAATATAGAAAAGGAGAGGAGAGTCTTCTGTTGTGACTTCCCAGAGTGTAATGAGTGCTTCATAAATAAATGCTGTTGACTAACCCTTCAAATGGGGGTGGGAAGATGGAAAGGGTATTATTGTTGAAGGGGGAAGGAGGTAAGTGGTTAATTTATACAGGTTAATTTATACATTTTTTTCCTCAGAGGAAACAACTAATGGACCAAATAAAACTATCATCTGCTTATCTTTCCACAGTGGGAAGAAAGGAAAAAAAGAAAGAAAGAAAAAAAAAAGAGTTCTTTCTAAAAACCATTTGGCCCAGGGCATGATCCCGGAGTCCTGGGATCAAATCCCACATCAGGCTCCCTGCATGGAGCCTGCTTCTCCCTCTGCCTGTGTCTCTGCCTCTCTGTGTCTCTCTGTGTGCCTCTCATGAATAAATAAATAAAATCTTAAAAATAAATAAGTAAAATAAAATAAAAAATAAAGACCATATTCTGCTCCCAGTAGTAATAGACAGAGCTAGAACTACAAGTAAAATTGGCTTGCATTTAGTGAAAACATGTAATTATATCACAACCAAAGCTCTGAAAACTCAAGATATTCAGTGGAAAGAACTCTCAGAGACATTTACTATCATGATCGAAGTAAAAGAAAAGCATTAAAACAATAAAAAATATTTTCCAAATGAATCCAGTGACACTCAGCTAATTTCATGTTACTTCACATCAATAAATAAAAAAACACATCAAGAAATCTGTACCTTAAGTAAGCAATGATGTTATAAATATGAATGAAAGAGCTCTGAACTATTTCCAACTTTGCTTCTGAAATTCCTTTGGTCTGACGGTAGAACGTATTATTTCCTGTTCTCATACTCCGTGGGAAGTAGCACACCCATTTCAATCTTCGTCACTTTTTTCCTGTATCAACATCCACGGGAGGAATTATTTTGGCACTGCCCACCCTAGGTTGCTATCTCAGATCCAGAAGCCATCTGGCAAGGAGTCCCAAACTTTTGTCAGAATTACCTGGAGAGCCTGTTACTATGCTGGGATCTTTTCCAGATACAGTGATTCAGCAGGTTTGGTGAATGACTCAGGAATCTGCATTTCTAACAAATACCCCAGATGGTGCTAAGAGGGGTGGTCCACATATCCTTCCTTCAAGAAATTCAGTACTGAGTATTTTTCATGGCTACTTTGCAATCGAAGAGGGTAAGTTTCAACCTCTCTTTTCTATAATGTCCATAACAGGGATAGACAGGATTACAGGAAGATATATGAGGGCGTACATAACAGAGCTTTCATGACCTTTACAAAATATATGTTTACTCATAATCCAAATAATCAGGAAATTCAAAGAAACTAGAATTTTCACTTTACCCTATAATAAGTGAGGTTAATTATAAAATGAGGCACTGCAAGATTCTGACTTGCTTCCTGAGTCATCAATGATTAAATGAAGCTCCCTAGAGTTTTAGCACTGTGAATATTTTATTGTATTCTTTGAAAATTGGTTATTTTAGAATCAGGTTATAACTCTTAGGTAACTGAAATAACTAAATTTATTAAGATATATCTTTAAAAATTACTCCAGGTTAACAGGAATTTTCTGTACCAATCTAATACTAGAATATAATATACTGTATTATATGTTTTCTGAACATAATGAAAACAGCATTCTTCTCTAAACATTTTAATTCCATGGGGCAACATTCATTCCACCAATTTCCAAATATGATAACACTTTGTCACAACTAAATAGTATTTTAAGTATATTTAGCTGCCCTTGAGGAAAACCAAGAAAAGCGGCCTTGACTTTTCCATGTAATTAAAGCATAATGGAAAATGAAAATGGTAATTTTGTATATGATCAGACTATTATTGAGATATGACACATTGTAATTTTTGAAAATGTGGCTTTATTTAAATGTGAAACTGTGTATAATTTACGATGATGAATGACAGAATGAGTGTACATAGAAGGCTCATGGCTAGTTCTTCAAATGTGAGGAGAAGATTCAAACCACAAGACTGCAGACTACAGACTGCTCACAGAAAGTCTCTCTTGCTCATTCACTGTCTTGCTCTTCACTCGTCTCTGTTGCTCCTGGGATCTTCCAGGGATGTGATGTACACCGTACCAGACAGCCTCATCGTTACCAGATTTCTAAGACTCCTATAGTTAAAAGATTATACCAGCCTTTATGTTTAGTGTCACAGTCAGGAAAATTTTAATAACACAGGACTAACTGTAAACAATCATTAGAGAAATACAACGGGTCCATTCCCGTCAGGTGCTGACACCACTCTAGTGACCAACACTACCGTGGTTCTAATGATGATGATTCTAAAACACTGTCACTGTCATAGCTGAGATCTGAATCTTAATGCTATTGAGAAAAAATAAATTGACATTTAGATTTTCTGCCTTTTTAAAGCAGAGGCATTGAGCACAAAAAGGAAGAATTTGGGGGCACAACAGTGGGGAAAAACTAACAATAAAATGCATAATTTAGGAGAGATGAAAGACTAACAAGGTATATCATTTCAAAGTAAGATAAAATGGGAGAATACATTAGTTTCAAAAGAACAAAAATAGTTAATAGTGAAGAACAACAATCACCTATTTTAGAAATACAGGAAGAAGTCAAACTTAGGCAACCAATAGGGACATAACAGATAATTTACCATTAATAATATGTTTATTTTAGGGTTTTGGTCAATATTTTTTTATGAGATTTAAGAAGTTCCCTTCTAGTTTGCTAAGATTTACTTTTTTACAAAAAAAGGTATATGTATGTTGAATTTTATTAGATGGTTAACTGCACCTAAATGAGATGATCATATTTCATTTATTCTGTTAATATGACAAATTATGGATTTTCTAATGTCAAACCAGTCCTGCATTCCTGGAGTAAATCCGACTTGGCCATGATGTATAATTCTTACTTATGTGTTGCAGGGTTTGGTTTGCTGGCCATTTTGGTTTGTTTGGGGATTTTTGCATCTTTTGTTCAATGAGACTGGACTATGATTTTTCCTTTTCTGTTTTCTGCATCAAGGTTATGCTATTCAGGAATGCATCCTCCTTTTCTATTTGCTGGGATAGGGAATATGTCATTTTTAAAAAGGGAAGCACTGAAGAGCTTATCAATTTTCAAAGGTCTCATTAGTTGAGTTACTACAATGAAGAAGAGCAAAGAGATGTTAAAAATAAAGCATATTTTCAAGCAATTGGGTCTCACAGACCTTGATTTGGAAATGGTAACCGGGATGTTATATTATGGACATTTTACATTATTTTATTTCATTCTCTCGACTATACAATCATTATCATTTTAAAAATGAGGAAACTGAGTCTTAGACTACTTCAATAACTTGCCTAGAATCATACAACTACTATGTGTCAAAGCTGAAGTTTAAGGATGGGCTTCACTCCAGAGTGCTCTTAAACACTCCTTCTTTTTCCTTTTTTTCTCTCTCAATGCAGGGATCCAGTGTTTTGGAACAATTTTCATACACCTGCTAATAGTAACAACCCACAGGTCTTCAGCCAAAATAAACATAGCTCTTTTCCAAAGTGCTGAAATTATAAAAAGTCTAAAATGCCTCAGCTTCACTGCCAAAGGTTGGTAATGATTCAAAATATACTAACAGAGGAGATCAAATTAAGAAAATGGACTAAAAATAATATGGGAATCCTAATTAAGGTAAACATTTATACATATATATGTATATACATATATATATGTATATATATATACATATATATATATGTAATAAATGCTCATGGAGAAGTTTTGTAAAATACATATGTAATCCAACAGATTGGACTTCACTACTAAATTCCGAGTATTTCTCTCCAGTTGCATGTATATAGCATACTCCTTTCACTCTAGACACAATTTTTCATTTCTAACAATTCTAATATAGAAATTCACTTTACAATCAATGGTGCCTTTAAAAAAATCAGACAAAAATTACTGACAAAGTTACAAAAGATAAAAAAAAATGCTGTCTATCTGCATGAAGTCCAACCTCTGCCCGGGGACTGATGTTTGCTTCTACCTGGGGGAACTAGCAACTGTGAACACATTTTCTCTTTGCTTGAAGTTTTCTGGGTCATGGTGGTTGGTGGTAGGAATTGGAACCACACCCTGAATGAGGACCAGCTGTTTCTTTGCTATCCCTTTCCAGAGACAAGTCCGGTTTTCATTTATCCTGACTCTGCCTAGCTTTATGCCAGGGTCTTCCATCAGAATTCCTATCTTGGGTGTTATTTTTGTTGTGGTTTTCTTTCTTAGTGCCAGAGAAAATGATGCCTCTTCCAACTATCTTATATGAAATACAGTATATTTGAAATAATAAACATGCAATTTAAGCAGCACATGGACAATATTTTCCATACCTTATTTTCAAAGATATTTTAATGATTGCCCAGGATTCCATCATAATTCATAATCCATTTTCATTTTTGTAGATTTCAATTGCATCTCATTTTTATCACAGTATAAGGCTGTAATATGATTTTCACATATCTTCATGTCATTTCTGATCATTTCTTCAGAATAAACTCCTAAATTAAAACAAGATCAAAGGGTATAGAGATTAAAACATTTTTTAAATGTATTGCCAAATTGATCTATTAAAAAACTCATCACTTAATACAACTACCAGCATTTATGTAAGAGGCCTATTTCCTCTAAACTAAAATTAAATCTGTCAAATTTCTTATGTAACTTCCTCAATTGTTAATTAATTTGCATTTATGTCTGTGGCTGAATGTTTCATGTATTTATTGATCGTTTGCAGCTCTTCATTTGTGGATCATCCCCTGATGTCATTTGGCTATTTTCTATTGCGATGTTAGTCTTTTTTATGTTAAAATAATTTTTATTTGTAGAAAAGTATTGCAAATCATACATGCTGCTACTGCTAGTATCTTTCCATTTTCCATTTGCTTGTTTTTTAATTTGTTCTTAGACTTTGTAGATATACTGGTTGGTTGTTTTTGTTTTAATATAACCACAGGCAGCATTTTTTTTTTCTGATTTTTGTTTCTGTGCTAAACCCTGTATCAAATGTTTTCCTCTGATTTTTTAGCTATTTTATGACTATTTCTCAACTCTTTATTCCTCCTGGAATTTATCTGGGTATGTGTAAAGGACTAGGAACAGGTGAAAACTATACAAGGCTGATACTAATGTAAACTGAGGTTACAGTCTGAAGTGAAAATAAAACTGGAGTGAATTCAAAGATTCAGGAAAAAAGTCTAATCTGCCCCCTCATCCATTTTTTGCTACAATCTGCTATTTTCTTCCCTAAACCAAATGACTCTGTTTGTATAATGATATTATTCATGTTCCCATTGTTTGCAGCTAATTGCTTAGAACAGTGCTCCCCAAACTTTTTTTGATTCATGGCACAGAAAGAAAAGAAAATCATTGTACTGTGCACAGTTAAACAGAAGAGGCTACATAATAACTGCCAGAGTTAAGGAGGCCTTGAGCTCCACCACACAGGGCATATTAGCACATCTGTAACCCATTTGTGGCATACCACTTGAGAAGGTCTTTTTCAGAACAGCTCTGCTACTTATCGTTTTTTTTTTTTTTTTAAGATTTATTTATTCATTCATTCAGAGAGAGTAAAGAGAGAGGCAGAGACACAGGCAGAGGGAGAAGCAGGCTCCCCGCAGGAAGCCCGATGTGGGACTCGATCCCGAGTTTCCAGGATCACATCCCGGGCTGCAGGCGGCGCTAAACCGCTGCACCACCGGGGCTGCCTACTTATCGTGTTCTGATAAAATTCCCTACTCCACTGATATGTTGCGAGGGTTCTAGAAAACAGATGCCCAGGAATGATGTAGAGAAACCCAACTATGATTGAACAAAATAAGCATCAGGAAACCATCCCCCTGCCCTTTTGTTCTGGACCTTGCTGAAATAAGGAGGAGATACTGAACTCAACACTTGTGTTATTGGGACTTATGAAAGAAACCTTTGCAAAAGATATCCTCTCTCAGTCAAGTTAATCTAAGGAAACTGAGTGACTCCCACAATGTGGAAGTATCTGGTCACTATAGTCTTCTAAATTGCTATAAGCCAAGGGTCTATGCCTCTTCAAAGGAGACACAGTTGCAGGAGCCAAAGGCCCTGGCATTAGTTACATTATGGCTTTTTTCTCTTTTTTCTTTTAGAAAATGACACTTTCCCTGCTAATTTTTAAAAGTCACCTTAAACATTTTTTAAAAAAATAGTCACCTTTATCATACACTGAATCCCTATATACCAAAGTGTCCTCATAATTCAAGTATTTATTGACCATGTAATCTGTTACTGGTGTTGAATAATAACATAAAATACTCTCACAAGAAGTCTACGCTTCCTCTAGTATCCTTTTCTGCTTCACAGTTATCATCTGTGTTCATGCCTGTTATTTGCCAGTGTCCTGCAGACTGTCATTCTAAAATGCAACACAAGTGCAATGAACACCCATTACAAAGTGAACTAGCAAATCTCACAAAATATGTAGGATTTCATGATGTTGATAAACATGATGGAGAACTATTCAAATCATGAACATAGCTACAGAATGTGTTAGTCTAGTTAGCAGTCAAAGGGCAGAAGCCAAGGCCAAAAGGGCAATGGCACAAGAAGTGTATAAAAGAATGATGTGATTACAGAGAAACCCTTGCAAAAATGAAGTCTAGGATATTTTTGTAAAATCATTCAATTAAAGAGTAGAAATCAAACATGAAGTGAAAATTATTTCATGTTTCAAGTAATTTTGTTAAGAAAAAAATGCCAAAAAATTACTTAAGAGTCAAATATTTATGTTAACTTTGTCAAATAGAAAATAAGTTTTTATAATTTAAAAAAACTTCAAGTTAAAGTTTTAGTAAAACTATTTATTATGAAAATTTGGTCCCTGGGACGCCTGGATGGTGGTTGGGTGCTCCCCTTCGGCCCAGGGCGTGATCCTGGAGTCCCAGGATCAAGTCCCACATCGGACTCCCTGCATAGAGCCTGCTTCTCTATCAGCCTGTGTCTCTGCCTTTCAGTGTGTGTCTCCCATGAATAAATAAATAAAATCTTTTAAAAAAAAAAAAAAAAGAAAATTTGTTCCCTGATTTTAAGTGACCTTCTGGTATTCGTTATCCTCAGTAATTATCTGTTTCAAGATATATTGTCTGGTTATATATCTGTATAACCGTATTAGCATAGATTTAATTTGCTTTAATATCTGATAGGGCCAGTCTCTCCTTTTCAATATTTTAATTTTAAAAACTTACTCTTTCTTATTCATCCATCCAGCTGATATCCTAGAAATTCCTTTAAAATCCCTGGACATGAATTTAAACTATTGAAATTTTATTGGAATTCACTAAATCTCTTTACTAATTTAGGAAGAATTTTGCTATATTCAGTCTATCAAGAAAAATGCTGTAAACCTCCATTTCTTTGTTTTTCTTGATCTCTTTTAGCAAAGTTTCCTCACATAGGTCTTACGTATTTCTTGCTGAATTTATTCATAGGTGGTATCAGTGTACCTATCTATCAAATTACCATCTAAAAAAGTGTATCTCTAGAGCCAGATTACTTTTCCTTAAAGAACACAAGTGATTTTTCAAAGACAGGGGCAATAAGGAAGGAATAAGGTAAGAACTTATTTCTAGCAACAGAATGGAACAAGATATCCTAAATAAGCCTCCCATTATAAAACATCTTTTGTATTGGTAATAAACATGAAAAACATCTTTTTAAGTAAATTAATGCAAGGAAAATCCTTAGAGGTCAAAAATAAAAGCAGAAAATCAAGGATGTGATCAAGTATGGGAGGCAGTTATGGCCCAAAGAATATCTGTTGATGCCTGGTGACCTAGTTTTTAACAGCAGAATATATATTCTTAAGTTTACATGTAACATTCTTCAGGACAGACCAAATACTAGGCCATAAAATAAACCTCAAAAAGTTTAAGGAGGGGGGTGCTTGGGTGGCTCAGTTGGTTAAGCATCCAACTCTTGGTTTTGGGTCAGGTCATGATCTCATGGTCCTGGGATTGAGCCCCACATTGGGCTCTGCACCCAGTGGGGAACTGGTTTGAGGATTCCACCGCCACCCCGGCTCTCCCCCTGCTCAGACTCGTACTCTCTCTCTCAAATAAATAAATCTTTAAAAAAATAAGTTTGTGAGGACTGAAATCAAATGAAATATGTTTTCTAATCACATGGAGTGAAATTAGAAATCAGTAACCAAAAGAAATATGGGAAATTCACAAATACATGGAAGCCAAACAACAAACTTCTAAATAACCAATGGGTCAGAAAAGAAACCAAAAGGAAATTAGAATACTTTGAGGTGAATGAAAATGAAGACCCATACACCAAAACTTAAGGGATGCAGCTAAAGCAGTGCTTAGGAGAAAACATTTAGCTGTACATTCCCATACTAAAAAAAAAAAAAAAAAAAAAAAAAAAATCTCAAATCAATAAACTTTCACCTAAAACTACACTGGAAAAAGAAGAGCAAAATAAAACAAGTAGAAGGAAGGAAATAATAGACTAGAGTAGAAATTAATGACATGGGGAATAGAACGATAACAGACATCAACAAAACCAAAAATTCTTTGAAACTATCAACAAAATTGACAAACTTGTAGTTAGACCAAGAAAAAAGGAGAGAAGACTCAAATGATTAACATCAGTAAAGAACAGGCATTACTACTAACATTACAGAAATAAAGATGATTATAAGAGAATGCTATGAACAACTCTATATATGCCAAGAAATTAATAGATGAAGTGTAAAAATTCCTAGGACAAAAACTACTAAAACTGACCTCCTAAGAAAGAGAAAATTTGAAGAGACCTTTAACAAGTGAAAACACTGATTTAGTAATCAAAAACCTACCCGAGTGGGGCAGCCCGGGTGGCTCGGAGGTTTAGCACCACCTTTGGCCCAGGGCGTGATCCTGGAGACCTGGGATCAAGTCCCACATCAGGCTCCCTGCATGGAGCCTGCTTCTCCCTCTGCCTGTGTCTCTGCACCTCTGTGTGTCCTTCATGAATAAATAAATAAATATAAAAAAAAAAACCTACCCGAGGCCCAGGCCTGATGACATCAATGGTGAATTCTACCGAACAAATATAATGAAATCTTTCCATTTGCAATGACATGGATGGAGCTAGAGTATAATGCTAAGTGAAATAAGTCCGAGAAAGGAAAATACTATATGATTCAATTTCATTGTGGAATTAAGAAACAAAATAAAGGGGAAAAAAGGGGTGGACCAAGAAACAGACTCTTAATAGAGAACAGTTACCAGAGGGGAGGTCGGTGAGGGTATGGGTTAAATATTTGATGAGGGGAGTGACTTGGATTGAGTACTGGGTGATGCATGAATTGTTGAATCACTATATTGTACACATAAAACTAATATTACACTATGTTAACTAACTGGAATTTAGGTTAAAAGTTTTAAAAATAAATAAATAAAAATAAAAGTAATGCCGGCTTTTCACTATGGTTCCAAAAAATAGGAGAAACTACTTCCCAATTCATTTTGAAATCAGTAAACTGTGAACCAAAATCAGACAAAGATTTCACAAAAGAAGAAAACTGGAGACAAAATATCTCTTATGAATACAGACACAAAAATTCTCAACCAAGTACTAGCAAACCAAATCCAGCAACATATAAAAAGGATTATACATGATCATGACCTATGACTTGAGTGAAAGGTCGGTTTAGCATTTGAAAATCAATCCTCATTATCAACAGAATAAAGGACCAAAATCACATGATCATCTCAATAGACACAGAAAAGGCATTGGACAAAATCCAACAGCCCTTCATGATAAAAACAAACAACCACCAAGATATAGAAGGAAACTTCCCCAATATGATAGAGAAGTAAGAATATATTTTGAGATCAATGTAAATGAAAACACAACATACCCCAGCTAACATTATACTTAATGGTGAAAGACTAAATGTTCTTCCCCTCAGATCAGGAACAAGACAAGGATATGTGCTCTTGCCACTTCTATTCAACATTGTATTAGAGGTTCTCATCAGGGCAACTAGAGGAAAAGAGGGGGGCATCTAATAAAAAGAGGGAGCACTAAGAATAAATAAAACTATACATGCTGATAACATGATCTTATAAATAGGAAATTTATGTAGAGAATTCACTTAAAGCCTGTTAGAACAAATTCAACAAGGTAGCAGGACCCAAGATCAATATACAAAAATCAAGTGTATTCTATGCACTGGCAATGAACAATCTAAAAGTTCTATATATACATGGGACACTGGGTGGCTCAGAGGTTGAGCATCTGCCTTTGATTCAGGGTGTGATCCCTAGGTCTGGGGATCAAGTCCCGCATCAGGCTTGGATTAGCCAACCCTTTCTTAGGCACCAAAAACATGAACAAAAGAAAAAATACGTAAGTTGGATATTATCACATGTGAAGACCTAGGCCCAGGGCAACAGCATTCCAGAAAGTAAGAACAGTATGAAGGCCCTAGGGTGGAAAGTAGATTAGGGAACAGAAAGTAAAGCAGAGTGGAAGAGGCCTGATAGAAGAAATATTTGAAGAAATGGGCATAGGCCAGTTCACTTAGGGCCTTGAAGGCCCTAGCAAAAAATTTGGACTTCACTCTAAATGCAGTGGGAACCATTGGAGGATTGTATTTTAAGGAGGGACATGTTCTGATCCCGCATGGAATATGAATTACAGCTGGGCAGGGAACAAGGCGACCCACTTAGGCTTTTGCAGCAGTCCAGACAAGACATAATGATGGTGTCAAGAGAATGGATAGATCAGAGATAGATAGATAGATGATAGATAGATGATAGATAGATAGATAGATAGATGATAGATAGATAGATAGATAGATAGATAGATAGATAGATAGATAGTAGAGCTGAAAGGACTTACTAACTGAATATAGGAATTGAAAAGAGAGAACTTCTAGAAATTTGGCTTCAGCAACTAACATAATGTGGTATCATATACTGAGAAAGTAAGAGTAGAGGAAGAATGGGCTTGGAGGCAAAGAAGCATGGAAATCAGAGGGGTTTTTTTTGTTTTGTTTTGTTTTGTTTTTGGTATATAAAATTTGAAAAACCTTTAGTCATCCAAATGGATGTATCAAGTAGTGAGCGGAGTATACTCTGAACCTAAGGGAGGAGCCAAGCTGGAGGACAATAATTTGGGGGTCATTCATTAAGCCTGGGTAAGATCACCCAGAGAAAACATCTAGACAGAGGACAGCAGAGGAGTTCAGACAAAGGCCCAGGGCACTTCAATATTAAGAGTAAGCAAAGGAGGAAGACCTGGTAGATGAAAATGAAAAGGGGTAACAAGTCTAGTAAAAGAAAAACAGAATTGTGGGGTGTAAAAGAATAACTCACAGATATTTAGTTATTTGCATGGAAATCTAATCATATGAGGTAGACAGTGAAAAACTTACCAAAGACAAAAACAAACAAAAACCCCCACCACCATAGGAAAGAGGTGAGAAGACAAAGGAAACAAAGTACAGTCTAGCAACAGTTATGTGTTGTTTATGTCGTTTTTTGGTAAACTGATTAGATGGCAGCTAGCAAAAGGTTAGACTGAGCAGAATGTCCTAAAGCAGGTCAATGATCGTGAAAGGAAATAGTACCAGGTTATGAATCTGTCAAAGCCTTGAGAGAGTTTAGCCATGGAGTATATGTGACAGGCTTTCTCTGTGTATTTTTCAGAGCCTACTCACCTTAGGTCAGGTGTAAACCATTTGCTCACCAGATTTTCTCAAATGTCACAGAAAATAAGAAGAAAAAACTATTTCAAGTATATGGAAGCAAAAAATCATAATCAGGAGACACAAATTAATCTTACAAAGGGTACTTTTACACCAATGGTTCTCTAAACATGAATGTGTATCAGGATCAACTGGAGGATTTGTGAAAACAGAGATTACAAGGCACCCAACTCCAAAGTTTCTGATTCAGTTAAGTCTAGGTGGGGCCCAGTAATTTGCTTGGAATAACAAATTACCATTTGATATTGATGCTGTTGACTTGAGAACGACATGTTCTGAGTATAGTAAAAGACATGTTCAAGAGTGAATATTCATAGCAACCTTATTTATAATAGGAAAAAACTGAGAACAATCTCAATGTCCATTGGTACTTGAATAAACTGTGGTGTATTTTACAAAGAATACTATACAGCCATGACAATGAATGAGAGCTAAAACAATGTTGAACAAAAAAAGTCACTGAAGTATACATATGATTCTATTCACAGAGAGGTCAAAAGCAGCAAGAAATAATACAGTATTTACACACACATACTAATGTGGTAAAACTGTATTGAAAAATAACTATTAACACACAATTCAGAATAATGGTTGTCTGGGAGTTGGGAAGGGGAGAGAAGCATGAGACAAAGGCAAAGAGGTGCTTCAAAATGTAAGTAAAATATACACTTTCATTATATTCTTATATGTGTGAGTTATTTCAGAACAAAAAAATGTTTAAGTAAAAAAAGAAGCAATGATCATAAATGACGATGGTGATAAGGGTTCAAGAAAGATGGAAGGTATAGAAATGACTCTTGAATTTGACAAAAGGAAGTTTTTTGGTGCTCCAGAGGAGCAATTTCAGAGGAATGATGAGTACAGAAGACAAACTGGAGCAGACTGAAAACACTGTAATACAAGGCAGAAAGCTCTATAACAGTAAAAGAAGTGCAAATCAAGTACTTCAGAAATGCATGTGGAAGAAATTACTTAGAGCCAGAAATAATCAACAACACTTTCTGGAGGAGACATGTGTGTAACATTTTTGAGGATGGGCAAGATGTGGGTATACAGAAACAGGAAATATTGTTTCAAGCAAAAAGAACAGTAAGAACAGTGCCAGTACAGGTAGAACCAAGCAAAGGATAGGTTATGTCTCCAAAAGCCAACCAGTGCAGTTTAGCTGGAGCACAATGGCAGGATAAGTAGGATTCACCAAGACAGGTACAGGTTGGTCTAGATCTGCACTGTCACCATGGTTGATACTGGCTACACATGAATGCCAAGCATGTTAAGTATGGCTACTATGACTGAAGAACTGAAGTTTTAATGTGAATTAATGTAAACGTAAGAACTGACACCTTGATTCAGTTATAGGAAAACTTTTACGTATGTGAGGAAGAACTCGGGTATGTGAATCTAATTTTTCCAACCGTAGAGGTTATGAAATCTAAATATATATATCAAGTATTTTCGGTGAAAATGTAGCATCTGAATGGAGATGGGCTGTTAAGTAAGGTGACCAACTGTGAAAGTTTAGCACTTTAAGTCCTACAACACAGGGTCACCCTAGTGGTAAGTGTAATATATATTCCAGATTTTAAAGCTTAATATAAAATAACCCATTAATAAAATTTTTTATTACATGCTGATATAATATCCTGAATATATAAGATCAAATAAAATGTACTAAAGTTAACTTGACCTTTTTTTTTTTAACTTTTTTTAATGTGGCCATCATAACATTTTAAACTATTCATGACATACTTCTATTGGACAAGCACTGGTCTCAATAAAAGCAGGCCTTGAATACCAACTTAAAATTGACTATTATTCAGTAAGAAATAAAAAGCCACTAAAATCTCCACATTAGTAGGGTTTTTTTTGTTGTTGTTGTTTGGTAAAAGAAGTACTGGACCATGTGGAAATACAAAAATAACACTGCCCCTTAAAAGTTAAAATTTTAAATTAATTCAACAGATCAAAGCAGAAATGAAGTCACCAAGAAATGATTCCAGGCCTGGAAAACCTGACTAGTTTACAAAGGCTGTATAATATATAGCTTCAAGTAAGTTTTTACTCTTGGATATATGGCAAACCACTTGTGAACGGTTCTATTAAAAGCCAATTTTTGTATTTGTTCTTTTGGCAATCATAGGTTTCCAGATCTACTCAACATCTCATTTTTCTACAATTCAGGACAATTTCTAATCAATATCTGAGAACCACAGATAATGCCAGAACATTAAGTTAACAATTCTGTTTTTTGACAAGGAGAGGGTCTCAAACAACCCCCTCTTGCCCTTCCTCCAACAAAGTCCTAGATAAGTCAGAGGATTGTTTTAACTGCTATAATTCTGAGAAATCTTATCTAGCACCCTGATTGGCCTCTTGCTCCCCTCTCCAGTAACCCATAATTTAGGGAAAGTCATCACCATCTAACCAGTTGCCCAAATCAGGAATGTGATAGTCATACTAAATTTCCACTTTAACCTGACCCCAAAGACCTTTTCAAATTCCACCTTCTTAATTTGTTTCAAGATTTCCTTAATACCTTCCACTATCCCCAACCATACAATTAAGTATGGAAGAATTGGCAATGAACTAAATTTCTGTCTCTATATGGATTTTCTCGTTTTCTGGGTTATTTAATTTACTTTCATGGTTTTAACACCCAAATTGTATCCCTAGCTCAGATCTTTTTCTCAAAATACCATAGAATTAGAAATCTAATCACCTGCTGGAAACATCCACCTGAATATTCCATAAGCATCTCAACTTTAAAACGCCCAAAATTTCAATTAACATCTTTTCCATTTAAATGCTGCAATTATTAGAATTCTCACACTAGAAAACTGGACATCAATTCATCTCTCAATATCCAATTAAGTCCTTCCCATTTTATCTTGTCAAATCCTTTCTCCATTTTTTATCACAACAAATTCTCACCTGAACTGCCTTTATCAACATCCCAACTTCACAATGTGATCCACAAAGCCACCCATGATCTGATCACTGCCCACTTTTATATTCAGTAATCCAACCACGAGACACTGCCAGTAGGTTGTATGTATCTCACTGATCTTTTTTCATGTGCTCTCTATGCATAAATAACCTTCTTTTCAATTTCAGGAGCATGTGCCAGCCTTCAATATCCACCCATGGAAGAAAAAGTAAACCTAAGTACACAGGTTCTATTGGTTTTAAAATCTAAGAATCAACAAAATGACTCTAACCGGCTACCCCTAGCAGATTCTGCAGTATAAAAATCTACCATCAGGATATACTTCTGGTCATAAAGTTTCTCCAATGAAGCTTAGAGGCAGTAGGTACTCATCATGCTTACTGGACCAAGATAATGAGCATCTGGACATTCAGTTTCTTCAAAACCACAACTTTTGGTTTCTAATTATTTTCAGTTTTTAAGTACCTGTTCCTCAGCATCCTTTCCAAAAGAGTGGCTGCCCAAATTCTGCTTGATTTAGCATCCTCTGTTGAGTCATCTGGAAGAAGTGACTTGCCGAGATAAGTCTAGGAAAAAAGGGCGAAGAAGCCATGTAGATGACCTATAGTAACATGACATTACTAGGAGGACTGAGAACAGTAAGGTCAATCTTGCTAAAGGAAATATTGTGGGTATATGATACAGCAAATCACTGTTCACTCGGAATTCACAGCTTGTCATCTAAACAGTGAATATATACATGGAAAATGTAATGAAGTATCAGGCTTCAGTGTTCATAGGGTATTCAGTAATCTACAGACCAACGAATAAAAACTCAGGTTTCACAAATCAATTTTTATGAGCTCATCATAAGAATAAAAGCTCCCCTAAGGGCTAAAGGGAGAGAAGACTTATCATTGCATCTATACTCATTAAGAAGTGTTTAATAAATGTTAAACTGAATTAAAATATGGCTCCGCTGTCATTTCATCTGCCTTCTGTCTTCTCCATCTATTAAGATGCATAAAGTGCCTCTCTGTACTCGTACAATTTCTTCTGCTTTTTTCTCTCACTATATTTTCCACACTAATTATCTGTTCCGTGTTCTTCCTCTAGACTGTGACCATAGTGAGGTTTGGGCCATGCCTTTTTCATCTTTGCATCCCCAACACATAACAATGCCTAATCTTTGTTAGCAGTCAATAAGAGTCTAGCAATTGTAATCAAGTCTTCTTTTTACCTGATTATCAAAAATTCTACACATTGCAATGCTATTCAAAGTAGCTAGCCCATAAACTGTTGGTTTATAATGAGATAAGGAGTTTTAAGCAGAATGTGTCAAAGAATGGCTTCCTTTTTTTTGAGAAAGTCTTGCTATGATAAAATGTACAGTGCTGCTTTAGTGACACAGATGATAGTCTTGCCCCACTTTGATACAAACATTTGAGAGTTAGAAAAAGGCATTTTCATAAAGAAAAGTAAGATGCTGAGGAATGGATGGTTAAAATTAACTTTAGTGTCTTCACCCATCTTTATGAGCATATATGTACTTACAAATCCCCAAGATTTAAAATAAAGGCACTTACTTTCATGTTAAAAAAAATAAAGACACAGGGCACTTTAAAAGTTTTTTAAAAGCCAAGACGCATTTAAAAAAACCTAATAAATTTTTAATTAGAATTTTTCCTTTTTTTTTTTTTTAACAGGACAAGTAACAGATTACATCAAACTTCAGAACTTCTCAAATATCTAGTTATTATACACATTCCCATCTGTCTTGCAGGGAGGGATCTTGGTCGGCTTAACAGTTTCAGGTAAAATAAGCTGCATAATAGTATATATTACAATAATAAATGTACAATGTTTACATGAAATATGTTTTAGAAGCAAAAAAAAAAACATGATGCATCTGCATCAAAAGGCGACCTTTTAAAATGCCACAACTATTTTACATTCACTCTTGCAACAGGTCACAAGATGGGGGTCACTAAGCTCAGATAAATCACTATGATGCACATAAAATACAGAAAGATTGGTTATTTTATATATTATATATATTTATATTTTCACACTTTAGCATCTGAGACATAAACTGAGAATCTAAAATTTATTCTCTTCAGATAACAAATCATTTTTTATTCTTCATAAACATGGTGCCCACAAAAGCACATAGGTAAGGCACAATAGGGTTTTCTGTTACAGAACAGTGTGCATCATGTTTACTTAACCAGAAAACGTGCATTATCTGTGCAAGTTCATGCTGCAAACCCAACACATATACAATAAAAAAAAAACAAAAAGGAAACTGAGCTTTAAACAAAATCGAAATTGATACAATTCCAGCTGTTTCACATATTCATTTGGACTGACATCAATATATCAACAGGTTATTAAAAAAAAAAAAAGCCAATTGTTACATTACAAGTAAACTCTGCTCAGCAACTATTTTAATCTGAAATCATAAACAGTAATAAAGCAAGTTTACTGAAACAAAGTAAATACCGAGGCACAAAGCAACGGTCACTCGTGCATTCACTATATTGCAAGCTTTCATGACCCAAAATTTCAAATATAATTTTTCAAATACACATTTTGCTGCAACAATATGCCCTGCTTTAAACTTGACATACAACAGGGGAGCTGACATTTCATTAAATTATAAATAGATTGGGAAAATGACTTAATCCCAATAGTACTATGTCATAGTCCTAGTATTTATAATAAATACAGCTTTTCACAAAATACTTTTCCAATATCTGCCAATTGCATCTTTATTGCTCACATAAATTTGAATCCATTACAACTGATATCGGAACTTCCACACAAAATCATACTCAGACATTTTTATATAAAACTTATAAAAGATATTTTAAACTTGTATCTAATACTTGCAGGTGTCTGGCTGTTTGATCTAGTGATAGTACAGCCACATGTATATATGTGTGTGTATATATACACATATACACATACATATATATACACATACACACGTATATACACATACATATATACACATTAGATTATGAATAAAATATGAAGCTTATTTTACTGCTTTAATGCAGACATCCTCACAAAACAAGACTACTTTCGCCACCACCAGCATTTATACATATATACAAAAGCCAGTTGAAGTACATGTACATCCGCCTACACTTAAATGGAACCACTAAACCCAAATTAGTTTTCCTGTATTCCAGCTGTAACAAATGAATCTCTTACAAGCAATAGAAACCTAGGGTTAAACTGGGAAATGAACAGTTTTACCACATTAGCCTGGTAAGGAACTATGCAGGTGACTGTATACAAAAATTCACAACATTAGTTCACATGAAATTATGGAAATACAAGAAGCCTCTTCACCATGCTTTTGGGTGGTTATCCAAACACTTGTGGTGCAAAAACACAATCACCACATCTGAAAACGCTTCATAAAGTCAATGTTCCTCATGCACAACTTAAATGCACTGGCTTAACTGAGCTCCAAAAACTGAACGAAACAATTGTTCTGCTTGCTCAGCATCGCTGCCTCACTGCTAAGTCCCTCTGGAACCTTAAGATCTCTGGAACATTCAAACAGAGCTGTATTCAATAAAAATATTACATACGAGAAGCATTTAAAAGGAAGACAGGAAGCCAAACAAGAATTTTCCTATTGTAAATACCAGTCCTAGGAGTGGAAGAAAGTCTTTTCAGGAACCTCCTTGAGAATTGGCTAGGCCAGTCCGAAGACGAAGATGAGACATAGAGTTCATATGTTTATTTGATGGCTTCAAGGGAGTATTGCAAGTAAGAGCTTGGGGAAAGCGATGGTGATATCTATCTAGTCGTAAATATTTTACTGTAACCAATTTCCCTGTTGTAAGATAAAAATAATATTTTAGATCTGTAAAAATGTGCTTATTAATATTTATAGAAAACAAACTGTGGCAAAAGACATATGAACACAATATGCAAATAAAGTAATCTTAAATAATTACTCTAAAAATGCTGACCTAAAATTCTTTCATTTAAAATCTGGTATACTTTAACAGTATGCCATAATTAGTCTTTTTTAAATGTTTGTAATACTCAAACTTCTTACCATCAAACCAAGAGCCATGTAATGCCTTAAAAGCTTTTCCAGCATATTCTGGAGACAGACATTTAACATATACACAACCCTGTGATATTAAAAAAAAAAAAAAGAAGAAAGAAAGAAAGAAAGAAAGAAAAAAAGAAACAGTCTTAGTTTAGTAGCAACAAATCCAAAATGTAGAATTCAATAGTAAAAGTCAGTTTACCTCACGTGAATTTTTGTCTACTGCAATGTGAACAATGCCATCATTATCACTGCATTTTTCTAAAATTGCTTCTTGAATTGCCAAATGCCACTGATCCCCTATTTCCCTAAAAATGAAAACAAAAATCAACAACCATACTCCTACTCAGTAAAAAGCCATTGTCTCTTAGAACATATCTATCCTACCAGAATGTGGGTAGTTTCAAAACCACATATTGTTAAAATTAGTAGTTAAGTAAATGTTTGTTACTAGCAGTAGATAGATTTTTTAAAATATTAGCATTCACATTCCCAGACCTTCTCTCACTTCCTAGCATAAGAATGTACAGAGCTGAGGCAGTGAATGATTAGCCTACCAGAGCAGAACAAATGTGGGGTCATTTTTAGGTCTGAAATTTTATGTGCCTATTGTCATTTCTTTTTTTCTCCTCCTAGCAAGTGTTAAGAGCTTTAAGATTTCCTGCTGCACCAATGCATATTTGTCTCACTTGTGAGATATAGATGATGGGCCAAAAGGAAGGCAGCTACACTTTAAATCATAAATCTTCACCTTAGGTAACAAAATATTGGACTGTCAGTGATTTCCTAATCCCTAAGGTATGAGGTAAACTTCCCAGTAGAGGGATCATCACACTGCTAAGTGCTTTTGTCTACCTATACAAAACGGAGAGGGCTATGTACATATATAAGAGTGCTTCTCCACATTTCCAATTTTGTTGTCACTTATTTGGAATCTCATAGCAACTATTTCTTGAAATAAATGAGTTATTTAAAAAAAAAGAAAAAAAAAGAAATAAATGAGTTATTAAAGGAGACTTATGGGTATTTTATATATGTAATATATAATACAGTTTCCACTATCTGGACTCTTTTTACAAAACAGAATCTGACCTATCATATCACTGGACAAATAAGCAATCACCTCTAGGAAGCAAATTCTAAAAATTATTATGATTATATATGAAATATTACAGCTTCTAAGGCAGTAACTTTTGCCTGTGCTAATCTCCAGATGCATGTGCTGCTATAATTACATGGAAAGAAAAGTTTCTCAAATATTGCATGAACAAGTAAACGACTTACAGAAAGAAAGCGTGTACATCTTTGCAGAAAATATTTTTACAATTAGAGATTGGAAGTTCAAAAATAGCAGGTTATTTTTATCTAAATTGCCGACTGAGGCAAAGAATGTTGGCAGAAGAGACTTAAACATTTAATAAAGGGTACTGTTTATCACTGTGTATCATCAATTTGACTCAGCATTTATCTGTTATGGGATTCACAATACATACAAAGATTTGTAGAAGTTTAGCAAATTACTATACATCTAAGTCTTTTGGTCAAATCTTTGCCTAAAATTTAACAAAAGAGGAAGAAAAGCAAAGCTTAACATTTTTGCACAGATTTCAAGGTAAAAGAGACTATTCAATTACAGACATAGCATTATAAGAATATTCCAAATATTCCAAATAAAAATTACATGTACCTCTGATTGTGATACTTACATAACTGGGTCAAACATATTTCGAATCTTTAGACATGGCGTCAAGCTATTTGGCGGTGAATTTCTTCTATCTAAATGAAATGCTACAAAAAAAAATTAGTTTTACTATTTGTCACTGTTCCACTTTGTTGAAAGGTATTCAGTTATTCAGTTTTTTCAAAAATATTCATTGCATGCTTTTACTGGGAGCCAGACCCCTGGAAGTTAAAGTACATCAGAGAGTACAATCATTATTCTCACAGAGTCTTGCAGTTTACCAAGGGGCTGAGAGACTTGAGAATTGAGAAAGAGTGTCAAAAAACAAACAAACTGTAATTATGGTAAATCTTAAGAAGGAAGAATACCGGAAGTATGAAAGTAACTTAAGGTGGTCTGGAAGTATCAGATAACACTTCATTGAGGAAGTAAAATTTATTCTAGGACTTAAAGAATAAACCAAAGTAGGCAGAGTAGGGGCACCTGGGAGGCTCAGTGGTTCAGCATCTGCCTTTGACTCAGGTCATGATCCTGAGGTCCTGGGATTGAGTCCTACATCAGGCTCGCCACAGGAAGCCTGCTTCTCCCTCTATGTCTCTGCCTCTCTCTCTCTTTCTGTATCTCATGAATAAATAAATAAATAAAATCTTAAAAAAAAATTAAAAGTAGGCAGAGTAAAGAGAGGTATAAAGGACATTTCAAGCAAATGTGTTAGCTTACATATAGCCCCTGAGGCAAAAAGGAGTTCAGTGTAGTCAAGTAACTAAAAGATAGCCACTGTGGCTAGAGAGGGAACATTGGAGCCTTACGAGAGAAAGGTCAGATTATTAAGGACCATGTAGATCACACTGAAGAGTTTAGACATTGCCATAAAAGAAATAGAAAACCATTCCAAGTTTTGTAAGGAGTAATAATTTGATGAGATCTTTTAAAATTATAACTTTTAAATACAGACTCATAAAGAATCAACTAAGTAGAAATAAAATTGAATGCAAGTAGACCAGTTAGAAGGTTACTATAGTCGTGTGAGAGATGATACTAATGTGGATAACATAGACCAGCAATGCTGATGGAAGTATGCGGAAAGAATCCAAGACATATGGAATAGATTTGACATGACTTATTTAAAGATTATACATGGGAGGTAAGGAAGAGATTAAAGATTACTCCCAAGTTTATGGTGGAACCAACTGAGAAGAGTTATCATCATTAATTAGACAAGAATACTAGGGGAAGAGGTCCGTTTAGCAAGAGAAGATACTGAATTCATGCACATGCTGAATTTGTAGTGTTTATATCCTGGTAGACAAGTATACAGATGGGAATAAAAATCTGAAAACCAGAGGATTTAATTCAAGATACAAATATGAGAGTTATCAACATATCAATGATAAATCAAGTCGCAGCTTGACATCATCTGTAGGTGGAAGGAAGACAGGTAGAATGAGAAAAAAAGATGGCCTTGGGAAACTCCCAACACTTAGAGATCTGGGAAAAGAAGAAAACTTAGAAGATCGAAAAAATGGTCAAGGTAGCAGGAAAGCTAAAAAAGTAGCCCAAAGCCAAAAGAAGAAAGTTTTAAAGCAGGCTCAACTGTTAACATTGTCAAGTAAAATAAGAAGAGAAAAATGTTCACTTGGTATAGCAATAGGAATGTCTAAGAACTGTTTCCTTGGAATGATGGGGATGGGAAATAGATCGGAGTCAGCTGAAGAATAAAACAAGTGAAAAAGTAAAAATAATGAGTATAATAAACTATTTAATGCTATTTGGCTATAAATAGGTAGAGAGAGGGAGGGAGAGACAGAGTGATAGCTAAAGAACAATGTAGTCTCCAACATGTCTTAAAAGATGAGAAAGACTATACAGCATGTTTAAGTACTGATGAAAAGAACCCATAGAGGCAGGGATTTAGAACACAGTAAGCGAAGATACTTGAGAAGACTGGAGGGAATGGGAGCCAGAGGACTTAGATCCCACTCTCTATGGAGGGAAGGGCTCAGGTCTTTGTTAAGTGAGAAAACTCCGCAATTTCAACAGGAGGTGAGGGTGAGTGTAGATTCTGGCAATTTTATAGATTTGGTTGTGGAAATCTGTAGAAGGTACAATCTGATTGCTTCTATTCAAGTCAACGACTGAGAATCAGGAGACAGGCAAAGGTTTGAAAAGACGGAGAGATCTAAAATTGTTACTGAGTAGTTAACTCAGTAAGTTAAGTGGCCAGTAAAATATGATAACATGAAAGTCAGGGAGGGCACTTGATGGGATAAGCACTGGGTATCATACTATGTGTTGGCAAATTGCATTTAAATATTTTTTTTTTTAAAAGAGAACATGAAAGTCAGGCAGTGCTGAGGGCCTAATTGAGATTAATTATTTATGATGTACCTGTCTGTAGAACTGTATGACTTTCTGCTGCTATGCTCAGCTCCCTATCCATAGCAAGGCATCGACAAAATAGTTTCATCCTTGGTTGGAATTTACTAGGCTAAGATGAAGGATATAGGTAATGACTTAAGGGTACTAGCAAGAAAAGGGTTGGAGGAATGGGTTATGGAAACTAAGATGGACAGGAAAAGAAAGATAGGAGGAAGACTGAAAAACTGAAAAAAGTAGGTACATGGAAAAACTGGAGAGTCTGGGGATTTAATATATATATATATATATATCAGGAAAGTTTAAAGGATAAGTTAATGGCTAAAGAGTATACTGATGTGTTAAATAGGTGACAGGGATTAAAGGGGGCACCTGTGATGAGGACTAGGTGTTATATGTAAGTGATGATCACCAAATCCTACATCTAAAACTATTATTACATTGTACATTAACTAACTGTAATTTAAATAAAAACTTGGAAAAAAAATAAAGACACGAGTATATTAATGAAAGATTTCAGAAGTACCTAGTGAAAAGAAATGTCTAGGGTGTGAATGTCCTAACAGTGCCTGATATGGTATGAGGAAATGGCCACTACACATGAAAAGTTTTTGCAAAATCCCAGATTAAGAAAGTCTGTGAACTCTAGTACCACCCAGACAGACTTCTCTGGCAGTATATAGATTGTGTTCTTAAATGACCTTTTAGTTGCAGGCAATCTGAGTTCCTTGAAATTCCAATATTGGCCTGGGCAAGCAGGGAATGAACCAGAGAAAACAGAAGCATTAATATCATCTTATCCTAGCCTAGACCCAAGTTTCCATAAATAATGGATCTAGGAGAAGTTATTCCTGGCCAACTCTAGTCAAAAAGTAGTTGTGAAGATCAAACTGATTTTTAAGACATATACTTTGTCTCCCTAACTAAATTGTAATCATCTCCTGGTATAAGCAGAGACAGTGGTTACTAAATAATGATAGATTTCAAATACCTCAAGAACTATGTTTGGATGCTTCAACTGAATGTTGTTTATTCTGAAGACTATATTCATCAGAAACATAAATAATTCTCCCCAGCAGGTAAAATTTGATGTTTAACTGGCACTTTAAAATACCATTGGAGATAATAACGCTGCATAAGAATGCAATTTATACTTAACTATCCTTTAGAAAATGAACTAAAAATTCAATAAGGTTGATTATTTAACAATTACTTGGAAAAAATACAATTAAATGAAAACAGCTTGTAGTGGGAGTGAATTCAAAAGATACTATAATTACCAACCCTCCAGCAATGTACCTTTTAATTAAACCACTGTTATTTATAAGAGGATAAACATCAAGCCTGTTAATAAATTAAACCATCTTTTTAAACAACCCAAACCCTCACTATATAACCATATTTATAGCACATGTGTTCAGATACATTTAAATGAAAGCAAAACTTAGTTTATGTATTAATATTTTTAACAAGCAAAGTCAATCACTTATATTTAGATAGACTATACATTCGATGGCATAAAATGTAATTAATATTTAAAATAAATTCTTTTTATCAGGGCCATATGTTCTTAAATAAGGCAATATAGATAATTATCATTAAGAAATGTCCCACCAACTTCTCATTATTCTGCTCCTATAACAAATTCTTTTATGATCAAATTCTTAAAAGAATTCAAATCTCTTGATAGGAGTCTATAGCCTTTTATCATTATAACTCTAAAAATTTGAATTGGTATTTCAAGCTAATGGCTACTAGGTTCTACCTCAGGATTTTCTGACTTCAGGATAACATAATCTCAGCCATTTTTTTTTCAATTTACTAAACAACAGGTGTCTTATTTTAGTCTCAATTTCTTTCTAGGTTCAGTAATTCATTCACTGTAACTTATGTTTTTTTAATCAAAGACGCTCAAGTAAAGGGAGACTGATTTTATAATTCTTCACAGTGTACATTTAGAAGTATTCAAATTAAGATAGCTCAGTACTTGGCATATAGTTTGTAAACATTTACTATATAAACTTTGATGAAACAAAATAGCAAAACATTTTAGAACTACTCTATTGATTCATATTGAGTTTTACAACTTAGAACTGACCCAAAGTTGTCTTACATCATACTTACACAGTCTTCTCCTATCTAAAGAAAATGGTAAAATGAAAATAATAGTCTTGAGGTTTTAAATTCTAGATATGGAGCATCCAATTTCACACACTTAGAGTCTGTCATCCCTCCCACTAATTTAGAACAATCTGAATTACTTATGTCAAGAAATTTTCTCTAGATTGATCTTGAAAATCTCATATTTTAAAAATAAGACAACTACAATGATAAAAATAAATCCATATGAACAAAATAATGGCCATTTCTAGAACTTCTTATGCATACATAAGCACCAATTGCCAGCTGTATGAAAAAATCAGGTTGAGAATCCACAACCATTTACAATCAGACACTACAGTAATCAGATCTGACTGGCTTTGCACTCTGTTTTCATTTTATAGGACCCTTCTGTAGACACCTTTTAAAACAAAAAGTTTAATGTTTAGTGCCATCTTTGATATCATCAAAGCATCATTTTTATGCCATGATTACTGAACACTATGATCATTTAAGCTCTTTGAAAGTGAAAATTAGAGAAGAAAGGAAGTGTCTGGATTATACTTTCTCGCAATTTTTTTCAAAATGATTAACTTTCTCATAAATACTATGTTTAGCAAACATTGAATAAATATGCTTTTACCCAAAAAGATTTAAAGAAACTCAACTCACTACTAGTTCTGAAATGCACATTAAACTGCACAATTTTCATTTGCAACTAACCATACAAGAAATTCAAGTGAGGTAACAGTTATCACTAGTAGAGATTTGGGAACCTAAGGCAATCAATCACCAAGCCCTCCTATATACTTATATACACCTGTTTTTGAAACCATGAAAACATAGAGAAAAATATGGAAAGAAAGCCATAAGAGCTATGTGGCACAGGGGATATGCAGGTGGATGGGTCTCAATGAAAAAGAGACAGGCAGGGATCCCTGGGTGGCGCAGCGGTTTGGCGCCTGCCTTTGGCCCAGGGCGCGATCCTGGAGACCCGGGATCGAATCCCACATCGGGCTCCCGGTGCATGGAGCCTGCTTCTCCCTCTGCCTGTGTCTCTGCGCCTCTCTCTCTCTCTCTGTGACTATCATAAATAAATAAAAATTAAAAAAAAAAAGAAAAAGAGACAGGCAAACAAAACTTGGAAAAAAGAGCAATTAAAAAGTTATGTTCCACTTTTATATGTTTTATGTAATGTAAAACATAAATTGCCATATTTGCATAAAAATTAAGGAAAAAGAATGCAGTTAGATCTATAATACTAAGTTGTTTTAAGTAAAAAAGGGAAAAAAATCACAATAATGTATGTAGTGTTCTCTTATGGTAAAGACAAACCATCATGTTTATATTTGAAAGAAGAAAGGATATATAAGAAAGCTAACAGTAATTCCTTCTATGGAATAGAACTGCAAAGGAAGTTTGCCCTTGTATTTTTCAACAGTAGTATTTTACTTTAAACATATTAAGACTTTCGTAGTTGAAAAAAATTGGAAAAACACTATGTTTATTTTTGTTGTTTAAAAATACATACCTTGACCTTGCCATACTTTAGAAGGTATTACTAATATTTTGTCACAGGAGGCAGAAGGTTGGATCCATCGCCAAACTAGAAAATCTGCACCACCTATTCTTCGTGTCTCTGTGCGAACTCTTGACTCATTAGCAGCAAGGAAGTCAACAGCTCTATCCCAGACTTTCTTCATTTTTTTTCTATCATGTGAACAAAATGACAAATTTACTGGCATCTTGGCTTGGAATCTTTTTCATGTATTACTAATTGAAGGCAATGGTTATTATTATTTCTGATTTTCCTTATCATTGCCTACAAAATTTTTTCAAAAAAGACTTAGATGCCTAAAGCTCACCTCAAATTTACTGAATTTCATTCCTCAGAGGTGAAGCATCAGTAATCCGCCCCCTCCCCAACTCCACTAATGATTCTGAGGTGTTGCTATGGTGAAGAATGCTACAGTAGGATATAGAATCATTTATTTTCAAGAAGTCATTATTTAGTACTTTTACTGAAAAAGTTTCATTAACAAAATATTTAAGGCGTTATTAACAAAACATCACTATTATCTGTTTCTTTATGAAGATGAAATTAAAGGAAATAAGGTGAAGATAAAAATAAAAAATGTATAAAAGTGATCATGATTTAGAAATCCAGTTGTCTTTACACTGCTCAAAATCAGAACAGAAGGGAATTTAAAAAGGAAGGAGAGTTTAAGTACAAAAAATAAAGCCTGTACAGAACAGCTCTACTTGAGAAAGGCTTCAATTCCCGATATAATCTTCACAACTTCAGAAATACTACCAACATTCTGATCTAGTTCAACTCGTAATACTTTGAACATACTTGTCATGAGGTTGTATTAAGGAATCTTGCACATGTGGAATAGGCATGTAAGGTTGTAAGTCTTTATTTTCCTGGCAAGCTTCATTATGACTTCGTAAAACATCTGAAAAGATAAATTTACAAATGAATCAATCATTGATCATGTTATAATTTATCACATAATTACTATTATAGAAATAGTTTAGATTTTTACAAATATTTATACCTATAATCTTTACCACCATATCATACATCTGCCTTGTTTCCTCCTCTTCTTTTGTCCAGCGATATTTCATGTAACGCAGAACGACACAAACCATCACAACACCTGCAATATTTATAAGTTTTGTGTTTGAAAAATTGTGCTCAGTGACATTCAATAATATTCACTGCCACCTGAAGTTATTGGTCTAGTCGTTAAATCTGATGTTAACAAAACAAAGCAAAAAAAGAGAAATCTTATGACAGTTTCCACAGTGATTATTTTAACTGCCATAATAGGATAATGGAATGAGCCTTCATAACAGTAGGCTGAATTACCTACATAAATTACAACCACATAGAACAATTTAGTATTGAGCATTTTCCAGAACTTCACTTAATCTCTCTAAAACCATTTCTTCCATGATGCTGACAGCTGAACATTTTAAATTCTATTATTTTTTTGAAAACAGCATAACTAAAAAAAAAAAAATTAAAAAAAAAATTAAAAAAAAAAAAAGAAAACAGCATAACTATGTTTCACAAGCTTTTTCCTTTGCCACATTAAACTATTAGAAAAGTGGGTTTCCAAAGACCATAAACATACTACATCTTAGGAAAATTATTTTTAAAGGACTTAAACAGAGAAAAGAAAGAAATGCGTTATCTTCTAAATTTCTATAATCAATCAAAAGTCACATAAAATCCAGGAACCCAAGTAAAAATTTTAATGCAGGTAAATTATATTTTTTAAATTAATAATAATTTTAATGAACTTAATTTATACTTTATCATTTTAAAAATCAGCTTAATTTTCATATTTCCCGTTCTATTTTCTAAAGATAATCTATGTCTTTTTTATGACATTCTTATAATAAAGTTTTATTCCACCTCCACTTATAGCACTGTTTTCTAAGCCCTTAGATAAATACTGACATTATTTAAAAAAGAAAAACAGCTTCAATATTACTCTACCCTAGTGAAGGCTTCTGTATGTGATTTATAATGGCAACTATCACAGAAGTAAATTCTCAACCCTGCCATTTGGTGAAACACAGCTATAAAAATTCTAGACTGCCATGTATCTTCTTTCTCATCCCAATAACTTACCTAAGCATAACAACAATAACCTGTGGGTGACAGTAATAAAAGCACGTCGAAAGCGACACCAGAAAGACATCTGTGGTCTTGTGGACTGTAAGAACTGGACATCGGTTATGTTTGTCAATTGCTCCTCAGGGCCATAACCAACACACCTAGTTAAAAATAATTAAGGAGACTTTAGAGTCAAAATTATTTCTTATACTACAAAGTGGTCAAAGTGGAAATTAAAGCCTTTACCTTATTCCAACATCTTTTCCATTTTCTAAAATCCACTTCAAAGAAATATTAAATATATCTTCATATTCAGGGCCTAAATCCTAATAAGGAAAATAGAGAACATAACTATTCCTAATAATTCATATTCATTTGACTCTATAAGCTATACTATAAATACCATACTTTTATCTTTATATAACACTTGAAACTGTATTACACAACAAAACTGTATTACAGAAAAATGAAAGGGGAAAAAAGTCACAATTTCCCCATCTTCCTAAGATAAGTACACTTAATATTTTGTTATATTTTCTTTTTGGTTCTTTTACATTTACAGATTTGGGGGTTTTCTGAAATATAATTTGTCTTTTAAGTATCACTGTGATAAAAGTGAATTAGCTACTTATTTTTTTTATAGAACCCTATATTTTTAGATGAACAAATGGCAAACTATACAGACTTGCCTGTTTCACTGACATTTTCTCAGTAAGTGAATGAAGCAAGCATGTCAACTTAAGAAAAACAGCTGACTTTGTTACCAATGATAACATTCAAGCTTTCAAGTGAAAAGTAAAATTTAGAAAAAGTTGCATCCATTACTAGGAGTTTAATGACTTCACAATACTTAAAAATTTTTGCAATGAAACTGGGTAATATTAAAGAATGTGACTTTGTGGTATGGCATAATGAAATATGTCAACATTGGGAAGATCTGCATAAACAGCAAACTAGTATTTTCCAAATGAACCATGCAGGAGTTATTAAATCTTGCATAGGTAAAAGATCTATTTTACATGCAAAACAAAGGACTTTAGAGACAGACTTTACAAAAATCACTGATATGGCTTCAAACTGCACATTGCAACTAATCTTGAAGAAACTACCTCTTAAAGAGTTTTGATGCAGTATCAACAAAGAATATCTACAATTATCTGAAAAGAGTATTAAAATGTTCCCGTTTTGACTATGTATCTGTATGAGACTAGATTTTCTTGATGTACTTCAGCCAAAACATTGAAACAGACCCAAAACAGAAGCAGATATGAAAATCCAGTTGTTTTTTTTATTAGCCTACATAGTAGATTAAAAAGATTTGCACAAATGTAAAACAATGCCATTTCTCACTATGTGCCAGGTACTGTTCTAGGACCTAGAGATAGATGTAGCACTAAGCAAAACTGTCAAAATTGCCTGGGTTCACGGAGCTTAATGTTCTATTCAATTTTATATCTTTATGTACTTTTTTAAGTACAAAGAATGAACTTCTAAAAGTAGCAGTAAGAAGTCATTTTTAAAAACTCCTCTAAGGGGTGCCTGGGTGGCTCAGTCAGTTGAACATCTGAATCTTGATTTCAGCTCAGGGTTGTAAGACCAAGCCAGATGTTGGGTTCTGCACGGAGAGTGGAGCCTGCTTAAGATTCTCTCTCTCTTAAAAAAAAAAAAAAAAAAAAACTGCTCCTTTAAAAAAAAATAATTTTTATAAGTAATAGCTATTGCATTTTATCAACAGATTCTTCAAAAGCACTGGAAGTTAAGGTTTATCATTTGATTAGTGCAATTTACTTCCTATTATGGAACTAGCAAGTTTTTAATATATCAAATTGAAAATGTAAAAAGTTTTATGAAGCAAAACTAATCTTGCTATGTATCATTACTTATGCGTAACTACTACCAGGATGGTTTTAGATGGTAAAGAGAACTACAAGCTACTTGTTATCTTTAAAAAAAATAAGTGTGATCTTTCATCATTATTTATAAATATCAAAAAATATGTAGCCAATATATTTAATAAGTGACAAATGGTTTACTTATGAAACCATTTCAAGGGAATGCATTTAGAAACAATCATGATGACAGCTAAATAGCTGTATGCTTAGAAAAGTAAAACAATATGCAATTTATATATTTTTTTAACTATAAAAATGTGTACTTATGAATAAGGACTATAAAAATTTTAAGTGATTTGGTATGATATTTGTCTTTGACTTACCTCGTTTAGCATTATACTCTACAGATCCATCATGTTGTAAACGGCAAGATTTCATTTCTTTTTATGGCTGAGTAATATCCCATTATATATCTATATATATAGCTATATAGACCACATTGTCTTTATCCATTTATCAACCAATGGACACTTGGGCTTCTTCCATATATGGGCTATTGTAAATAATGCTGCTGTAAACACTATAAACACAGGGGTGCATGTACCGCTTTGGATTAGTGTGTCCACATTCTTTGGGTAAATACTCAGTGGTGAGATTGCTGGATTATAGGGTAGTTCTATTTTTTAACTTTCTGAGGAAACTCCACACTATTTTCCACAGTGGCTGCAGCAGTTTGCATTCCACCTATAGTGCATGAGGGTTCCTTTTTCCCCACATCCTCGCCAACACTTGTTGTTTTCTTACATTCTTTATTTAAGCCATTCTGACAGACGTGAGGTGACATCTCATTGTAGTTTTAATCTGTATTTCCCTGATTATGAGTGATGCTGAACATCTCTTCAAGTGTCTGTTGGCTAATTAGATGTCTTCTTTGGAGAAATGTCTGTTCATGTCTTCTGCCCATTTTTTAATTGGATTATTTGGTTTTTGGGTATTGAGTCTTATAAATTGTTTATATATTTTGGATACTAACCCTGTGTTGCATATATCACTTGCAAGTATCTTCTCCCATTCTGTAGGTTGCCTTTTAGTTTTATTGGCTGTTTCCCTCACTGGGCATAAGCTTTTTATTTTGATGTAGTCCCAACAGTTTATGCAATGCTCCCTGCAAGTGCAGCTACTATCTGTCACCATATAATACCACTGACCTTATTCCCTAGGCTGTACCTCTCATCCCTATGACTTACTCATTTCATAATGGGAAGCCTGAACTTCCCACTCTCCTTCACTAGTCCTGCTCATCCCCTAACCCCTCCCATCTGGCAACTACCAGTTTGTTCTCTATGGGTCTGTTTCTGCATGTTTGTTCATTTGTTTTTTTTAGATCTCATGTATAAGTGAAATCATAAACCATGGATATTTTTTTAAAAATCAATGAAACATAAATGCTGTATTTACCTGTATTTATTTATATGTTCTTCATTAAAACAATATGCAAGATATAATGACATTTTTGTATTACACAGAACTCTGAAAGCTAAACTATATATGTCAGCTTCAAATAATGTAAAGACACATAAATTTCTTAATTTATTAGTTATATATTTTATATATATTTAAATTTTATAAAAATTTTAGGAGGCTGAAGATATTATAAATAGCACTACTGCCTTCATTAATTATCCTTTAAAATGTACATAATGACTCATACTAACAAGGACACATACTCTAATAAGCTAAGTATGTGGAGGAATAATGAGTTTAAAACCTTTAGTTATAAGACAATAAGGGTAAGAAAAGGGTATCTGTTGTTATTTTCCCATTTTGTTTTCCTTCCCCATGTTAATACTACCTAATATCCACTTACTATCTGGAATACAACAGAACCATGGAATGTCCTTTTAAAAAAAAAGAGATTTTATTTATTTGAGAGTGAGAAAGAGGGTGTGTGCACATATAAGCAGGGGGAGCTGAAGAGAGAGAGAGAGAGAGGGAAAAGCACGCTCCTCACTGAGCAGGGAGTCTGACATGGGGCTTGATCCCAGGACCGTGGTGGGATCATGACCTGAGTTGAAGGCAGATGCTTAACTGACTGAGCCACCCAGGTGCCCCACCATGGAATGTCCCTTTGTGAATACACGAAATACAAAAAACAATTGATAATTAATTTAAAACTTCATTAAGGAATTTAAAGAGAACATTAAGGTCTGAAACAGGCTGTTACTTCCACAAATGTTCAGGGTTCTATAGTATTATAAATTGAATTTTTGTGAAGAAGTAAGAGTTGAATCTTTTTCCTGCATTAAGGTCTGAAACAGGCTGTTACTTCCACAAATGTTCAGAGTTCTATAGTATTATAAATTGAATTTTTGTGAAGAAGTAAGAGTGAATCTTTTTCCTGGCTTATGTTAATTAAACAGCTCATGCTAACATTTAGTTTTTTTTTTTAATATATCAAATTGAAAATGTAAAAAGTTTTATGAAGCAAAACTAATCTTGCTATGTATCATTACTTATGTGTAACTACTACCAGAATGGTTTTAGATGGTAAAGAGAACTACAAGCTACTTGTTATCTTAAAAAAAAAAAAAAAGTGTGATTTTTCATCATTATTTATAAATATCAAAAAAATGTGTAGCCAATATATTTAATAAGTGACAAATGGTTTACTTATGAAACCATTTCAAGGGAATGCAATTTATATACATATTTTATAATTTTATTAGCAGTGATTAGCAATCCAAGCTAGGCCATAAAAGCCTATCCAACCTCATAATTCGGCACTTAGCATGCATAGCATCTTCCTGATTTTTAGAGTGGAAAAGTATTTTGGTATTCATTTTTTTGTAGCCACCTAAAGAATCAAAGAGTAAGTTTATTTCAGGCTTTGTAGCCATATAAATTTCTGGTCTCTGCCACATATATTCTAAGCAACCTTTAAAAATGTTGTAAAACCACAGCTAGAAGGCCATACAAAAACAGGTCTATGGGCTGTAGTTTGCCAACTTCTTAGGTAAAGCATTCTTGCATCATAAAATGCCCATTTCCTAATCACTGATGACACAAATTTTTAAAGCAAGTCTATTACTATTATTACTATTTACTTATAGGCAATAGCTCAATGTACGGCTGACCACTTCATTTAAAACTTTCTAAATTCAAAGCACATTTTCCTAAATCTTTACCAAACCTATTAACATATTATATGTGAACATACACACACTCATGATTCCCAACTCCAAATTTGCCTTATTTGCAAAAACATTGGCAAAAACATGTATTTTTATTAAAATTCACATCAGGTGCTTTGAACTTAGAATTTCACAGTATAAAAATAATACTATTTCATGTAAAAAAAGAAAAGCTCATTAAGTAAAGCTACAAAGCATTAGAAAGGAGGAAAAGAAATGCCGATAAAGGGAGGAGTAAGGATTAAAAACCTATTGAATAGCTCACAACATGGTAACATACATAGTAATAACTAACTATGTGGCTTTCCAGTTAGGGAGTATTCTGTTTAATTGTGACATGATATATGCTATATATGTTATCTTTGAAATTAATTAAAATAGGAGACATAGAAATCAATAGTAATTATGATTTAACTCTTGATGAGTCAATGGGCACTTCATCTTTCAGATCTGGAATATCGGAAAGAACATGGCCTTAAAATCAAGCAGGCCTGGGATGAGATCACAACTCCACTACTGAGTAGCTGTATGTATAGGCTCAAGTGGAGACAAAAAAGTACACTATCTATGCAGATATATCTACTTTGATCAAATCCTAAACCTTATTCAGAGTTAGTCTCTTGCTCACTCAAAAGATGAAACTAGTAGTTATGAACCCAGTCCTTCCATCTAAGAGGCAGAACAGTATAGTGAGAAAAGCAAGCATTTTAATTCTATTCCCAGGTCTACCACTTACTAGCTGAATGATGTTATCATTAAATCTCTCTGAGCTTTAGTTTCTTTATAAAGTAGGTTTGATACCACCCACCTTGCTAGGTCATTGTGAGGTCAGAGGTATTAAGTGAATCCTAAGATAAATTGTACTTGATAAATTATAATAATTTTTTTTAAGATTTTATTTATTCATGAGAGACACAGAGAGAGAGACAGAGGCAGAGACACAGGCAGAGGGAGAAGCAGGCTCCATGCAGGGAGCCTGATGTGGGACTCGATCCTGGGACTCCAGGATCACGCCCTGGGCCAAAGGCAGGCACTTAACCACTGAGCCACCCAGGGATCCCCAATTATAATAGTCTTTTTAAAGATTTATTTCTTTGACACAGAGCATGGGGAGAGGAGCACAGGGGGAGGGAGAGGGACAAGCAGATTCTATGCTGAGCGCAGAGGTGAATGTGGGGCTTTTCCCCACAACCCTGAGATCATGACTTGAGCTAAAAGCAAGACTCGGCTGCTCAACCAGCTGAGCCACCCAGGTGTCCTGATAGATTATAATTCTTAAAAAATGTATCCATCATTCCATTTCTCAGAACATTTATTTTTTCCACAAAGACAAAATTTTATTAGCAGTGATTAGCAATCCAAGCTAGGCCATAAAAGCCTATCCAACCTCATAATTTGGCACCTTGCAGCTATTTTCTTTCCTAGCATTTTCTTCACAAATCATAAGCGTATTGTGTTGAAGTTTCAAAAGGTTTTGAAAATGAACTAGAAAATGAACCACCATTAATTACACTGTTTAGTTGGAAAGTTATCATACAAAGCTTCTACCGTTTAACATAAAAAGTTTCGGTCTCTTCATGAAAATTTAATGCTATGTGTTTCCTAAATGTTCCACCAGAGGGACCTCTTAACTTTTCACAAATCAAAACAAGCTTGCATTCTCAAAAATGATCAATGTGGAAAAAAAAAAATGAAAATTTCAAGAAAACATTGGCAGAGTTAGAAAAAGGGTGTTTAAATCACTTAAGTTAATCATCATGCTTATTTAAATTTCCTTTGAAAGAGAAAGTAGAAGAAATAAGAATGGAATGTGAAGCATCAAATTCAAGAATTCAAAAAAATTTTGCTGGGGCTTACTTATTCACTCATTTTACTCCACCAAGCATTTACTTATATTGTGCTTAAAATGCAATGGAAATTGGGGGAAAATCAGCTTACACTCATAGGAGTTCTGTGCATCCTTTGGCCCATCTACTGCTGAATCCAAAAACTTAATTGTGCTGCTGGTGAAACCATAGTACAAATACATGAAATGTATGACAGACCTCTCTCCAGAAGCAGAGAGCCTACAATATATGTATTATCATGGGTTTTTGACACCAGCTTTGTAGTGAGGTTCTTCCATATTTACACTAGAACTTGGGTAAAATAAAATAAGCAATTTTGACTAGACTGTGCTAAATGGCCATTCCAAATTAGAAAGTAATCTGGCAATATATATCAAAAGCATTAACAAAAGCTCATGCTCCTTAACAAGTAGTTTCTAGAACTATTTCCTAAGGAAACAATCAGAAAGTCATATACTATATATGCAAAGATTAGAGTGCTTTCATAGTACTGACAAACCACAAACCAATACGACACAATACAATCATACAAAGGAATATTATCCAGTGCTAAAAAGAGCAGTTTTCAAAAACCTGAACAATGACATCAGAAAATTCTCATAATTTTAAGGAAAAAACATATATAAATACTTGTAATATGAAATATTTCTAATTTATGATGTATAGTGATACTAATTGTAGGAATGAAAATGTTAAGAAAAGACTACAGAAAAATTAATCAAAAATGAGTGGTTACCTTCAGGCGGTGAATCTGAAATGTTTTTCTCTTTTCTTTTCCATTAGTTAAATCATGAGCGTAAGTTAATGTTATATATATTGAAAAAATAAACATTATTAAAAGTAGTACTTAAGGGACGCCTGAGTGGTAGCTCAGCGGTTGAGCGTTTGCCTTTGGCTCAGGTCATGATCCTGGGGTCCTGGGATTGAGTCCTGCATCGGGCTCCCCACAGGGAGCCCACTTCTCCCTCTGCCTATGTCTCTGCCCCCGCCTCTCTCTCTCTGTCTCTCATGAACAAATAAAATCTTTAAAACCAAAAAACAAAATAACTTCACTTAACTAATTAAAACTGGACCTATCAGAAATCTTTTGTAAAAACTTGGCTTAGAAATTATATTGAATTAAAAAAAAAAAGTAAAACCCAATCTAAAAGTAAAACCTAATCTAAAACATAAAATAATTCCAGGGACATTAATCTCAATTTTTTTAAACCCAATTACAGGCAGTTTCCAATTCAACTCCTGCAAGGATATGTCCAATAACTACTCTATTGCCAATCTTTAGTAGAAATAATCTCTCATCTCTTACTGCTGCCTGGCTTAGATTCTGACTTGTCCCAACCCTGGCTCTGTGTCCCTTCTTTTTACTTTATCTTATTGATGACCCATAGGGGCAATCAAATGGGGGTGGTGGTGTATCATCCTTCCATAGGAACCCCTGCCTCTTCCTCAGCTCCAGTATAACTACTAATCAAACCTTATCCCTTCCCTTTAGTCCTTTAAATAGAGTACTCAGGAGCTTTTAAGAGTCTCGAGGTTCTTCTGAAGTGTAAATTAATCCTGTTTCAGGAATTTATGACCAACCATAACACATATCTGTGCCATTACCTAAGATATTTAACTGAAAGAGAGAGGAAGAGGAAGAGGAAGAGGAGAGAAGAGAAAGCAGGAAGGAAGCACTGGTTGGGATCAGTTTTTCCTACTGCTAGAAATAAAGACATGTGTAACTATCTCATAAAGAACTATTGCTTTGAATTCCCACATGCTATGCCCTCTTTCAGGAATACTTTATTCTATGATCTCTGTAGCCTACTCAATCCAATTCCTTCTTTGCTCCCACCCCCACAATCCATTTAGCAATTCTTCCATCCCCATAATCAAAACTCCTCCTAATTTAAGATCTTTTTGGATCCCGATTCTTTACCTATCCAATCTTTTAGCTATTATACTCTGTACAATTTGTCTGTCATCACTGTTCTTATCTAGGTCAAAACTGAAACTGAAGATGAGAACCAGGAAGGGTGAGAAGACAAATCCTGTAGCATGGTATTAGAAACTCTCTCCAGAGTGACTCGGATTTAATTAACTAAGAAACACAGAAAAAAAGCAAAATTTACTAGGAAACTACCCTAACCATCAGGCACTGAGCACTTAAGTCTCCCAATCACTCTGACAAGAATTAAGTCCACTTTCATACTAAGAAACAGGTACAGAAAAGTGAAAGAACTTTACCAAGACACACAGCTTCTATATAGCCAGAATGTGAATCCACATCTAAATCTCCAAGATATTATTATATTGTCTTAACATCTTCTGGATATCTATATTAAGTAGATTAAGTTAATCTAAATTACGTTAAAAACAGTCCATATTTCTCTTTTTTAACAAGCATGTCATGGGAAACTATTCACAACTTTGCTGAAACCCTTAGAATTATACTATATTCTAAATAAAAAAAAAAGTGAGGCGGTGACATCAACAAGATGACAGAATAGGAAGCCCTAGACCATCCTTTCCCTATACAGACACAAATTCAACAATACACAGACCAATTCCCTTTGTAAGAAATCCAGAAACTAGTTAAAAAGGGCTCCTATAACCCAAGCAAGTGTGAAACAAGCAGCATGGCAGCCAGTAGGAAAATTAGTCGCACTCGCTCACCAGAGCCTCACCCTATGGCACAACATGCGCAACCAGAAGAAAATTCCCAACTCCTGGCTTCTCCTTCAAGAGGCAAAGAAAAGACTGAAACCTAATTCTAATGTTCAGAATTTCTGAGGGCTACCAGAGGTCTGGTTTCTGTCTTGCCTGAATCTAAGCACTGATAGCTTGGAGACAACGGAGAACAAAGATGATCTGAACTCGCCACTGCCCTTCTCCACAGCTTGATGAAGAACGAGCAGGAGAAAAACCCCAAACTCCTGGCTTCTCCCTGAGGAAAGAAAGAGTTGGAACATGTGTCCAATATCCCAAGTTCTCAGGGAGCTGCCAAAGGGGCTGGCTTCTGTATCATGTCTCAGAGCACTGAGGAGACCTGACTCAGTCTAAACACCTGGGAGTTGCTGAGAACAAAAAAAGAGCAGGACAGCTTGCAGCTGCTCCAGGGGGACCCACAGTACAGCAAACAGACACCAGAGGGAGCAAGAGATTACAATATCTTGACAAAAGAAACCTGGAAAACCTTTTTAGTTGATAATTTGCACCCACAAATCCAGAGAAGATGCATCCACAGAAAAGGTTTGAGAGCACCCCAGAATCTCTATTTGAGCTCATGGGTAAAGGTCTTCCTCTGCACAAAGGCAATCTCTAAAGGCTGGGAAATATGGCTGTGTCTTCAAATGCACAGATCCCGACAAAGTACTAAGGTACATGATGGAAACAGTAACACTAGGCCCAACTAAAGGAACAAATTAATCTCCAAAAACTGACCCTAAAGGAACAAAGGTATAGGAGTTACCTGACAAAAATTTCAAAATAAGTGTCAGCCCAAGAAAACAACACACAAATTAAATTAGAATATCAATAAAGTGAGAAAAAATTAAAAAGAATAAATTTTGGAGCTGAAGAATAACTGAATTAAAAAATTCACTAGATGGGCAGAAAATTTCCCAAATCCAGGGAAAGAAATGGACATTCAGATTCCAGAAGCCCAAAAGCTTTTAATGGGATACAGCAAAAGCAGTACTACGAGGGAAGTTTATAGTGACAAACAGCTACATTAAAAAAGCTCTCAAATAAACCACCTTAAGGAACTAGAGAAAGAACTATGCCCAATTAGGAGGAAATATTAAAGATTAGAGTAAAAATAAATAAAACAGAGAATAGGAAAAAAAAACAGCTGGTTTGTTTTTTTTAAAAGATAAGCAAAACTGACAAAGCCTCAAAAGAAAAAGAAAACTCAAAATCAGAAAGAAAAGATATCAAGTCAGATGTCACAGAAATACAAAGGATCATAAGAGATTATTATGAACAATTAGTTGCCAACAAATTGGGATAACCTAGAGAAAAAAACAGATAAATTCCTAGAAACATATAACCTACCAAGACTGAATCACAAAGAAATAGAAACTCTGAACAGACCTGTAACTGGTTAGGAGCCTGAATCAGTAATCAAAAACTTCTCAAACAAGAAGAGCCCAGGACTTGATGGCTTCACTGGGGAATTCTACCAAACATTACCAATCCTTCTCAACTTCTGCCAAAAAACTGAAGAGAACACTTTTTCGCACTTATTTTATGAGAGCAACATTATTCTGATGCCAAGCCAAACAGAAACGCTATAAGAAATACAAATCAATGTCCTTGATGAATACAGATGCTAAAAATCCTCAACAAAATGCTAGCAAATGAATCTGACAGCATACTAAGAGGATCATACACCATGACCAAGTAGGATTTACTCCTGGAATTCAAGGATGGTCCAATATACAAAAAAAAAAAAAAAAGTCAGTGGGATACACATGAAGGATAAAAATCACATGCTCATCTCAGATGCAAAAAAAGCATTTGACAAAATCAATACCTCTTCATGATTAAAAACACTCAACAAAGTAAGAATAGAAGCAAATCACCTCAATATAATAAAGGTCACATGGGGGTGGGGGGGCGGGGGGGGCGGCGGGGCGTGTGGCACCTGAGTGGCTCAGTCGGTTAAGCATCTGCCTTCTGCTCAGGTCATGATCCCAGGGTCCTGGGATTGAGCCCTGCATCGGACTGCCTGCTGAGTGGGTAAGTGGGGAATCTGTTTCTGTTTCTCCTCCTTCTCCCTCTCCCTCTCCCCACTGCTCACGCATGCTCACATTACACCAAACAACAGGCCCAAGCTTCTAACAGTACAATTAAAGAAATCAAATGCGTGGTACTTTTGTACAAGTTGTAATAATTTATATAAACTTTAAGAATATAGCTACCAAAATTCTAATTGTACTGCTTACTTTTAAATATGCAGCTGCCTCTTGGACAGAAAGTGTTCTCTGACTAGAACTGCCACATTCATGATCTCCTGGAAAGATTAGCATATTATTAATTTTGAATCAGTACTATGTTAAAGAGAAGAAAACAAACATGATTAATCAAAATATATTCAAATTACACAATTATAGGTCATATTATAATCAATAAAGAAGATAAACACTATTAAATTTCCTATAAAAATCCAGTAGGTAATATAAACAATTATCTTTACATAAACCACAATCTTTAAATGCATTTCTAAATAGTCCAGATAGGAACATGTCTTCTATTTCCAACTAAATCATTGGCCAGGGTAGGAACAATGTCACACTGATGCCTATCCACAGATCTTGGGACAAAGAAGGCCCTCCACAGATTTACTGTTTTTCAAGGGGGGAAATTCATTGTGGTAACTTACACATCTATTACTAAAGCTAATAATTCAAAAAGGTTCAAATTAAAATGTACATTCTGAATATAAAGACAGTGTTAAGCCTATCTTTAGCAAGGTATTTGCCTGCTTTAAAAATTATCATAACACAGATCAACAGGGAAATTAGAAACTTTTAGTTATGACCTGATTTCTGCAAAGAACACAGTACATACAAAACTACCTTTCTTATAACACCTTTCTTTTCCCTTATAACAATTTATAAGAGAATCCAAAGCCTTATCTTTCAGGCTATCTGTGGTTATTAAAGATCAATTTCCTCATATTGAACTTGAATTGCAAGTTCTTCCTGCTCTATTTCTCTTCATGATTTTTTTAAAAACCATTTTTTTTAACATGAAAGTATAATAAAGTAACTCCTTGGCAAACCTTTCTATTATAAAAAAGTAGCCATATTCCTATTTATGAGACTTGTGCAAGTAGTCAGATTTTAATGGTCACAGTCATAAAAAAGGAAGAAATATCTATTAAACAACTAAGTCTTCAAATTTTATGATGCATCCTCCAAGATTCAGTTTCCACAGATCTACAGCAGAGGTCAGCAAACCTCGGCCCATAGCCAAATCTGCCCTGCCACTGATTCTTATACATGAAGTTTTACTGGAACACAGCCATACTCATTCATTTATGTATTATCTGTGGCTGCTGTCATGCTATAATGGCAGAATTTAGTACCTCTGACAAAGTCCAGCAAACAAAGCCCCAAAAACTTACTATCTGGCCCCTTCACACGAAAAAGTTTGCTGACCCCTGCTCTAGAAGGAATCTTTATCTTTAAAAGCACCCCAATTATGCTGATCTAGCACACTGCATAAAACAAGGCTGTAGAGACAGCTGTAGAAGCCTGTGGTAGCCAAAGAGTATATACTTAACCTATTTCTGGGTACTACATACAGCATACCAAATAAATGTCATTAGCTTGCCGTATATGAATATGACAGCCAGTTAGTTAATGCAAAGAAGGCTTTTAGTGATATACACAAAATTATGAGCATTAAAAAAAAAAAAAAAAAGGCCAGAGTTAGAGTTAAGGGCATCGCCCTGCAAAAAAAAAAAAAAAAAAAAAAAAAAGACTGATATGAGGATGGGAAACTATAAGGATCCTAAATGTCTCCAATCAACCAAAGAACTTTCATATTTACCTTGTACCAGAATCTTATGTCTACAAAAAGATCTGCTACATAAAAAAGTTTAGAAAACTACACTTTTTCTTTTCTGTAACTTCTTTAACAAGAAGCAAATCCAAAGTCTCTTCTTTTAGATTATATGTGAAATAAGAATAACTAAAAAAAAGCTAAGGTAATAAGCAGATAAGCTGCTACTACAGCTTACAGATGCTAAAAGACTTTAGTAAGAGCAGAATATAAGGAAAAAATTCTAAAATATATTACCTTTATCCTAGGAAATGATACCTAATCAATGGAAAATCTATACTTTTATATTTAATCTAGAGTTTTAATTCATTGCTTACCCAATTCAATTGATATCTAGCTTTCAAAATTTTTTACTATTAATACAATAAACAAATTGGATTGACTTTAGAATTATATAATATAGATTTCATCTAATACATATGGACAGGCAGGAAAAAGGCCTTGATTAAATATATCTATAAAAATAAAAACTACTCTGTACAGGTAACAAAAATTTCCAGAGAGAAAATTCACAAACATAACACTAGTCTTGGGAAAAACTATTTCTGCTGATATAGAATGCTACATATACAAATTAATTTTCAAAACATTTTTAGACACTATGAATGTTAAAACAATTACCTGCAAGCTGTGCCAATCGATCATGAAGCTTGTATAAAGTGTTCATCATAAGATTTTTCTTACTTTCCTAAAATTAAAAGAAATGATAAAATATCCAATTCAAAAACATATACCAAATAATAATCTTTCAAAAAACAGTAAATAACTTAAAATCATGGAAGCTACATAATCCAAAAGACAAATTCACATTTAAACAATGGCTACCTTAATTTTTTTTAAAAAGCCTTAATCTAAAAATCTAAATCATCACTCTAAACATTTTACTTTCTTGAGGACTGATTGGGAAATTGGCACTCAGGTTAGTGCTTAAAAAAAAAAAAAAGAAGAAGAAAAAAAGTCTCCTGTACAACAAACTCCCCCAACCACCAAAGCAATGCTCCCAATCCTCCTTTACACAATGCACACTTATATATATTGTTCTTATGAGACTTCAAGGCTGCCCTTCATGTTTTGTCTTAATCTGATTCAACCACACAATAAGGAAATGAATACTGACACTTTGATAATCAACCTCTCCTTGACCCCCAAAGCGGTCCTGTATAAATTTATGAACCATTAAAGCAAAACAAACACTTTATAAGTATTTAGTAATAGAAGTTAAGAACTATTCTCAGCAAAGCAAGAGGCCTAGTAAACAAGGTGGTTCCTATTCTCAAGGGTAAAAAACATACTTAAGTGCTAAAGCTGCAAACAAAGTATAACGGAAATACAGAAGAAAGAGGGAAGGGAAGATCCATTTATAGAAGAAAGAATATTTAAGTTGGGCTTCCCAGGAAGAACAGAATTGACTAGAATTCTAGTCAGAAGAAAAAGCATGAGCAAAGGCATAAAGGCACTGGTTATATGTTTCTTACATAACCAACAGCCTGCTTTGATTTAGTACAACACTGATAAAATAGTTTGGAATCAACTGCTAGGGACCAAGACAAAGAGTTTGACTTCATTCTAAAAATTTAGGAGGAGAAAAATAAAACAGACTTGTGCGCCAGGAATAGTACTCTGAATATATGAAAGAAAACCAGAGAGAAGATCATTTCAATGTCTAAGGACCTTGCCAAGTAAATGAAGGCAACGAGACCCACAATTTCAGAGCAATCACAATGAAGAAGGACCCACACAGCAATGGGAGAATGTAAGTCAGGAAAAGGGGTAAGCTTATCACGCTGTTTGGAATAAGTTCATGATTCAAGAGGGGGCTGTATCTTTATTTCCTTTCTTCCTGATGTGTCAAAGAAAACAGTAATACTGGAAAAATAGGACCAGGATATAAAAAGCTAGGAAAGTAACATTTATATGTCTAATGACATGCAACCTCATACAATTATTTTCATGCTGTATTTTCAGGGACAGAGACAAGTGTACATGCTATGAGTGGCACGTGTTTGTCAATGCAGCAATTAACTGCTTATGCTAGGAAGAAGGAAACTCATTAAAGTTTCTACCCTACCACGAGAGTCCCTGGTTTTATGGAAGATGGTTGATAGAGATCAAGTGACATTCCCCCTTGCCTTCCAGCCCTTAGCTTTGGCTCAACTCTATCTCAAGCAGATTCTGAGTCAAGCTAGACCTTATCTCTGTATATGCTTAAAACTCCAAACTTCAAGAATCAGACATCAAAAAATAACTGCTGGGGCTGAAAGCCAGGATTGTGAAACCTATGCATTTGTGATATGTTAAACCACAAAACTATTTTTAATAAATACATTCAATATAATAGAATGAGAAAGAGTTCTAATGATATGCATAACTTGTGGACTTGATACTTCATACTTGTGGACTTGATACATACAGGCAAATCTGATTAAGCTTTGGGATTAAAGTACCTAATAGTTTTGAAGTTTGTCTCCTCCCTTATCTGGAAAAGAGACCGATTTCCTTTTCTTTCATATGTCCTGATCACGCCCAATCCCATTCCCCTTTTAAAAACAAAACTAGGGGCAGCCTGGATGGCTAAGTGGTTTAGCGCAGCCTTCTGCCCAGGGCCTGATCCTGGAGACCGGGATTGAGCCACGTTGGGCTCCCTGCATGGAGCCTGCTTCTCCTCCTGCCTGTGTCTCTGTGTTTCTCTCTGTCTCTCATGAATGAATGAATGAATGAATGAATGAATGAATAAATAATAAATAAATAAATAAATAAATAAATCTTTAAAAAAATAAAAAAAAATTTTTTATTAAGAAAAAAATCCAAAAATTGGACACCTGTGCTCTGTGATTACATCTCTAATGAACACCAGAGGCCTGAGAATAAACTTCATCTTTTGATTCATAGATATTAACACTGGAACAGATAAGTAGAAGAAATAACAAAATCTTATCAGATGCAACTGAATCCATAAGACAACATACATACATACCAGTACATTATATAGAGAATTTAAGCACCCAAAAAGCTAAACTATAACTTTTTCAAAAATTATTTTTCCAATGGCAATTTATTCAAAATGATATATATTACAATGATCTCAAGTGCATGATCAACTAAATTACGATCTAACTAGTTTTTATGTAATATGTTATTAATATGAACAAATCAATCTTGAAGAAGAAAAAGAAAGGCTTTGGTTCAACTATCTTTAGCACCAATATGCTAAACTAGAAATCAATCTGAAAAACATATAAATCAAATTTTAAAGTTCTATTCTTATAGAAACTTATACTGATTTATAGCTTCATTACAGTCTTTTTCCATTCTGACTGCTTTTCCAATTGTCTCCTAACATTCAGCTTGAAAGGTGTCTCATGCTGGCTTTCCTAATCACCCTGAAAACAAATTTAAAGATCTACAAATAAACCATACTTAAACTAAGCTTTCAAGTAATCTTTCATTAAACAGAAATGCTTTTATACTGTAATTTGAAATAGCTATCCTCCAACTGTCTCTTTTGGTAAGGTCCAACTTTTCTTTTAGTAACCCATATCATTCTCTGAAGCAAAGAGAGTTCTTGGGTTCTTGGGTGGGTAAAAATCAGACTTTAGGGAAACTCTCCCAAATTCTCTCATATGTTGTCACCTTTAAATAGTTCCCCCTTCTATTCTCAGCCAATTTTCTCAAGACAATTTTCAGTTGTTTGTATCAAGTCTCTCATTAAATGTGCAGTGAGTATATGGTACGGATTTAAATGATAATGCCAATAGCAGCATTATACTTAATATCATAACTGACAAAATAAACCTTTTTAAAAACAAATATCACAATATTACTAAAAATGGTCATTACAAAGTCCCTCTCTAACAATCTTAAGTAATATTCTATAGATTTGATTACATATTATTACATATCCTTTAAGCACAACCAATTTTTATATATAGGTCTATATTACTGTCAATTCCTATAGTAAATTAATAACTAATTGTGCATTATAATATGAGCTCAAATACCTTAATCTTTGAAGTCCCTATAATGAAGGTAAGTGAAAAATATTTTCATGTAAGATTTAGGTTGAAATTAGTATTACAGATCCTTGAAAAGAAAAGGAATCATAAATAGGTAGCCTAACAATCATGTTTCTTTCTAAATCCTTTGCCTTCCTGATGATTAAATAGGCATGCTTATGAACAAAAGATCCAGAGAGACAAGATGATGGCAAAGAGGACAAAAATTGTCAGAATATCCAGCAACTTATTAAACAGGCATACCTCTAAGGGTTAAGACTTGATCTCCAGCTAACATGCCAATACCATTTCACTTGGCAGTTGGCTTTTACCCTAAAGTGATAAACAACTCAGCTCTTAGGAGAAAATCTGTTTCAGATTTAATCATATTATCGTTAAAGAATATTCAAAGTAAGAAAATGTACTGTTTCAATTTAAGAGAACTTTTAAAATGAGCATTTTTTTAGTCGACAGTCTTCCTAATACTTTTAGCATATAAAACAGGAGACAAAATATCAGTATTATGATCTTCTACTTACTTGTATTTTTCCAAATGTTTCATCAAAGGGTTTTTTTACTATCAAGAAAGAAAAAAAGACAACTATTAGCATCATTTGAGAATGAGAATTAGAATCCCCTAAACAAGCCCCCTGAAATGCCAGCATGTACTCTGCCATAACTGAATGTAAACAAGCAAACAAAATGTAAACAAACTGATGATAATAAAGGTAAGGGTAGTAATTTTTGTGACTCACTATATTTACCATTCTTACCTTGAATCTGTGGTTTTCTCTGTAATAAATGAGAGCAGTGAGTTCAAGTCCCAGTTCCATCACTTACTAGTTAACATGACCATGAACTGCTTAGCTACTCTAAGTGGTAGTTTACTTTCCTATAAAGAAAGGCTGTAACAATGATACCTAATTTATATAGTTGTTGAGAAGATTAAATGAGATTAATTATATACAATGCTCCGCTTAATGTCAAGCACTTAATACATGTTACCTATTACTGTTACTAACTATATTGCTTCCACCAAACTTGGTTTCTACTCAAAATATAGATCAACAGCAGTTACTACTTAAGGAAATTTACCAGATGCTTTTTAAAACTAAACAATTCTTTCAAAATTCTGACTTCTAATGATTAAAAAACAAAACAAAACAAAAAAAAAAACAAAAAACTTCCTACTGCTTGCTAACATCTGGAAAAGTGGCAAGAAACAAATATACAGATAAAGTAGCTAAGAACTGTCTCAATATTAAATAATTTCGTATTGCCAATATCTATTATAAAAAGGATTTAGCACTTTTCATCCAACCTCCCCTCATACATCTCCCCTAAAAAAAATGCAAACAAGTTTACAGTAAATATGTAGTATCTCTAATGGTTACTATTTAGAATCTTCTCTTTATCATCTATTTGAAAATTACATGCAAAACATTCAGAGCTTTCAGATACCTGGATCTCTATAATCCAGTTCCCAACTAAGACTAACTGAGCCTACAAAGTAGTTCACACTGACCAGGTTTCCTTTCTGAGGTGCTTTTCTATTTTTATTTAAGAAAACAGGAAGTCCCATAGGAACTAGGAACTGCCTGATTCTAAGAAAGTTCATGTGTGAGATCAGTTTAACAAGGTACAAAAAAAAAGCAAAGAAAAATGTATCCTGTGATTATCTAAAGGGATTTTGCTAATGGGTTTTTAGACAGTTTTCTAGAGTAACAGTGTTTTAATCTGGAAAAGAAAAATGTTTGAATGACAGATCAAAAGTACTCATTAGGGGACTAGGAAAAAGAAAACACAGCTTAAAGATTAAATAAAATGTTATGAATCACAACATGCTTGTACCAAAAAGATACTTTTAAATAACACTGATTTTTATTAATGTAAATTTGAAGAATTTAAAGTAAAGCTGTATAGCTGTATTGCCAAAAAAAGTCTTGTCAATCGACTTAAGAAAAGCCATGGTAGCCTTACTTTTTTGACCATATACAAAATCATTTTTTGTCAAGATTATTAAAATGGAAAGCTAATTCTTCAAGTATCTCTGTAGAAGTATTACCTAAGACTGTGGGTGTTCTCCCACTAGACCGTCCTACTGTGAATTTCTCATGACAGGGACCACGTGTCACTCATGTTTGTGTGATAAGAGCCAGGCATAGTACTGTGCATACAGTTAGTGCTCAGAAGTTCTGGTTGTGCTATCTAGGTTAGACTCACCCTTCTTTTTTCTACCCTGTTAACACTGCAGAAGGCTGAGAAGGGTAATTCTGAAGCAACTGGGAAGAGGAGCGGATAACAAAGCTATAGAGCAGAACGATAATTCTGTTGAAAGAACTGCTCTCTGCCCTTTGTATCCTTCTAGATTCCTGCCTCTTGTCTAAATGGGCTGAGATACCTGATAGTGTATCTTAAAAGCCAACAATATACTTTCCATCCTACATACCTTATGCTTAAAAAATTTCTCCCCAATCTCCTATGACAACCACCATTTTCACAGCATAACTAACTGGCTATTAAAAAAAAAAATCACAAAAAAGAGGACACTCATTAAAAAGGACATAACAAAGTTGAAAGACTTGTGAGTTTCAAAATATTTGAATACATCAAATGTATAATGTAGATTTTCATGGCAATACTATGCAAATAATTGATTTCATTCTGTGGACTATACCTAAGCACTTGTCTTCAAAGTCTTTTGTTCGTAGTATTATAAAGTTTTTTGCTTGTTGATTTGTTTCCTCATTCAGCATTGCACTTTTTCTTTTTAGGGTAAAATATCTTCCTTCATTAAGAGCAGTATCAGTTCATAAATACTACGATTCATATTTATAAATTAGCTTCATATTGTGTTGTGAAAGCCTTCTAGCTGTTGTTTGTTTGGCATATTGTCACATATATACTGATAGACATTCCAAAGTTTATGGGAAAATGGGTTCAAATCTCTGCACCACTGTATAGATCATGATGAGGGCTGGTTAAGATTTAGATAATAGAAAAATGGGACTACTGGGTCAATGGAGAAATGAAACTAAACTCTCAGTTTGATGAAACCAAATCGTCAGCCAATTATTTATCTTTTATGGCAAAATTACATCATCAAAATGCTTGCAGCAAAGATGCTTGTAGCAAAACTACCTAGAACCACAAGTGTCACCTATTAAATTAACAGACCTATTAAGTTAACAAGAAGTAAAAGGTAGTGTTGAAATTAAGTTTTACAAAGGAAACTCAACCCAAAACAGTAATTATTAAAAAACAAAAGCCCCCAATTCTAAAAGCAGCTTTTTTTAAAAGACTTTTTTAAATTTTTAAGTAATCTCTACACCCAAAATAGGGCTTAAACTCACGACCCTGAGTTCAAGAGTCTTACGCTGTACCGACTAAGCCAGCCATGTACCCCTAAAAAAAAGCATCTTTATACATCTAACTTTTCTTCCCCCAAATCACCTCAGTATTTCTAACACTACAACTACAGGTCAGTATCTTTTATTCATCCAAATTATCTACAATATTTACTTTTTTAAGATGTTATTTACTTATTCATGAGGGACACACAGAGAGAGGGAGAGACATAGGTAGAGGGAGAAGCAGGCTCCCTACAGTGAGCATGATGCAGGATTCAATCCCAGGACCCTGGGATCATGACCTGAGCCAAATGTAGACACTCAACCACAGAGCGTTGATAGGCACCCAGGTGCCTCTACCAACAATATATAATGGAAACAACACATATTGCCACCCCTAGTGAAAATATTACTCCTCCCCACCCCCACCCCCGGCAGCCACCAATTCGGCATTTACAGAAAAGAAACCATATTCCAAAAGCATCGCACAGCAAACAAGTGCCACCTCATTTACAAGCCTCTTTTCTAGGCATGTAAATTATGTTCTTATCCCTTATCCTAAAGCAATGATAATGCCACATGGATATTTCAAACTTTCCTCTTCCATCCCTTAATCAGCACAACCTTGAAGCCATTTGAGACCAAGTACCGTCCTCCTTTATATCCTACATCCCCAATAGCTTCTCTCAGCTGTTTTTTCCTCAAATTCTCCTGGTGTCACCATTTCTCCTTCAATTTTCTTGTTCAGATTATTTCAAACCTCAAATATACCAAACTTTCCTTTGTAAATGTCCTTAAAATTTTGACTTCTCTAAACTACCCTAATGACTGTAAAAATCAAATTCCTAATTACATTTCTTTAATTATACTACTAGATCCCTCAAAATCTTCCAATGATTTCCCAACAAATTTTGCTTCAAGGAAGTAATTCTAACCTTGTGATATTCTCCTATATACATAGACACATTGTTGACTCTCATTCTCCAAACTTCTCTTTCACATCAATTTGAAAAACGTTAATAGTTTTACCAATCCAGTTAACTTTTTTCATTCTCTTACACTGAGATCAAATTCATTAACCATTACGAATGCCCAGATAAAAAGGAAAACCTGAAGTGTATCAATCTATAAATGTATTCACAAATATATGTTTAATTTTGGTCAAATAAATTGGTATTTTCCTCAGAAAGGGTCCATTTTGGTCACTCAAGGTGGCAGTAAAAAGAAAAGCCTGGGGACACCTGGGTGGCTCAGCAGTTGAGCGTGTCTTCAGCTCAGATGGTGATCCAGGGATCGAGTCCCACATCGGGCTCCCCGCAGGGAGCCTGCTTCTCCCTCTGCCTGTGTCTCTGCCTCTTTCTGTGTCTCTCATGAATAAGTGAATAAAATCTTTAAAAAAAAGAAAAAAAAGGCAGAAAAGTCTGTGATGCCCAAAGTTCTTTCACAACTCAAAAAGAAACAGGTTTTTTTATTTAATAATTATTTATTGACTACTTTGTGTGAGGCACTGGAAATGTGACTTAAATAAAATTTTACAAACCCTTGCCCTCAAAGCACTTATGTTAGAGTAGACAATGTACAAATACATTTTAAAAATATATAGTATGGCAAATGGTTCTAAGTGCTTTCGAGGTAAAACAGCAGGGAAGGTGCTTGACTTGATTGACAGTGAGGGAGGAAAGTTGTATTAAGATGGTCGGAGAAGGCCATACCTCTCTGCGTTTGAATAGAAACCTGGAGGAGGGATCCCTGGGTGGCGCAGCGGTTTGGCGCCTGCCTTTGGCCCGGGGCGTGATCCTGGAGACCCAGGATCAAGTCCCACATCAGGCTCCCTGCATGGAGCCTGCTTCTCCCTCTGCCTATGTCTCTGCCTCTCTCTCTCTCTCTCTATCATAAATAAATAAAAATTTTAAAAAATTAAAAAAAAAAAAAAAAAAAGGAAACCTGGAGGAGCACAGACAGGAAACAAGCCATGCGGGTACCTGAAGCAAGAGGTTTACAGACAGGAAGAACACGAAGTGTACAGGCTTTGAAGGGGCAGCATGCTTGCCATAGTATTCCTGGAAAGGTAACACACTAGGGGCCAGACAGCAAGAAATGAAGTCAAACCGGTGAGATTACTTAAGGGAGTCCGTTAAGTACAGATAACGAAGGACCTTGGAAATTCTCACGTATCACTCTGAGCAAGAAAGAAATCTCACAGATTCATTTTATTCAGCTTATGCTTTACAAAGAAAAGCACATATAATAAGGGTCGGAGCCACCCTCTCAATTAAGTTTAAGAATCCTAAGCATTTAGAAAATAAATGATCTTCACGACTCGGGAAAACTGAGGAAACAGCACATTCAGGGTGCTTTCCTCCAGCTTTCTCCTGACCCACAGAGTCAGCTTCAGTCAGCCTTGACATTTTCACGTTCTGGATACTTGAAACTATCATCAGTTATCAAGCACTATACAAAAACATTCTGCCAGGAAGAACCGAATAGACATTTTTCTAAACACACACAAATAACCAAGAGGAACATGAAAAGGTGCTCAACATCACTAATCATCAGGCATATGCAAATTAAGTCACAGTGAGATATCACTTCACACCTGTTAGAATGGCTACCTTCAAAAAGATGAGGTAACAAGTATTGGTGAAGGTATGGAGAAAAGGGAATTTTTGTGCACTGCTGGTGGGTCGTAAACTGATGCAGCCACTTAGGAAAACAGTATGCAGGTTCCCCCCAAAAATTAAAAAAAGAACTATCATATGATCCAGCTAATCTCACTTCTGGGTATATATAACCAAAGGAAATGAAATCTTGAAGAGATATCTGCACCCCCGTGTTCACTACAGCACTCTTCACAACAGCCAAAACATGGAAACAACCTAACTGTCCATCAACAATTGATGTATAAAGAAGATACACACACACACACACACACACACACACACAGGAATATTATTCAGCCACGAGAAAGAAGGAAATCATGCCACCTGTGACATGGCTGGATCTTCAGGGCATTATGCTAAGCCAAAGTCTGACAGAGAAAGACAAATACTATATGATATCACTTATACGTGGAATCTAAAAAAGCCAAGCCCCAGAAAGAATAAAGTGGTGGTTACCATGGCCTGGGCAGTGGGAAAAACATGGAACCACCAGTCAAAGGATATGTTTCCAGTTCTAAGATTAACAAGTTCTGAGGATCTAATGTATAGCATGGTGATTATAGCTAATAATACTGCAAGTTGCTAAGAGAGATCTTAAAAGTTCTCAACACACCAAGAAGGTAGTAATTATGTGAAAAGATGGAGCGGTTAACTAATGCTATATGGTGGTAATCGTTTTTGCAATCCATAAATATATCAAATCAACACACTGTACACCTTAAACTCACACACTGTTGTATGTCAATTATATTTCAATAAAGCCAAAAAAAAAAAAATGTCTGCCAGGGAAGACACTGAGGCTTCCATCTTTCTGGTCTTCTTCAAGCCTGAAAGTTTCTCCTCCTCCTTCATTCTGCCTTCAAGGTCCTGCATGCAGCTCGGCTACAGTCATGAAGGATGCTTAACCACTGCAGCTCATTGTGACCTTCCCCTTCTCAGAAACGCTATGTATTTGTCAGTATTTTTGCTAACTTACATTATAATTTAACTATTTGCTGTTTGTTTCCTCCCCTCAAAGACTGCAGAATCCCTATCTCAATGCCTTGCAGATATTTGATGCTAAATATATACTACACGAATAGCAGCTTAAAAGCATACTGCAACCTCCTAGGATAACAGTTTTACCAATGCCATAATCCTGAATACAACTTTTTCTTTTGAATAAAAAAGAAATTATATTTATTAAACTCGTGGCAGATTCCAAGAATACTGATGCCACATACTCAGGAGGTGACTTTCACCACTATTTGAAAGCAGGGATTACTCTCATTTTTACAGACAAAAAAACCAGAGGCATGATGAGGTTAAGATGCCTCCTTGCAGTAAACACAGTTTTAAAAGCTGGGATTCAAAAATAAAATAAAATAAAAAAAAAATAAAAGCTGGGATTCAAACCTACAGCTGACTCCAAAGCCTACACTCTTTTCATTATATAAAAAACAACTACAATAAAGAAAATATTTGTTCTATTTAGTTTAAGGAAAGCATTCTTCTCTAGAACTTTCAGATACAGAATTATTAAACTTTAATATCCTTATGACATAATGCACGAAAAATGCCCAAAATGGGGAATGAGGAAAAGACACTGCTGTTGGAGAATACACTGTTATCTCCTAGATAAGGGAAACTCTTCAAAACCAAGTACTCTACTGGGTGTTGTATGTTGGCAAATCGAACTCCAAAAAATATACAAAAAAAAAAAAAAAAAAAACCCAAAAAAACAAAACCAAGTTCTCTAATTGCAGTCCAGGCAAAAATTTTCTGAGATATATCAAAACATAAAGTGACCAGCAGGGGCAGCATTAGTAACTCCCCTTCTCTCTGCTGCCATGGCACTTTGTTCGTACGACTACTATAAAATTTATCAGAGGGTATCGGTTTTAATAAAAAAGTCGTAATTTTCTGATTTGGTACTATACCACATCTAAACAACAATTTGGCTTCATCTTCCAACAAAAGATATTCACAAACATTTATCAAGTGCCTACTATGTGCCAGATAAAGATTAGTTGCAGGAGATTAAAAATAAAAATATATAAGCCCTGTTCTCAAGAAGTTCAGTCTGCAGAGCAGTAACTGCTGACATGCACTTTCAAAGTCAGTCTCTCATAATTTTAAAACTCTGTGACCTTAAGGCTAGGTTTTAGTCTTTGGAAACTTCAAGTCATCTAAAACATAGTTAAATTCAGCAACCTAAATGACCAATTATCTCTGAGTTGTACCTTTTTGTAAACAAGACATTCAAGTTCTCAAATCCCATCTTCTAGCTTTAGTGGTTTAAACGAGCATAATTATATGTGAAGAAATGGGGAGTAGGGGGCAAATGTTTCCAACAGCTGCAGAACACTGCACCTGTGTGTGTGGAAACACTTCTGCATTTCACCACCAGCCAGACTGATCTAAAAATGGACAGGGTGAACAAGGGCGCACATTCTTTTGCGACATAGCCCACCGCCCATTTGTCCTCTGAAAGTTCTCCAATTGTTCCATAGTTCTATTAAATATACAGTCATTCTAAAAGATAGGAACAGTTTGCATCAAATATATTTAATAAATTACTATGAATACTGATCAGCAATCAAAGTTTTGACAAAAACTGGCTACTATGAAACTTGTTTAAAGTAAACCCTTGTACTACCTTTGCTCTCATAAATAACCTTTCCATCTTAACCCACCTATCTATCTGGATTTACAGAGGTACAGACCTAGATGGGGATAGCAAGTGAAGAAAGGAAGGAGGGCAAAACCTCAAAAGCTTCTCCACTTCTCAGATCCTATAGGGCTCTAAACTTTTCACTTGTCCTGTTTTAAGAAAGGCAACAATGTGTGCTACTTCCAAAAAAGCTATTCTTAATTTAGAACATACACCGTGATTTCATAAAATCAAAGGGACTTTAAATGTGGATATCAAAGTACTAAGAATATAATAAAATCTGAAATAATGTGCCTAAGAAAATAAAAGATCAAGACTTCTAATTAAGTTGGCAATAGCCTTATTATTTGGTTGGTTCTTATTCTTCATCTCTGTATGAAAAAGATCAAGTATAGTCTCTTTCAACCTCATCATCACTTGAAAATCTCACATTTGCTCACCATAAAAATGAAGATTCCATGGGGGAAAAATAACAGACTGTAATGGAGATTTCTGTCTTTATTCAAGCACCAATTTCACATTATAATTGCACCCCAAGTTTGGGATCTCTGTAACAAAAGCTGTAAGAAAAGATTTCTAACCAACAAGTATTTACAGAGCATATTCTATAAACCATGTCATGAGAACACAGTGCTTACGGACTAATGGAGATAAACGAGCTGTTATGATATATAATATAATCAATACTGTCTTCAGAAAGCGTAAATAATTTCTGCCTAAAATACTTTCAGGCCTTAAAAACACTTTCAAGAGTTATAAAATGGAGTGGCCTACTGGAAAACGCAACAATGATGAACTTCATCTTTGAAGAAAATGATGAGTAAAAAAACCTCACAAAAGACTATTCTATGAATCCACTTATATGAAGTTTTAGAACAATCAAAACTAACCTATGGTGAAAAAAATCAGAATAGTGATGAGTACTGATGTGGCACAAGGAAACTTTTGGAGGTGAAGGCAATGGTCTGTATCTGTAGGGATTTAGGTTGCACAGCTAGATGCGTTGGTCAAAACTCATTTGACTGTAAAGATTGGTACATCTGACTGCATGTAAATTTTACCGAAATAAAAACACCCCTCACTCCAGTTAATAATATGTACGACATATGTAAAGTATCCTAATGTCTTCAAGTTATTCTGAAATATTTTTTTAAAAAGACAGAATGATGAATGGACAGAGTGATGGATAAGATATATAATAAAGCAAGTGCAGGGATCCCTGGGTGGCGCAGCGGTTTAGCGCCTGCCTTTGGCCCAGGGCACGATCCTGGAGACCCGGGATCGAATCCCACGTCGGGCTCCCGGCGCATGGAGCCTGCTTCTCCCTCTGCCTATGTCTCTGCCTCTCTCTCTCTCTCTGTGACTATCATAAATAAATAAAAATTAAAAAAAAAAAAAAAAGCAAGTGCAGAAAATGTTAACTGTAGAGTCTAGATGTGGATATGTGGATGTTTATAGCACAATTCTTTCAATTTTCCATTTGAAATTTTTCATTATAAAATACTGGGAGAGAAAAACTATTAAAACAATATTTGTTGTTGATGAGAAAATCCTATCAGAGAAATGGTTATATATATCTCTTCACTACCTAAATCACTACTTAGGGTAAAAACCCTAATTTTAAATATTGTACAAGAAAAAAATTTTCTTCCTTTCAATTCAGTCTAAATTCTTAACAAATCAAAAACTTGAAAGAGAAAATTTCCTCTTCCTTTGCAAAAATACTAAAAAAGTTAACTGTAATGTGTTTTTTTGGTTTTGCTTTATTATAGAAAGACCTAGCTGACACAGTCTTATTTATCAAAATTAATATATAATTTACATTTACAAATAAAATGTTATTTAAGATTTCATTTATTTACAAATAAAATTTTAAGTTACCTTTCTTACTCAAATAATGTCAGAAACTTGGCATATAAAAAATAGCTATAGAGCTGGTATCTAGTAAATGTTTCATAAATATTCAAAATTATTTTCTAACATGATTCACAATTGAGTTGGGAGGTAATTCACCTACTAGTGATTTTATAAGACTCACTCACTTGATTTACCTAAGATAAATTTACTACTAAATTTGAAAGCTAAATGACTAGGAATCAAGAAAATATCAAAATACTACACGTTTAAGATACTTTAATGCTAGTCTAATTCTTTCCAAAGTGAACTGTTCTCTTAATAGACCATCCCTAACTCAAGATTTGACAGAATTATCGATTACTGAATCTGACTAGTAACTAAAATTGAAGTTCCCATTCAAAAAAAAAAAAAATGCTTAATCCAAGAGAAGACTTCTATACTTTAAGAAAATTCCAGGGACACCTGGGTTTCTCAGTGGTTGAGTGTCTGCCTTCAGCTTGGGGCATGATCCCAACATTCCAGGACATTCCAGGATCGAGTCCGCCATCGCAGGGAGCCTGCTTCTCGCTCGGCCTCTGCCTCTCTCTGTGTCTCTCTCAAGAATAATAAATAAAATCTTTAAAAAAAAAGAAAGAAAATTCCAAAACTTACTCTAAGACAAAATATAAAGTCAACAATGAATCTAATCTCTGCCCACCTCAAAGACAAAATATAAAGTTAATAATGAAAACTTGCCCACCCTCAACCCACTCCCACACACACACGCAACCTACTAAGTCGTAGTGGCTCAAAACTTCAGAGGGAAACAATTAGGCTGCCATTTCCATCTAATTTTGTCAGCTAAAGACACTCCTGTAGATTACCAATGCTGACAGGGAAGGTAGTATAACACATTCAAATAAACACAAAGCAGTATATCTACTTAAATTACAGGAGCCTCATCCTACTACACTGTTCAAGGTCCAAAAGTCTGAGTTATCTGCTTTTTCAGGACTTTCACAGATCTCTTATTAAAAACCATTTTTGCACAGATGCCAATTAAAGAATTATGCTACTGCATGTGACAAGTGAATAGAAAAATAACAGCAAGTCAACCCACAAAGGTTAGATACAAACTTATAAATAATACCAAGCATCTGTGCAACAGATAACTTGGCACCCAAACAAATTCATGCTAATGCAATACTCTAATTTATTAAACTTGGTGACAGCTCACTGTATTAAGAGATTTTAAACATTAACTGTTACACACTAGAGACTGTCTATGACACTTCCTCAAGGTTTACACTGCCAAGAATACAAGTGGAATTGTATTATAACAAGGTCTGTTCTGAAAGAATATTGCTAAGTGAGAATTTGGAGATCCAAAAGAGCTCTGTGATACACAGTACAACCTATCTCCAGTTCAATGCAATAAAGCAACATGCATTTCCCATACAATTAAACATAAGAGGTCTTCTACTAAATAACACTCTCAATCACAATGCACTGTGTTTAACATTGTAAGTGACTAAAGATAATTAACTTTTTGTCACACATGGGCAATATGCAGATAAGAAAACTGGAGAGAAAAATTACAGTGCAGTGATAAGATGAATAGTACTAAAAAAGATATATATATATAAATGATAGTTCACATTCCATTTTTTTTAAAGATTTTATGTATTTATTTATTCATGAGAGACACACAGAGAGAGGCAGAGACACAGGCAGAGGGAGAAGCAGGCTCCCCATGGGGAGCCCGATGTGGGACTTGATCCCAGGACCCCAGGATCATGACCTGAGCCAAAGGCAGACACTCAACCACTGAACCACCCAGACGTCCCTCATTTCATTTTTCTAATGCGGATAAGAAGTATAGCTCTGTTAAAAGGGAAAATGACATATTTGTATAAACGAGACTGAAGTATGATCAAAACAAAAATTCAAAGTGAATTTGGAGCTAAAAAGGAAATCCCCATCATTGGCTTTACGACCAACGTGCTTAAAAATTACATCTTGACTTTTAGCTCTGGAAAAAAACAAACAGAAATGAAAAGTCACTTGGGACATAGAGGTATTTAAGTATGTCATCATTAGGTCAAAAACAGAACCACTGGAAAAAAAAAAAAAAAAACAGAACCACTGGATAAAAAAATTCAAAGTAGTTACAACAAAAAGTCTAAAAAGACTTTTTTTGTTGGTTGTAATATATAGAACTTTAAGAATAAAACTCATGCTTCCACATGAACAGTGGACAGAAGATACCACATACACTGGAATCACATCAGATTTTCACCTAACATCTAAGTTCTTAGATGAAGAACAAGTATCTCTTCACACCGAAAGGCAGCGGGGTAAAATGGGAGGAAAAAAAAAATCACTGGAGCAAGGAATGCTAGCTCCAACATTTATGACTTGCAATCTTGGGCATTCTAGAAACTTAATGTAAAATGGGATGTTTTCTGACTATGCACAGAGATACTGAGTGGGGTGGGCAGGAGATTAATAAATCTTTTTCTTCTTTTCTCATCCCCAACATGAAATAAAAAACAAATGGTACTCAGTTTACAAACATCATAGTATACCACTACTCCATTCCTCATTTGTCTCTGCCGTGGAGCTACTGGAAAGAAAAGACAGAGTCCTTAGGAAATCTGTTGAGTTAGGAAGATATGAAATGGAAGACCCCAAAGCAAAGCTCCCTGCCAAAAATTTTTTAAATGCCTGAATTTTTCAGTAATTGCCAAAATTTTCATTTACCAGAGACAGAATCCGAATTAATAAAGATCTTGTATTTAAAATAAAATCACCTCAAGATTAGAGTTTTTACTAGTTGTTAAGTTAGCCAGTCATTTGAACTTTACAACTGATCCCTTGACATTCATCACGAATGTCTTAAAAACAAATTCTGAAGTCCAACCAGTATATTTTCCTTACAGCATGCTTTAAAAGCAATGGTTCTCCATTTTAAGTAAAAAGACCTCTTCGTTTTTATCAAGACATTCTGATCCCCCAATAGTATTTTTAGTATTCACTATGAAGAAAACATGACAAAATGCTACCATGAATTTTTATATTCTAACCACAGATTGTATTGATATACAGATGCAAACAATACACAATATGAGAGGAGCAAAACAAGTGTTAGGTCCTCAAACACTTTGTAATGGGTATAGCTCCCAAATGTTCTCAGCCTATAAGTACTGACATAAATTCTAAATTAAGAACTGTAGGCAACCCAACTACTACACATACACAGATAAAGGATGATTTAGAGAGGCAGAGCTAAGCTGATTCCATATTGGCTCAATCCTCACTAAAGATAATCACACAATCAAATTTTATCACAAAATCATATGATCTTTATTATCACAATTCTACAATATTGCAAATTTAATCAGATGGCTTTTCCTAACATTTGGCTCAAAGTAGCTGAACTGAGGGAATAAAGGGAGTTGAAGTTTGATAAAGGAGAGGGTATGTAAATGAGGAACACAGTATAGTACAATAGTTAAGAGGATGAGCTTTCAAGACATACTGCTCGGGTTCAACCAACAACATAATTCAATTAACTCCCTTCTCTTACCTATAACCTTGGACAAAGTAATTACCCTAATCCTCCATCACAGCGTCCTCACTTGCAGAAAGTTAAAAATGCTTAAGAAGACTAAATGTTTACACTTGCCAAGCACCCAATGAATGGGCCTACTCTTTTATTACAGGGCATTATGCTGAGTGAAATAAGTCACAAAAAGACAAACACTGTATGTTCTCACTTATATGTGGACTCTAAAAAAACCAAACTCATAGCTATAAACAATATACTGGTGGTTGTCAGACACAGGGATGGGGTGGGGGTGGGGTGTAAAATAGGTAAAGGTTAAGGGTGCCTGCGTGACTCAGTTAACTGTCCAACTCAGCTCAGGATCAGGAGATCAAGTGCTGGGTGTGGAGCCTGCTTAAGATTCTCTCTCACCCTCTCCCTCTGCCCTTTCCCAATTCCAAAAAAAAAAAAATAGGTAAAGGTAGTCAAAAGGTACAAACTCCCAGTTACAAGAATAAGTCCTGAGGATGTAACATACAGTACGGTGACTATAGTAACTTCACTGTACTGTATATATTTGAAAGTTGCCAAGACAGTAGATCTTAAAACTTCTCATTATAAGGAAAAAAAAACCTTTATGTGTGGCAATGGATGTTAACTAAATTTACTGTGGTAATCATTTTGTGATATATACATCAAATCATTAACCTGTACAGCTAAAACTAATATATAATGCTATAGAACGATTATCTGTCAACTTTTTTTTTTTAAAGATTTTATTTATTTATAATAGATAGAGAAAGAGAGAGAGAGAGGCAGAGACACAGGCAGAGGGAGAAGCAGGCTCCATGCCGGGAGCCTGATGCGGGACTCGATCCCGGGACTCCAGGATCGCGCCCTGGGCCAAAGGCAGGCGCCAAACCGCTGAGCCACCCAGGGATCCCCGATTATCTGTCAATTTAAAAAAATAAAGATTTGAAGTATTAAGCACTTAGATGTTTGGCCAAGATTATAGCAAAGCAGCAGGAAGCTTAGGCCTGTATAAGAACAGGAACTAAAAGATGAAAAAGTACAACAGATGTTGGCAAAGATGTGAAGAAAGGAGAATTCTCTTACAGTGTTGGTGGGAATGCAGGCTTGTGCAGCCACTCTGGAATGGAGGTTTCTCAAAAAGTTGAAAGTAGAGCTACCCTACAACCCACCAATTGCACTAATAGGTATTCACCCCAAAGATACAAATGTAGTGATACAAAGGGGAACCTGCACTCCAATACTTACAGCAGCAATGTCCACAATAGCCCAACTGTGAAAAGAGCCCAGATGTCTACTGACAGATAAATGAAAAAAGAAAATGTGGTACACATAACACAAACACACTAGAATATCACTCAGCCATCAAAAAAAAAGAAAAGAAAAGAAAAGAAAAAAGAAGAAAAGAAAAGAAAAGAAAAGAAAAGAAAAGAAAAGAAAAGAAAAGAAAAGAAAAGAAATCCTACCATTTGCAATGGAACTAGATAGAGGATATTATGCTAAGCAAAATAAGTCTATCAGAGAAAGACAATTTATATGATCTCACTCATGTGGTATTTAAGAGACAAAACAGAGGATGATAGGGGAGGGGTGGGAAAAATAAAACAAGACAAAAACACAGAGGGAGATAAACCATAAGAGACTCTTAATCATAGGAAACAAACTGAGGGTTGCTGGAGGGGAGGGGGTTGAGGGGACGGGTAACTGGGTGATGGACCTTAAGGAAGGCACGTGATATAATGAGCATGGGGTGTTACAAAAGACTGATGAATCACTGACCTCTACCTCTGAAACTAATAACACATTATATGTCAATTAACTGAATTTAAATTGTTAAAAAATTAAATTAAAAAAAAAGATGAAAAGAAAACATAAAGGGTCAAAAATAAATTGGCTTCCTCATCCAACTCTCACAGAACACGAGCCACTGCACTGAGGACCCAAAAGTTAAACCAATGCTATCTCAGGGCTAAAATAGGATACAATTTTAAGTAAACTTCTATGGCTAGCCTGGGAGCTTAAGCTTAAAAAACAGTGTAGTTGAACACTTCCAAGTTCAAACAACTATCTCACACAGCGACATGGAAGACAACCCACTCAAAAATTAAGGACTGCCCACTTTTCCCTTTGGAAGTAAACAGCTTGAGTTTGTGAGCAAACATTTTCTAGTAATCTGACTGTAATTCAAAGAATTTATTCAAATTCATTAGAAACTGTTGCTAAGTATAAATCTACAATAAAACAGCACCTTGTAAAAGAATTGAGGTAATTTTTACAATTCAAAAGAGCATGATGAGTAAGAGTACCCCAAAATCTTTTTCAAAAGGCAAGATACTGAAACCCTTAAAATTTTTTCTCACACAAGCAACAGCTTTATTAGTCATTTTGTTTTCATTTTTCTAAATAGGAATGAACTCTCCCCTTATTCCCCAGGACAGTCGTGTGACAGAATCAAAAGGCCAGCCGTCCCTCCTACATGTCTACTTTGAAGGGCTGTACAAAGCAGTTTACAACAGGAAATGGTGAGAAGAATATAAAGGAATATTCCAAATAAGAAATGAGTGAGAATTTAGGGGATATCACTTCTACTTTAAGCTAAGAAGTCCTTTATACAACTTTATCTTTATACCATCAAGCATGGCCATTTATCTAAGGGCAGGTAGGTGAGAGATTTAGCTCTGCCACTGCTCAGCTATCTCTCATTGACTGTAGTGACTTATGATTTAATTACTCCATATTTGTATTATATTTCTATTAGCTCTGGTCTAAACAAATCATATCTTCGATACAGTTTCAAATGGGAAATGGGATGAAATTTCATTATGTGCTTCAAATCAATTATCTAGGAGACTGAAGATTCTAATGCACTTTAAATTCCTTATAATTTAAGTAGCATGGTTTTAATACCTTGCTTATCAAATTTATTTTATTATTTTATACCCCCCAATCTCTGGATTACCCCCATTCAGGCTACTGTCTATTCACAGGGACCCACCTTATCTTCCCCCCTTCTGGGATAATAGTGCTTGTGGTATCTTACAAACTAGCTGAAGAACCAACATGTAAAAGGCCATCCTTCTCTACCAGCTGAACGTGTTGTCTGTTCTTCAGATGTTAACAGAAACTTACTCTAAGACCTTTCCACAATCCCAAGAAATCCTTTTCTGTCTCAAATTTACTACTATATTTTGGATTAAAGCAACATATCCCATCTCTGACTCTTCTATCAGAGAGAATCAACCTTCTAGTGGTCAACAAGAGTAAAATCTAATTTTAAATTATGCTTAATTACCTATTAAATTAACATCACTGCAAAAATAAGAACATTCCTTTTCAGCACCCAGAAATAAAGCACTAACTAGGCAATACAAAAATATGACTCCTTTTATCTGCTTGGACAGCTTGAGAGTAGGGTTGAAAGATACTGATGAGCATTATAAATTTACAGGACTCCTCTATTATTAACATCACTGATGAGATGTCATACACAGCGCTGACCACGTGTTGTTAAATACACTGCAGCTGAGAAATTATAAGTTAATGTATTAAAAATATACAGTTATGCATCACTTCAAATTTCTCCACAGCATTTCCAAAGACACTATCACCTTAGTTTCCTACAACAGTCACTGGCTAGAAGTTGATTTTACTATCCCCTACCTTGACAAATGCAAAAACCAAGGCCCAGAGGTTATGAATGACCTCCTCAAATAAAGTTAGTGAGAAAAGATGCATAAAAAAACCTACTGCTGCCTAGCTAAGACTGTGGACTCTGAAGTCAGATCATGAGTTCAAATGGCTGGCTCCAAAACTTAGTAACTGTGGGATCCTGAACAAGTCACTTGTAATCATATTCCCTCTACATTTCAGTTGTCTTGGATACTCTCATGAAAATTAAGAAAAAGTGCCCATATATAGAAAGTTCTCACTTTTATCATTTAAGGCTTTAGAATTTGAAAGAAACATTTGGAGATGACCTGTTTTAAAAACAAGACTTTTGTCATAAGCATAAGAATACTTCTAGAACATCTTGAACTATATAAACACTTTACATTGATAACATTTTCATTTTTGGCAAATTCATTCTTTAGGTCTTCTCCTTTTTTACTTTTTTTTGGTAAGATTCTTTTACTCATGAGAGACACACACAGAGAAGCAGAGACATAGGCAGAGGCTGAAGCAGGCTCCCTGTGGGGAGCCTGATGTGAGACTCCATCCCAGGACCCTTGGGACCATGACCCGAGCCAAAGGCAGATGCTCAACCACTGAGCCATCCAGGTGCCCCTCCTTTTTTACTTTTTAAAGTATTTCTAAAAACCTGCAAGAAATGAAACTATTTCTTTTGTATAGAGTACACATTGTGCTAAACTTTATCATAAGGCATACTCAAATTTGCAGAAATTAATTTTTCAAGTTATGTTTCCTAAGTCATAATACACAAATCTTAAAGAGTGTTACATGGTAATCAAATCTCAATTCTAGGGGACAGCTAGTGGGTATATATTTAGGAGAAAGAAGAGAATGCCACCACAATTCAATGCTGCATTCAAGGCAGGAAGCAATTATTGGTGCATACTTCTCACTCAATTAGTTCAGGACAGATGAACTAAACTCTTGCATAGTTTTGCACCCATGCCTTGTTTCTAAATGTTAGCTTGCCCTTTGATATCATTTTAAGCAAAAAGTTGTGGCCATTGAGCAATAAATCTGCTACTCAGACAAAAAAGGTGGTATAATTTTAAATCTGTAGCTCTAGAACTAAAGAAAAACTTAAGACACCCTAAAATACATTATGACTTCCAAATGATAGATCTGTTATCATATTTTCTGACACCATGTCTGTTAGTATAAACTTTCATAATCCTTTTAAAAAGTTAATTTCCTTAGAAATAAATTTTCAAAGGAACAATGTCAAACATGTAAAATTTAACAACGTCAAACACATACGAAAACCTAAACACTTTCTTCCTGGTCAACTCTCGTTTAAAGATTATTTTGAAAAAAAAAAAAAAAAGATTATTTTGTTTATAAAAAACATTAATTAAATCAAGATTTTTTTTTAAAACTATCACTATTCAGGTTAAAGCATACATTATTAAATCAGCAAAGCCAAGGTTACTGCTCAAATATACTACTAGTTCACTTTAAAAATGTGCACTTAAAAATAAATTCTGAATATTGAAATCAAAATCTAAAGTTATCAGACAATAATTGTCATTAACAATTTCCACAATTAGTATGCGGTTGCGTTCCCAAATTAAATGGTAGGTACATTTTTAGCACATTTAAAATACATACGAGATTAAGATAAAGACGGATCATTATAATATAATATTCATGAAGAAGTTACTACTACTTCTTTGCCATATATTTAGGATTTTATATTACAATCCAGTATTTTCAGGTATACTTCATTTTAAACTACTTGTAAACTAAATTAAATCCTCCTTTGCACTGATGTTATCTCTTTGCAGTAAGGTTCCTTTTATTTATATAAAATACTTATCAGACAGGTAAAGTTAATATAAAATGATTAATGAGCAAGAAGAAGGTATTTCTAAAACTTTACAACTCTACTGAGGAATCATAAAACTATCTGATCTTTTTTAAGTATTCCTGAAATTACAGAATATGTTATTTCCACTAAAAGAAATATAAGCATAGAAAAAACACACATGAAGTTTACTTAAAAGGAGCAAAAAATGGGATAACAAGTATACTACAAAGGTCTTGACATCTTGAAAATGGAACAATGGAAAACGTAAGTTTTAAAGTGGTGATGTAAAATCAGAGGACTACTTTACGCACCAATTTTGAGACTGCAAATCTTTTAATAATTAGAAATAGTATCATGCTTTATAAGTTTTATATATATTAGAGTTTGCATTTTATTAGAACAGACTGACCAGCTCACATATCAATTAATGAATTAATCTAAACCCTCAAGTAAGGATAAATAGTCCCACATAATTCCTAATTGCTCTGAGTACAAATTTGCACTTCCTTGTCCTTAAATTGTTAGATTTCACAGATTATTCCTGGCATTTCTAAGATTTCATGCGTTAATCTGCTTCACCCATCCCTTTCTTTCACAATCTTCTGGATAACAATAATGGTAGAGAAGATATACACAGTCCTTATGCATTTACACATGTTAAAAGGCAATCTAGCAAAGTGCTTAAGAGACACTATCTGAATCCAAACACTGCCTCTGTGCTTACTAGCCACATGACTCTGGGCAAGTTTAATTTTCTTCATCTACAAAATGGAACAAATACCTGCCTCATGAAGATTAAATAACAATTAAAATTGTTCAGCTCAGTGCCTGGTACATAATGCTATTACTACTATTACTACGTGTCATGTACTCAGCCAAGTACTTTACATTTTATTATTTAATTCTATTTTACAGATGCAGATGTTAAGGTTCACAGTGGTTTACCAAGTTGCCTTTAATAGAAAAGCAAGGAACAACGTTCAAACGCAGGTCGGCCTCTTTATTTCAAGCCCTGATACCTATGCCAATTTCCCTCAAACTAGGCTCCCGGGATATACTCATGGGAAATTCAGATGTTTTCACTCTGGTAATTTTTATTTTAAATTAATCTAGAAAACTTTCAAATGAAAGACATTTCCATGAGTATATTTTATTTAAATCATCCAACTGGGATATACAAACTCCTAGTATTCCCAAGAATATTCTTAGAGGCCTAGGATTTTTTTCTTCTTACAAAATAGTCATCTTAAAAACTTGAAACATAACACTCGGCCTTCATTCTTAAAGAATGGGGGAAACAACTATTTTTCAAAATCTTTACGCCTATTTCATTACATACACCAAGTTTTGGAACAGGTGGCTAGTCTAATTACTTGGAAAGGTAAAAATATATTTAAATATACATTTAAAATTATAGTACACTTTTGTAATGCTTGGTCTTGGCTTAAAAAGAAAACACATATGTTAAAAAAAAAAAAGATAAAAGGTATCTGGTGCTCAGTGTACTAGTACTATCTACTAGAGGAATAATCTCTCATCTTTAATCCAATTATGTAACTACAATAACCTATAGGATATTAATACTTGAACAATTCAAAAAATAAGCTCCCCCAAAACTTATTTTCTCTATACTACTTTTCCCTAAAAAAGATCCCTTTTCAACATCTCTACTTTCAATGGTCTCTGATGTCCAGGCTTATGACCTCAGAATAATCTTTGACTCTTCTCCTTTATTCTCTGGATCCAAATTGTCACCAAATACTATAAAACCTTCTTCAAATGGATTCTCTTAGTAACAGACCCTACTCCATTCCTATGAACCTCCTCCAGTTGTTCATCACTCCATGTGGGCTTACAGTACCTATCATCCCTCTTCTCTCAAATCCTATCAATTACCTATACCACCACCCGTTTGTCCTTCTTAAAGATCAACTTGATATGCTAGTGCTCTGCTTAAAAACCTCCATGGATTCCCACTGCTCAACCTATAGGATCAAGTCCAAATTTGGAATCGGCTTCTGATCATTTGAAGTTGATACAGCTCACAGTAAATTCTCCCCTTTAACAAAAGGGTGGCACTTATCACTCAATATCTGATATACTTCTTATCCATCTCTGTACTTACTATTAGTTGGAGTAGAAGCTTTTGCAAGAATGAGATTTCCTTTGTACCCTTCCTAGTACTGAGTATTAAGTTAGGTACTGAATAGGTGACCAATTACTGAGTTGATGATGAATTAATCAGTGCATATAAAGCAAGTATCTGATATGTAATCATTCTCACCAAATATTTACTAAGGAATGAACTTGTGCCAAGTATACTAATGTGACTTGGGTCTACCAAACAATTCCCTTATGCCAGGCAACAACACTAAAAACTTCACATACACTACCTCACGAAATACTTTAAACTCCAGTTTTCCAGAAAGTAAAATGTGGTAAAAGGAAATGGTAGGAAATGAAGCTAGAAAGCAGGCATAGTCAGTTCATGAACAGTTTAGCCAAAGAATTTAGAGCTTATCCAATGAGTAAAAGAAAGCCACTGACTAATTTTAAGCAAGAGAGTGAATTATTACATTTGTATTTTAGAAATATTGCTCTGGCACTGAAAACAGATGGAAGAGCTACAGCCTAGAAGCAGGGACACCTGTTAGAAGACTACTGGAGCACATCAGGCAAAAAACTAACTCAGAGCAACAGTGATGGAGAGAAAAAGATTCAAAAGAGAATCTTTTGAATTACAGGAAGATGGACAAGGTATAATTACAGTACTTAATAACCAATTGGATTGAGGTTTGAGATTTGGCAGGCACATGAAGGAAACGAAGGAATCTAGTTAAATTCAAAGTTCCTAGATGAGTTCCAGGTAGATGGAAGTGCCATCAAGTAAAACAGGGAAGGGAGGGGGTGTCTGAAAGGAAACCCAATGAGTACAGAAAATGGGTACTCCTGGAGCACCCTGAAGAAACTGTCCAATAAATAAGTAGGTAAATCTAGAACTTTTAAGAGAGGACATTTAAGGCAAAAATATAAAATCAGGAGGCTATTAGCCAGAAACCGTACAAAAGGATAGAACCAAAGACAAAGGTTCCTGAGACCACCAATATTTAAAACACAGTCAGGAGTAAATGAAAACTGGGAGAGAATAGTGATAAAGAAGTATGTGAAGGAGAGAGTTAAACAAAGATGGGAGTTATCACTGTATTGAATGTATCAAAGAGGCCAGGATAAGAACTTTAATACCTCTCCTGGATTTGGTAATTGAGTAACTTTCGACTTGAAGGAGAGATTACAGATGGTAAAGAAAGCTAAACTAGGCAGGGGTTGAGTGAATGAATGGCAGAGGCTGAAAGAGAGAGCAATCTTGGCTGAGAGGAAAGTAACAGCTGGAAGAAAACAGAGGGCTGAAGAACATTTTCAGGGTGGCAGAGATTTTAACATTTTTACAGGATGAGAAAGGGACCAGCGGAGAGTGAAATTTTTAAATTATGCCTTGTACTTAAAACTTAGTATAAGGAAAGTTAGCCGCCATACAACGTTAAGTGAAAAAACAGGCTGTAGGATATGTATAGTATGACACCACTTAAAATAAAATTCTAACTCCTTTCTATGGCCTTCAGGGCCTTGAGGTCCGTTAAGACTTGGCCCCTGCCCCCTTCTGACTGCTTCATATGCCATTCTCTCTCATTTGCTATACCCCAGCCACAACGAGCATTCTATTCTGATGCTTCAACTAGCCAAGCTGGTTCTTGCCCCAAGAGTTTTGCACTGGATATTATTTCTGCCTGAAATTCTTTTCTGCCTATCAATGGCCAGGTCCTTCAAGACATTCAGATTTCAATTCAAACATCACCTCCTTAGAGAGGCCTGCTCAACCTGTAATATTCTATATCCTTCTACCCCAGACAAAGTTGTTGTCATTAACCTGTGTTAGCCAACTACCAGTCTCTCAAATTCTTATTTACTTGTCCATCTTCCCCACCCCGACCCCCGAATGTTTAAAATACTGCTTGGCACTCTATTGTTGAATGAAAATGTACACAAACACACACACACACAAATATATGAATGTATGTATTCACATGAAAAGCATTAGGAAAGTTCTGAAAGGTATTTATCTGAACTTATTTATACCAGGGGTGAGTGGGAGACTAGAAGGAGAGGTATACAGTACCTATTCATTTTTTGCTTCATAGATCTTTATTCAAAATTTCTACAAAAATGTCTTCTGAGCAGCCCGGGTGGCTCAGCGATTCTGCGCCGCCTTCAGTCCAGGGCGTGATCCCGGAGACCTGGGATTGAGTCCCAGGTCAGGCTCCCTGCATGGAGCCTGCTTCTCCCTCTGCCTGTGTCTCTGCCTCTTTCTCTCTCTCCTGTGTATTCTCATGAATAAATAAATAAAATCTTTTAAAAAATGTCTTTTATAACTGGAAAACGATTTTTATAAAATGACCAAAGGAACCGAAGATAATCTACTCTTCATCTCATTTTCTTTTGTTGGGTTGTCATGACCTAATCTCACTGCAGGCTGATCCTTGAGTTGTTTGGTAGTTCAGTTCAAAGTTAGAATCTTAAACCCTAGAGCTAGAGAGAACTCAGAGATCATCTACTTCAACCCCCTAGTGTTACAGATGAGGAAGCAGAGACTCATAGTAATCTAATTAACAAAAACTAGGGCACTGATAAAAAGTTTTCCAAGACCAAATGATTAAAAACTATTTAAAGGGCTATAATATGTTATACATAATTTAAATGACAACTAATAAAAGCTTACTAAAGATTACTCTCATATATAACCTACAATCTTCTGGTGAAATTATTACTCAAAGTAAAACTATTTCCTTAAGCACACTATTTGACCAATGAACCCTATGGTTAAGCTCTGGTTAACCATTATGCTATGACAAAGGATTCAGAATACATAAATACAGGCAGTGAAAAATTATTCACCGTTAGTGTGCAGACTAACTGAATTAGGAGGCACTTCTTTCCACCAAGGTATACGGTAAATCAAATATGTAAGTATTCATTGCATTTTGATTCAAATTTCTATATCAATGTCTACAGTGTATTTTTAATGGAATTTAATAAAAATTAAATGCCGAATAAGAAGAAATACTTTAGTAAATATTTACAGAAACGACTTAACTATTTCTCTTTACATACATACCGTAGTTTACCAGGAATACAACAAATTTTAAACTTTTCAATAATACCATTTTATGGTTTTTTTTTAATAAACTATCTCATTTGACCCTTACAACATCCCAGAGAGCAGAAATTATTACTCCTATTTAGGACAGAAAAAATGGGGCTCCGAGCTTAAGCAACTTAAGTCATTTGGACAAGTCCTCGTACCCCAGATCCTCCACCTCTTAGCCACTGTTGTTTCCATCTACCCAAACTACTTTTACCATTTTTTAAAATACAAAAACACTTTACAGTTTCTTTCCTGCCATGTTGGTAAAGGTTGAGGGGGCTATTGAAACCCTCAGGGATAGCAGTCCTATCCCTTTCTATTCCATCTGAAATTTTAGCACCTAAGAAAACATTACTCATTCATCTTAACAGTGAGGAGAAATGTGTGACAGTCACCCTTATTGAGAATTGTGTTCATCAGTGATTCGTTACGAAATCCTACCAAATATTCAATTGTTTTCTTAATCCTAATAAAAGTACCCTCTTATTTAGAAAGCTCTCTACAAACAATATCCAAAGTATGGGCTTTATAGTTGGAAAAAAAAAATCAGAAACCAAATCTCAGTCCTATTCAGCTATTGGTACATTTCTGAACACCTTGTCTCACTGTCCTCATCTGTAAATTGAGGATAATACCATCTGTATCTCTGATGTGTTCAATAATATGTATAAGGCACTCACAAAAGGGCCAAGTCATAGAGTTGGCTGTTAGAGAAACAAACAGATACAGACAGGTACTGCTGATAATGTCATTGAATTTATGGGAACTTTACTAGCTTAGTTTCTGGTGTGATCTTATTTCTTGTTTTCCCAAATCATATGAGACAGAACACACTTTATCACTCCTGCTCCCAGGGAACCAGTTAAAGTGAGTACTGGGTTTCAGTCCTTTTCTAAACTCTCTAACCAAGCAACATAGTAATAAATATTTTTTGGTGATCTTAGAAATGGCTATAGCCAAATCAAAGGTTACACTATTTGGACTCCTTTATCTAAATCTGCTAACTGCATCGTTCACTATTTTGAAACAAAACAAACAACTGTGAGGCTGATTTTATAAACACAAATCACATATAAAATGACTTCATGGTGGGTGAAGGGGTAGGAGGTTTGGGGAGGGTGGGGATAGTGGAGAGGGAAACATTGAGAAATTGTATCTTCAGCAATCCAACACACTCTCCATTTACTTTCTCTCTTTTAATCTGTGTAGGCATCATTCTAATCGATAGAAGCATCATTTTACCGATAAGGAAAGAGAAGCTCCAACTCTTGCTCAGTGCCCCTTGCTCAAGGTGCTCTAACCACTCGAACCCACAGGAAGGCTCTTGCTCAACTCAAGGCCTTTCTTCTAATCATCTCTGCCCAGAATGCTGTCCCTACAGTGCTGTTTCCTTTGCCTTCAGGTCTCACCTCTCAAATTGCAGCTACTCTCATCATCTCTAAAGTAGCATATGCCAATTATTCCATCCTTATTTCCCTCACAGAACACAAAATGATCTGTACTTATCCTCTTATGTTGAGGAACAGAGTACACCTCTGATTTCTCACTGCGCCCTACTTTTATCCTACAGCATAGATGACGCTGGCTTAATGAATGAATGAATGCTTTGGGCTGAGCAATCAGTTTTGAGCTGTCTTCCCACCTTCTATATCCATTCACTTTTTTTTTTTAAGATTTTATTTACTTATTCATTGAGAGACAGGCAGAGACACAGGAGGAGGGAGAAGCAGGCTCCATGCAGGGAGCCCGACGTGGGACTCGATCCCAGGTCTCCAGGATCACGCCCTGGGCGGAAGGCAGGCGCTAAACCACTGAGCCACCTGGGCTGCCCTCCATTCACTTTAAAAGAAAATATAGAACTATATAACTTAATACTCCAAAATATTTAGAGTTTCCCCGAGATCCTGCATTGCCTCCTGGAATCACAACTCAATCTACGATGTCCCGAAACAATCAAATACTTCAAAACTGTTAAGTAACTGGCATCTACACACACAGTTATTTAAGGCTAAAAGAGAATTCACATCACACAAATTTTTAAGTGTATTTGACTAACAGGCTTTGCATTATTTTGTTCTAAGATGTTCTGAATTCCCCAACAGATCACACAGAAAAATTTTAAGGCCAGGCATGGGATTACCGTTCTGATAACGAGAAGAATATTCTTCCTTCAAGACAGAGGACACAAATGCACCGATGTGCTGCGTGTCACTATGAAAACATGTCCTTGCACAACACAGAAGCCACCTCCTGTGGAACGCCCAGCGTGGGTTCCAACAGGCCCCTACCTAGCGACACCCCCTTGGTGACCTTACCCATAGGGTCGAATACTTACTGCTGAGTCCTCCATCCTCGGATACTCCCGTCCCTCTCATTCCCAGGTAAGTCAGCCCCAATATTAGGAAAAACAAGCAGGCAGCAGTTAAGAGAAACATCGACAAGTAGTGGGCACTGAAACCCCCTGTCGGGGACACCTCCTCCCGTTTAAACTGCTGCAGAAGTTCCTCCTCGGGCTCCGAGAGCTTCGGTTTGTTGTAGGCGTTTTTCAGGTACGTGTGATTGGAGCCCGTATGGTTGGAGTGATTGATCCTGAGTGCACCGGGGGCGGCCGCCGACGCGCCGGGGGGGAGGCTGTTGCAAAACATCCTGGCCGAGTCCGCCGCACTCAGGGCCCCGCCGCCGATGTGGTTGTTGGTCTTCAGGAGGGAGCCCGAGGACGAGTCCAAGGTGGGGTCCGCGTCGGGGAGCGGCGGGGGCAGGAGAGGGGCCGGCCTCTTGGCGTGGACGCGGTACCTCGGAGCGGGGCTGGCGTCCAGGGCATCAGCCCCTCCTCCCTGCTGCTGGGGCTGGGGCTGGGGCTGGGGCTGGGGCTGGGGCTGCTGCGGCGGCGGCTGCGGCTGCGGCTCCGCCGCCTCTCCGACGTTTCGACTCCGGTCTAGACTCCCCGCGGCCGCCGCCCTGTCATTCATCGCGCTGCCTCCCCCTCCCTGAACGGAGGTGTCCGGGCGGCCCGCGGGCTTGGCGGGCGGCGCGCAGAGGGGCTTCCCGTGGCTCCGTCGGGGCCGGTGCCGCGACCCGGGGTCGTCCTTCGACACCGGCCTGCCGGGGGCCGCGCCGCCGTCGCCGTCCTCCTCCGAGTCCGAGTAGTCCTCCCGGCAGCCGTAGGACAGGAGCCGGCTGCCGTTGACGGGCCGGCCGGCCCAGCGCGGCTCCTCGGCCTCCGGGCCCCCGTCCTCCGCCTCCTCGCCGCCGTCCTCCTCGCCCGGCGCGGCTCCATCCCTCGCCGCCGGGGTCTGCAGCTCGGGGCCCGCCGGCCGCCGGGGCCCCCACCACGAGTGCGGCTTCCTGCGCTCGGCCGAGCTGCCGCCGGCGGCCTCGGGGGCGGCGGGGGGCGCCGAGGGCGCTCGGAGCGCGCGGCACTGCGGCGAGGGCCGGTCTCTCCTCCCGCCGCCGCCGCCGCCGCCGCCGGCCTGGTCCCGGGGACTGGCCTCCGCGTCCGACTCGTCCGAGCTGAAGCCCAGCAGCACTTTGCTGCCGGCCGGGGCGGCGGCCGGGGCGCCCTCCGAGCCCGAGAGGCGGCCCAGGGCCCCGGCGGTCCGCGCGTAGGGCAGCTCGCCGCCCGGCCCCGGCCGGACCCCCGGCCCCGCCGCCGACAGCGCGGCGGCCGCCGTGTTATTGTTATTACTGTTCCGCGTCTTGCTGCCGCGGCCCCCGCACCGGTGCTGCTGCTGCTGCTGCTGCTCCTCCTCCCGAAGCTTCTTCAGCTTCTTGAGGTAGACCGGCCGCGTGCTCTCCGTCACCGGCCCGGGAGACAGGCCGTAGCGGCGGAGCTGCGAGAAGAGCTCCTCGTCCGAGAGGGGCTGAGGCGCCGAGGCCGCCGCCGCCGCCGCCGCCGCCGCCATCTTCTCTCCAGGGTGTTTTACGAGCTCCGCGCTACCGGAAGTGACGCGCCGCCCTAGACCCTGAACTAGACCGGCTGCGTCGGCCCCGCGGCGCCGCGGCCGCCTCGGCCAATGGGAGGCGCGGGAGGAGCTCACCTGAGCGGGAAGCGGCCACCTGCGCGGCGCGCCGCCCCGGGCCCGAGGCCGGCCGCCCCCCGCCCCCGCCCCCGCCCCCGCCGGCCCCGCCGCCCCGCAGAGCTCCGGGCCCAGCCGCGCGCTGCGTCCTCCCACGGCGCGCCGGGACCTCCTCCCGCGCGCTCCCGCCCCCCGGCCGCAGCCCCGCGCTTCCAGGCGCCCGCCGCGGAGACCTGCCGCCCGAGGTGGCGCGCCGGGTCCCCGCGTCCCCGCCCCGGCCCGGATCTCCCTGCGCGGCTCCCGCCCGCTCCACTTACACCGCAGCCGGGACGGCCGCTCGCCCTGGACGCTGTCTTCGGGGAAGCGTCTCCTCTAAGGTCCCGCGTCCGGCTCCCCGCAGGGAGCCTGCTTCTCCCTCTGCCTGTGCCCCTGCCTCCCTCTGCGTCTCTCATGAATAAATAAAATAAAATAAAATAAATAAATAAATAAAATAAATAAAATAAAAATAAGTAAGATAAAAATAGATTAGATTAAATTAAAAGTTAAATTTTAAATTAAATTAATAAAAAATGAAATAAATAAAATAGAAATAAAATTAATTATTAAATAAAAAATTAAAATAAAATAAATAAAATTAAATAAATAAAATGAAATAATAAAATAAATAAAATAAAAAAATGAAATGAAATAAATAAAAATACAATAAATGAAATAAATTAAAAATAAATTTATAAATAATAATAAAATTTAATAATTATTAATTATAATTATAATTATTAATAATAAATTAATAAAAATAAAATAAAATGAATTTTAAAATAAAATAAAATAAAATAGTAAATACAATAAAATAAAATTTAAAAAGAAAGCAGATTCTGGAGATGGGGGCCGGATGGAACAGCAGGCTAAAGATACAGTTTCCCTCAAGGAACTGAATCCCAACTTAGAGGTGACCGAGGAAGTGGTTCGTGACACCATAGTGTAACATGAGCTTCTAAGAGGTCAACAAAAGCCCAAAGGAGCGTAGCCTAAGATGGTCTGGAACTTAGGGGGGGAAAGTCAAGGAAGGCAGTTACCAAGAAAAGATGCAGAGCCAACCAGTCCCAATACAATTTTCTTCCAGAAAATAGCTTCCAGAGTAATAGCTATTCATTCTTTACTTGGTTGTAAGGGATCTTTTTTTTTTCTCCCTTTTAAAAATCTGGTGACCTTGATAGAGGGTCATGTTTGTAATGGAAGGAACCTACCTTTCGCTTCATTTTGTGACTGAAAAAAAAGACAACACACCATCTCCTTTTTTTTTTTTCCCTAAAGATTTTATTTATTTATTCATGAGACACAGAGAGAGAGAGAGGCAGAGACACAGGGAGAAGCAGGCTCCATGCAGGGAGCCTGACGCAGGACTCCATCCTGGGACCCCGGGGTCACGCCTGGGCAGAAGGCAGGCGCTAAACCACTGAGCCACCCGGGCTGCCCTTCTTTCCTTCTTAGTACCTTTGCAACCTGTAGTTACTAATTGTTAATGATTTCGTTTTATGTATTTGGTTGCTTAGTTATATTATTTATTTAATTACTTCTGGTCTACTAAGACCTGGGAACTGCAAGCTCCGTGAGGCAGAGGAACCTTCCATTATTCGCAACTTCATTCCTACGGTGCTTCTGACTGGAAGTTCCATAAACATGTGTCGAACCTAATTAATGAATTACAAAGCTAGGATCGTATGAGGTGGATGTTTTGGCCCCGGGGATAGTGCAAATGAGGAGAAGACACCTGAACCCAAAATCATATGCCAGAAACACTACCTCCTTTACCCAGTAGGTAATGGACCCCAGAAAGGTGAAGTTTGCCCACTTTGATAATGATCACTTCCCTTTTCCTCAAAACTTGGCAGAGCTGACATGTCCTGAGTACTTCAACCCTACCAGCTACCCGGTAGCAACGGGCACAATATGTGGCACACCATAGTAATTTTTCATCAAATGAGTTATTTTACCCTCTGGCATTAGACGCATCTGGATGGAAAGATAGTCTCTGCATAGATATTAGCTTTTCAACATTTCGATTCCAACAGTAGAATAACACTCAGTAATCTGATTTTTTTTTTTTTTTTTACCTCTTTTAGCAAAAGCTTGCCATCTCAAAAAACCTTTTAAGCAGAGGGGCACTTCCTTGTCCTTCATGAGGAGACTTTAAAAATTACAAACAAAAATGACTGTTAAGCACTTACAAGAGCATTAGACGCAGTAAATTTTATCCACTATGAGGATAATGACCCAGGATTTATTACCATAATTGTCTGGGTGAGAAGGCAAGTGGTTACAAACGTACTAGACCTGTGTCTCAGTAGAGCAGAGCAGTTAAGTTGTGAGCTTTGAAGGTAAACAAAACTGGATAGGGACCCAGCCCTGTCTCTTACTTTTATTCTTAGTTGAACATTTGTTCCACACTCTACTGGCTCCTCAGGGAGGAATTATGGGAGACTGTTGGCCTGGCCTTTAATTTTGATGAACCTTTAAATATTTTCCTCTAAGGGCTATGAGAATATTTCTATTTCTGCCTGTGACTTTGGGCAAATTGTTTAGTTTTTCTGAACCTTAGTATCTGTATAAACAAAAGCATGATAAACATTCCTCAGAAGGCTTAAGGATTCAATGACAATATGTCTGCATAATGCTTAGCACCACACCTAAGCATACAATGTGCACTCAATAAATGTTAGCCAGTAGTATAAAGCCAAGCATTGTGTGTGTTTGGTAGCATGGCTCCTGAGAACACCATGTAACAGTAATTAAAGAAAATGCCACTGCGCAGACAAACAGAAATGGTGCAACTTTGCCCAAGGCCTGTAATAATCACATTTAATAGCTGATGAAGATGAAGGGCTTTGGCAACCAGAGTCCTTGGTCATTTCAGCCCCTGGAGGCAGCAAGGCTTGGAATGAACTAGGAAGCGGGCATCCCAAGTCTAAGTTTTGTGACTTAGGGCAAATCATGGGCTCTCAGAACTTCAATTTACTCTTTTCTAAAATGTTGATTGTATTGTCTGCCCTCCTTGGCACACAATTAACATTCAACAAGTATTGATTGAGAATGATGAATGAATGCTGTATGTGAAGTTATGTTGTTTCCATGTTAGGTATTATAGCCAGATAGTCATAGTAATGAAAACTGCAATTCATATCAACTTCACATAAACATGGTTTCATGTAGTCTACAAGAAATCTTGCCTCTCTGGAAATACCAATGACATGATTTTTTGCATGAAACTATTGGGGATAACAATTACCCTCTGAGTGTTTGAACAGCTTCATACTTTCTCACGGCAACCTTTGCTACCTCAGCACCCTCACTACTTACTTCCAACATTCTCCTCATCTACCAGGGGATCTTACTCCTGCTTCTAGATTGGCTAACTTTGAAAACACAAAACTCTAAATTGGCAAGCTGCACCCACATACTTTACAGGAAATGCAAACTCAAACTAATTCCTGCACTATAGCTTCCAAAGATTTGACTCAGGGAAATATTTGTGACGGATTGCCGCAGGATAGGCAGGTCCATTTCTTCTAGATGTTTTTAATTTTGTCTCTGCCTTATGCCTGCTTATCAGAGACCAATGTATTGAGAGCTAGATTACTAACACTTACACTCCCCCTGACTTCCAGTTAATTACCTTTTACCATGTTGCTTTTCATAGTCATGACACCAGCTTATCTTAAAGAACCCTCTAAAGAATATGAAACCTGACACTATATTCAAATAAAGCTATTGCTGAGGGTTTGTTTCCTTAAAGAATGTCCTTTGTGGTCTTCGTATTAGAAATAGTTACATTTTTTTCTCATTTATTTTTGCTTTGGCTTTATTTTTATTGAGGTGAAATTCATATAAAGTTAACCACTTAAAAGTACATAATTAGGGGTACCTGACTGGCTCAGTCTGTAGAGCATACAACTCTTAACCTCATGATTGTAAATTCTAACCGCTTGTTGGGTGTAGAGATGACTTAAAAATCAAATCTTTTAAGAAATAAAAATAAATAGGATCGCCTGGGTGTTTCAGTTGGTTAAGTGTCTGCCTTCAGCTCAGGTCTGGGATCAAGCCCCGCATTGGGCTCTCTGCTCAGTGAGGAGCCTGCTTCTCCCTCTCCCTCTGCTCCTCCTCCCTGTTCATGCTCTCTCTCTCCCTCTCTCACTCAAATAAATAAATAAATAAATAAATAAATAAATAAATAAATAAATAAATTTAAAGACCTTTTAAATAAATAAATGAAAGTACATAATTAGTGCCACTTAGTACATTTACAATGTTGTGCGAATGTCTAAAACTTTTTCATCACTTCCAAAAAACCTTATATCCATTAAGCAGGCATTTCCTATTTCTTCCTCTCTCCAGCCCTGGCAACCACTGATCTACTTTCTGTCTCTATGGATTTAACTATTCTGGGTATTTCATACAAATAGAATCATACAACATGTGACCTTTGGTGTCAGATCTCTTACACTTAGTGTAATGTTTTTGAGGTTCATCCAGGTTATACCATGGATTGGCACCTCATTTCTTTTTATGGCTAAATAATGTTTCATTGATGGATATGACACGTTTTGTTTATCTGTTCATCCATTGATAGACATTTTGGTTCTTTCCACCTTTTGGTTATTGTGAACAATGCTATGAACATTGGTATACAGGTATCTGTTTGAATATTTCAATTATTTTAAATATATACCTAGGAATTTCAAATCTGATGGCAATTCAATGTTTAAGTTTTTGAGGAGCCACAAAACTACTAATTTGTGTTTCACCTTGTGGATAAACACTGCTGTTTTGGTGACTAGCCATGACTTGACCTTGTGGATAAACACTGTTCCTTTGGTGTCAGTCTCACCAACTTCCTCAGCGAGGAAGTTGAGACTCGGGTCTGCCGCCCAGCCATAGCAATCATTTAGGGCTCCGTCTATTTTATAAAGGGCACCTCTATTTTATAAATTAATTCCATTCCTGGCGGCATCTACATTTCCTAACTTTGTATTTGCCTTATTTTTTAATGATTTCAATTATTTTATCTTCCTACTACAATATGCATTTTTAGCTACCTTTTCATTATCAGGGGAATACCATACAATTCCTCTGATAACCCAAGGGGTAGGATTTATTAGTTTTTATATTTTACAGATAAAGGAACCAAGGTTAGAAAAGTTATTTGATTCTAGCCTCAAAAGGGTCACATGGAAACTCAAAACCCATAACTTCAGAATCTGAATTCTATGTTCTTTCCACTACAACCTACCACCTCTTGAAGACTTTTATGAAATTATACAGTAATATATGTAAAAATAAACTTTTTTCTCTCTTTTCTTACCCACTCTAAAGAGGAAGGAGTCTGTAATGGGGTGAGGAAGAGGACAAAAGCTTTTATAATTAACCTATTTCTTAGCTTTGTTGCCGCATGCAGCAACTGGAAAGAAAACTCAGAAATAAAAAAACTGATTATATCACTTAGCTTTTTAACAGATCAAAGAAGTAACACAATATTATAGTGATATTATCGCTTAACTTCTCTTAAAGTGCCCCAAGGATGTGTTCACAAGTTTTGATCTACAAAGTTCCTGATGTTTATTTTTCTTTTTAATTGCTCAACTTTTATTCAACACTAACACTGCTTCTAAGGAAGACGCCAGAATAAACAGGCCGAAAATACAACATAGTATTGAGAAATGTTGGACAAAGTCCTCATACTACGTTACTGTGAAAATTCGCCAAGAAAGCTTTGTAGCAAGAGCATCTATTTTATTTTTCTGTGTATAACTCAAACAAGTGAGGAATGGGCTTATGACTTGAGTGAACAACATATGTGTGACTGATAATTAAGTTCTACCCTCTGCAAGAGGATAAACTGCTAAGTCCTCTCCTAGAAGTCATGCCATTGCACAGTAACACATGATGGACAAGGGTCTCACAGTTAAGAGATGCGAGTTGTTTTTTTTTTTTTTTTTTTTATGATAGTCACAGAGAGAGAGAGAGAGAGAGAGGCAGAGACATAGGCAGAGGGAGAAGCAGGCTCCATGCACCGAGAGCCCGATGTGGGATTCGATCCTGGGTCTCCAGGATCGCGCCCGGGGCCAAAGGCAGGCGCTAAACCGCTGCACCACCCAGGGATCCCGAGATGCGAGTTTTATTCCCACTTCTGCAATTCATCAACTGTAGTAATATTGTACGTTTTTATATTGCCTCATGGTCCACAAAAATTTCTCATTATCTCACTTCACCTTTACACCAACCCTAATAGGCAAGCATTAGTATTCTGTTCTGTGGATGAGAAAACCAAGGCTCAGGCAAGTCTGATAATTTGTCCTTTTTGAGAGCAAGTAAGGACTGAAACCCAAGATCACTCCTGGGTTGTCTGGCCTTAAGTTCACTGTTCTTTCCAGTCTGCCATGATGCCTCTTAGTAGTAGATTCTACTGCAACAGAAAGAGTCATTTAACCTTTTTCTCCTAGTTTCTTCATCTCTAAAATGAGGAAGTAAGAATACTTGATCATTAAGATCTCTTAGAAACCCAAAACTTTCTAAAAAGCGTTTTCTTATGGTATATATTATTATATATTATCATACCTTTCATTATAGTTATTTATATACTTGCCTTATTTCCCCATCTATGTTCTTTGAGATGAGGATCTGTGTCTGATTGAAATGTACATCCCTCCCAACTCCTAGCTTTTTGCCAAATGTGTTGAATGAGTAATCAAGTAATGCCACATGTCACAGGATAGCATTAGGAAGGTTTCGAGATGACATGCAAAGAAGTATGTTAGGGATAAGACTCCTATACATTAGAGATACAAATAAGAGACAAACAGCAGGAAATTTAAGGAATATACCACAAAGAGGCTCATGGCGCAGGCTATTGTAGAGATTTGGTTTCCTTAAGCAGCAAAGGGAATTTTCATATGAACTTTTCTCCTACCCCACACCATAGGAGCAGTGGATCTGAACCCAGAGAACCAAGAGATCTGAACACACCCAGTTTATGATTACCAACTCTTTTCAAAACAACTCTTTCCTAAAACGTTCTTTTTTACAGATCTTTTATGTGTTATAACTTTGTATGAAACAGGAATAGAGAATCATCAGGTTTGTTCAAACTTTGGTTCATGTATCCTTTGATGTTTCTTATCTGTTCTTCCCAGAAGCTTAAGAATGGACAGAGGGGAGAGCAGGGGGAGAGTGCCACTGTTAGTTTTTGTTGAAGGGATAGAAAGCTTCCTCCTCCAACACTCATGGCTAAGACTTGCTCCTGACCTCTGTCTGCTGCTTGCCTCCATGTGAGAATGTTTTCTGTCCAGCCATACAAGAGGAACATTTCTGAGTGGTGTGTGTTCTTTCATTGTTCCTTTCGCCTCTGAGGCCTAGGTCTCCAGTGAGCAGCAATGTTGTTGGGTTCCCTCCATGCTACAAAGCCTGAAACTTCTCTCCAGACAAAGCTGGGGCCATCTTAGCTCACCTCATTTGTTCTCCTTTTCCTAGTGATCACTGTCCTTCATTGCCTGATGTCCAGTGGCTTGGGACCCTTGTTGTTTCTGTTTATTTTCAGTTGTTTCATGCTAGAGGATAAATCTAATCCCTGTTGTTCCCTGTTGTTGTTTTGATGAAAAGAAGAAATCCCAGTACATGGGGATAAAACATACTAATCTCTCTACATTTTTTCCATGTTTGAAATGTTCCAAAATAAAAAGTTTTTTTTCTTTTTTAAAAAGGTGAAGACCTGAAGCTTGGTAGTGCAAAAGGTTTTTGAAAGATAACAATATTGTGTAATGGGAATTTTATTCAGTTGTATTGTCCATAACATGTAAAGAACCTCTCTTTTGAGAACCTAAGAATCTTTCTCTAAAATCTGTGTAACGGGATCCCTGGGTGGCGCAGCGGTTTGGCGCCTGCCTTTGGCCCAGGGCGCGATCCCGGAGACCCGGGATCGAATCCCACATCGGGCTCCCGGTGCATGGAGCCTGCTTCTCCCTCTGCCTGTGTCTCTGCCTCTCTCTCTCTCACTGTGTGCCTATCATAAATAAATTAAAAATAAAATAAAATCTGTGTAACTAATCTTTTACTTTAGCATACAAAAAGTTAGAGTAATATCATGAACATCTGTGCCCATACTACCCCTTTGGATATCTGCCATTTTACCCTCTAAATTTGGTATTTATCATTCTCGGGCATCATCTCTTTCCTTTCTCTCTGTCTCTTTCTGTCTCTTTTTCTCCCCCCATATATACATGTATATACGTATATATACATATCTCACACAATTTATATATGATGTCATATATATGTGGTGTCTATGTATATATTCTTTGGCAACTTAAATTTTGGCCCAACATTTTATTTGTGAGAGTCAGACACATGTTAACTAGTTCAATCATTTTCACTGTATCAAATAATGGCACATTTACTTTTTACCTGCTCATGTATATTTGTCAGTCTCTGATTAAAACTACAGGACTTATTTAATCACTTGTTCAACAAATATTTTGAGTGTCTACTGTGGGCCAAACATTGCTCTAGGTAATGGGGATGCTACAATTAACAAAAGTGACATCATAAGCCTTACATTTCAGCTTAAGAAGATAGACATTAAACAAATAACATGTGATATGTCAGTAAAATACTAAGAAGAAAGATGAAGCAAGGTAAAATGGGATAGAGAGTAAAGGTGACAGGTGGGTGGTGCTATTTTATGTGGGTGGTTAGGAAGACCTTTCTGATAAAGTGACATTCAAGGAGGCACCTGAAAGGAATGGGTAGGACAAAAACTTGGGAGTGGAAATGTGTAAGGTGGATCACACTTGGAAAAGGAAGGAGGCCAGAAAAGCTGGTGGAGAGAGGGCAGAAGGGATGTGAGCCATGAGACATGAAATCAGATCAGTGGTGGAGGAGGAGTGCAAATCTTGTAGGGCCTTTTAGGCCAAGGATTTTGGATATCTCTTTGAGTAGGATGAGAAGCCATTATAGGGTTTTGAGGAAAGGAACAACATGGTCTAATCTACTTTATTTTTTTAATTTTTCTATTTTTTGGTCTAATCTACTTTAAAAAAAAAGTCTTTGAACACCAATAAAAAATAAATTAAAAAAAGTCTTTATTTAAATTCAATTTAATTAACATGTACCATATTATGAGCTTCAGGGGTAGAATTTGGTGATTCATCAGTTGTGTATAATATCCAGTGCTCATTACATCAAGTGCCCTCTGTTCTAATTTACTTTTAAGACCACGTTTACTGAATGGACTTTAGGAGGGGAAGGGGAAAAGGAAGAGACAAATTAGGAGGCTATTGCAAAATCCAGGTAAAAAAATTATGGTTTGGAACTGAGTAGTAGTGGGAAGAAGTGAGAACCATTTGGATTCTGAATATATTCAAAAGATAGAGCTAATGGGGCGCCTGGAAGGCTCAGTTGGATGAGTGTCTGACTCTTTATTTCAGTTCAGGTCATGATCTCAGGGTCATGGGATCAAGCCCTATGTGTCAGGTTCCATGCTGAGTGTGGGGTCTGCTTGGGATTCTCTCTCTCTCTCTCTCTCTCTCTCTCTCTCTCTCTCTCTCCCAAATAAATAAATAAATATTTAAAAGGTAGAGCCAAGCAGAATTTTCCTACAAATGGGATATTGGATATGAGAGAAAGAAGTCAAGCATGACTCCAAGTTTTGGGGGTTGAGTATCCAGAAGAAAGAAGTTGCTATTTACTGAGCAGTAGCAGCCTGGGAATATTGTTAGTTTGGGGGAGCAGTCAAGGGATTCATTTGGTTATGTTTTGTTTGGGACTTCCGAGTAAAGGTGTCTTGTAAGCAGGTGTATACACAAGTCTAAAGTTCAAGGGGGAAGCTCTAAGCTAAAGTTATAAATGTGAATGTCAGCAGCAGATAGATGAAATTTAAAGCCATGGGAATTAGCAGCATAGAAAAGAGAAAAAATAAGAGAACTGAGCCCTTAACTACTCAAACATTTAGGGAAAGAAAAGATGCAAAGGAACCTGCAAAGATGACTAAAAACAAGCTGGTGGTGAGAAAGAGGAAAACAGAAAGAGCAGTGTCGTGGAAGCTTCTAAGCCAAATTTCTGAAGATTCTCCTCATATATCCTCCCTGTGAATAACTACTCTTCCCATGAAGACCTAAGGCTGATTATTCCAAGAAGTCAAGGAATTCAAATATATGTCTGTAAATTTTAAAATAGTAATTTTTAAAGTTGTGTTATAGTATGGGATCATGAATAATATGATATTGATTTTAATTATCTTAAATGTTTAATCATATTTTCAATTAAAAAGAGCTTCACGAGAAGAATTGGATGGAAGTGATGTCTCAACTTGTCATTCTCTTTTGTGCTCAGATTAACTTAGGTTCTCTTCTCAGCATTTTGACATTTTTGTGTAGAAGGGGTGCCTGTTTTTTAAACAACTGATTGCTAATGTCTGCATCTTTTAAACTTCATGTGAAAAGATTAAATGTTTTTATTCAAACAACATGCATTACTGTTATTAAAATCCTCAGCACCCACGGGTTTTGGGTGGGGTCTGAGTTACTCACATTCAGTGAGGGGGAAATTCTTTCTAGTTTTGCTCAAGTGGTTCTTCAATTATTTGAAAAAAACCTTGTTGGTTTCAGCTTGGTGTTTTCGGACTCCTTTACAAAGCCTTTAGCTCTTACAGGCACTACAACTCTGCTCCTTTTTTTTTTTTATTTTTTTAATTGGTGTTCAATTTACCAACATAGAGAATAACCCCCAGTGCCCGTCACCCATTCACTCCCACCCCCCGCCCTCCTCCCCTTCTACCACCCCTAGTTCGTTTCCCAGAGTTAGGAGTCTTCATGTTCTGTCTCCCTTTCTGATATTTCCCACACATTTCTTCTCCCTTCCCTTATGTTCCCTTTCACTATTATTTATATTCCCCAAATGAATGAGAACATATAATGTTTGTCCTTCTCCGACTGACTTACTTCACTCAGCATAATACCCTCCAGTTCCATCCATGTTGAAGCAAATGGTGGGTATTTGTCATTTCTAATAGCTGAGGAATATTCCATTGTATACATAAACCACATCTTCTTTATCCATTCATCTTTCGATGGACACCGAGGCTCCTTCACAGTTTGGCTATTGTGGCCATTGCTGCTATAAACATCGGAGTGCAGGTGTCCCTGCGTTTCATTGCATCTGTATCTTTGGGGTACAACTCTGCTCCTATTTGAAATGTAGCATATGTATCTTAATTATCATAGAAACCACCAGACATACACCTTGATGAAGACAAACGTACAGATAAGACTTGTGTTATTCTTCAGTATGGGCCAGCATGACAGGTTTTTAAAAATTCAAAAAGTTGAGAGAGATCTTAGAACATATATGGACAAATCCTTTCCTTTTTCTTTCTTTTTTTTTTTTTTTTGGTTATGAAAATAAAGGCTATCAGGTTATGTTCTTTGTTTGAGGTACCCAAACTAGTTAGTGGGGGAAATTGGGGTTAGTATCCAGGTATCCTAATTTCAGGCCAGTTCTCCACACTAAGGAGAGCTATATTATAAAGGGAAAAAGTAGCAAAATAAGAGAAGCTTGTCTGACTCTAACTTAATTTAGGGTCTCTAGCCACTTTCTTGTTTCATATCAATACTCCTTTGATACTCCCATGATCTCACTGACCTTTGAAATAACCCTATTGAATAGCAGATGCCATTATCATTATCCTCATTTTACATAGGTGGTGAAATTGAGTCACAGAGTTTCATTTACACCTCCAAGATCACAGAGCTAGAAGACAGGACACTACCCAGATCTTCTGAAGTCTATGTAGCTCTTCTTTCTACGATTAGTCATGTCAGGAGAAATATTTAAATGATATAGCAAAATAATCTTAGAAAAGAAAAAAACCCACTTCTGTGTTGTACACCAGTTGGAAGACAAGGGGGACAAGCTGATGATGGGAAATGTAATGGCTGGAAAAAAATAGTAACAACTAACAGTGTTGCCATAGTAGCAAAACTGAGCAATTAGAGGCATTGATGCAAATTTCTTTGAACAAAAAGAATCAAATTCTATGAAAGAAGATAATTTTGGGCAGTCCTTACATAGTTTCAAAATACCAACTGCACAAGTGCAAGGATGAGTAGATTTGAATTAACATCAGCTTCTGGGTGAAGACGTGGGAATTTTCATTCACTGCAAACAGAATGTGATCCAATGTTATAACATGGCTGCCAAAAAAGTTAATGCAATTCTAAACCACAGTGATAGAAAGATGTAGGGAGTAAACTTCTCTGGTTAACCGAAGTTGAATCATTATGTTCATCTCTTGGTACCACATCTTAGGAAGGACGCTAAAACCTTAAAGTTCGTGGAAGAGGATGATCACCAGAATGGAAGTCTGGAAGCCATTTCCTCAAAGGAACTTTTGAGGAACTTGGGAAATTAACTTGAAAGTAAGGAGAATTAAGTTTTTTAAATTTATTCATTCACTTAGTGAAAATTTATTGAATGCTTATTATATGTCAGAAGAGGCAGGGTCTTTTAGGTGACTGCAAAGACTTTGGCCAGTGCCTGAGTGAATTGGGAGCCATGTGGAGGATTTAAGGTCGAGGAGTGACTGTATCTCACATATTTTTAAGGCATCATTCTGCGAGTTGAGACTAGGCTATTGGATGTGGGACAAGGGTGGAAGTATGGAGACAAAACAGGTTATTGCAATAATTCAGCAAGAGATGACACCGTTTGGACGAGGGTGAGAGCAGTAGAAGGAAAGAGAAGGGATTGGATTTTGGATATATTTTGAATTTGGGGGATATTTCTCATAAATGAATTTTTTTTTAAAAAAACATTGGTCCAACCTCACTTGAATCTCTGTGTCTCTGGAGGTCAGCACCAAGATCCATAGGTGGTATTGTGAGGGGAACAGGAGAAGGAGGAGGGAATTTGCCATTGGTAAAGAGAGGAGGTAGATAGGGGTTAGGCAGAGCTGGAACATGCCTCTCCCTGCAATGTTGTAGCATTTTGACTCCGTATCACAGAGGGAAAAAGTTTGTAACTGTCAGAAATATAATAGAATTTCCAAAAGTTCATGAAATCAGCAATACAAAGTGCAAAGCATGAAGCTGCTATTATATTTGTTCTATAATATTGTAAAAACAACACTTTTTAAAAAAAATAAAAGGAGAAAAGAGAAAAACTATGATCTATCACTTTCTTGAGGACTCAGATACTACTTGCACATTATCTGTATGACCAGCACCACCCCACATTCTGATTCATCCACAATCCTTTTTTGTACTCTATAACTATGAAACAGAAAGTAACTAATAGGAAAATGAATAGCATGGCTAAATATGGGCAAATATTTCTACCTCACAATGGTCTGATGGGAAAGTAATGGAAATTGAACTCACAGGACATGAATACCATACCTATGCCATTTAGGGAAGAAGAATTGGAGTGTGGGCTGAAAGCATGTCTAACATAAAAGAAAAGGAGAACTCCAGCTATTAAAAGTATCACAATAACAGGTTGATTTTTTTTAGTGTTCTTTAGTAATTGATAGAAATAAATTGATATTGTAATATAATCATGAGTTTATGATTCAATCAATAACTAAGTTAAACCTCATCATTGTTGTTATACATTTGTATATAATCAGGATTATGCCGTTGGTGTAAGAGTTTATTGATTTTTTATTTACCAACTATCTTCTATGTGCCAGGCAATGTATCAGAGATACAATCCTGAACAAGACCAATGCTCTTCCCTGTCCTCAAGTCATTGATAGTCTGGTTTAGTGGTTCTCAAATGTTGATGTATTTGAGAATCACCTAGAGAATTTGTTGAAAATGTAAACAGCTTCTTCCACTCCTGCCCTTGTAGAAGTGCTGACTCAGATCTAGAGTGAATTCCAGGAATTTATCTCCATTTTAGGCTTCCAAAAGATTCTTTTTTTTTTTTTTTTTTCAGTTTCCAGGAGATTCTAATGCAGGTGGTCCATGGACACCACTTTGAGAAATCCTGGAATATCACAGAAAGCCCCTGAAGAAAGGTGATGGGGTCTCTATCAGCCTCTCAGGGATGACAACTGTTGACTACAATCAGGATGACAACTGAGAAGCAAGCAAGTGTTCTTTGGTAAGAAGGATTATTCTTAGTGAATAGAACTCTTGGATAGAGTCTCTTTAAAAAAAAAAAAGATTTATTTATTTATTTATTTATTTATTTATTTATTTATTTATTTGAGAGAGCGAGTGTGCATGTGCATACAAGCGGTGGGGATGGGGGAGGAGATGAGGGAGAAGGAGAGCAGACTCCCCACTGAGGGTGGAGCCTGATGTGGGGCTCAGTTCCAGGACCCTGAGATCATGACCTGAGCTGAAATCAAGAGTTGGCTGCTTAACTGACTGAGCCACCCAGGTCCCCCAGAAATCTTGGGTGCTTCTTAGAAGAGAATAACTTCCAATTCCCAGGTTACAATTTTTCAAAATGTCTGGCCTTGTGAGAATCATTTACCCATCAAGAGCATTCCAGACCAATCAGTCAATTTGCCAGATGCTACCAACTGCACTTTCTACCTTGACCTGCTGCACCCACTGCCTTCAGAGGGATACACAATTAACCTGCCCCTGCCTTCTCCCCAGCTGATTTGATTAAGGATGACTACCTACCCCAAAGTCAGCCAATCTACTACTGGCAGGTCAGGGAACAAATATTTCTGCTTTTAACTAAGAGACATAGAGTTGTAGTCACTTGATTGTAGGTTAACCTAAAAGGTCATGAATGGTCAAATGAGATGGTTAAACAGGAACCCAGCAAGAATAGAGACCAGAATATATGTACAGAAAACAGCAGTGAACCCACAAGAGAGACACTAATATAAAGAAGAACACATGGCCGCTGAGAGATTGAAAGAATAACCAACCACAGTTCCTGATTTCCCATTTCCCAGCTCCATATCCCTCAGATCCAGTTCTAATTGCTGTCCTTAGGTACCTTGAGGCTTCTTTAATGTTCTTTCAATGAGACGCTCATTTTGAGTCAACTGAAGTGTGTTCTGTCCATTGTAACCAAATTGTCCCTAAGTAAGATAAGCAGAGACTAGACGCTTCAGGGAAAAAAGCTACTCACCCATTCATATAAAGGATTTTGTTCAGAGATTTGAATTGCAAACAGCAGAAAGAAACTCTAAGATAACTAAACCATTAGAAGGCTACTGGGGCACCTAGAATTGAGATTAGAGGACCAGATTCTGAAATGAACAATAACAAAGGTAGAAAAAATTGATTTGCCAGTCAAAAGTATAGCCACTGTCTCATGATTTCATCGTGCAATTGGCACCTGCCTCTGTGCCGGGTGACCTCTGTCTACTCCTTTTACTTATGCCACATTCCCCTCAAGATTAAAAAATTGAAGAGAATTATACACCTGGCCAAACCTAGGCCACACACCTATGTCTGGGTTTATGAGGGCAAGGAAAGGAAGGATTTACCGTTTGTTTCCAGAGTAGGAGGTAGTGCACCCAGTTATTCTCTGAAAACCATACATTATGGAAGAAATATCATTTCCTAAAAGAAAATTGGGGCCTTTTGTGAGGAGGAATGGATACCAGAGAGACTTTAAACATGAGATAAGCAGCAAGAGACCATATGTTTACACTCAGACAGGAAGAAATGACAGAGAGATGCCTGGGTGTTCAACAACAAAAAAATAATGTTCTGAAGATTAGAGAAATTGAATAGCAGGTTTGTGAAATAATGAACTGTGCCACTCGAACTGTCCAAGCAAGAGTTGGCTAACCATTAATTAGTAACATTGAGGGAATTCCTAAGTCAGATGCCAAATGCTGACATGACAACCTGCCTGATTACTCACAGACCTTAATAGTATCTGAAGAAAACACATTTATTTATTTTTATTTTTATTTTTATTTTTTAGAAAATACATTTAAAGCTGTGTATCTATTTCCTGTCTTAAGGCAATGAGCACCATATATCTACTAAATGCCTTATGAAGTAGCTCTGCCTTTGATTCACCTTGAAATTGTTCTTTTGAGCTTGAAGCTGCCCTGCTCATTCCATCTGCCCTGTCCCTTCTCTCTAGTTGTCATTGCTGAGAAAGCTTCACCTTGGCTAAAGGTACAGTCTTGCCCTGCATCAAACTTGTCTGTAGACACAGGAAACAAGAGGAGCCTCAAAAGCCCCAGGATAAAGTTTATCGACTGGCACATCAAGACACACCGTGTCGGATGGAGCACAGCTTGTCCTGAAGTTGGTTTCCTGGTTCCCTGACAATCAGGCTGGCACATTATTTACTTGGGATGGAGAATGTGTCTGGCACATCTGTCTCCCCAAGGACTCAATTTCTTTTTTTTTTTTTAAATTATTTATTTGCCAGAGAGAGCGGGAGCACAAGCAAAGGGAGCAACAGGCAGAGGGAGAGGGAGAAGCACGCTCCCTGCTGAGCAAGGAGCCTGATGCGATTCAGGGCTCTATCCCAGGATCATGACCCGACCTGAAGGCAGACACTTAACCAACTGAGCCACCCAGGCACCCCAGGACTCAATTTCTTGTCCCCAAACTGCCTGCTTACCTCCACTTCTGATTAATAGCTGCTTAACCCTGTGTTGAATGTCTGTCTGGACCATGTGTATCAGGTGGGGTTCAGTGCTGGAGAGAGATGCCACCTGAAGTATTTCAAGCAGAAAGTGACATAATACAGAGAATTAGATTATTACAAAATGTTGGCATGGATGTAGAGCACCAGTATGTTCATATGTTGCTGGTGGGAATGCAGAATGGTACACCTACCTTGGATAACAATTTGGCAGTTTCTTATAAGGTTAGGCATACATTTACCATATGGTCTATCAATTCTACTCCTGGGTATTTGCCCAAGGGAAATTAAATATATATCTACATGAATATGAATGTTAATCACTTTATTCCTAATAGGCAAAAACTGGAAACAGAATCTATCAACTGGTAACTATATATATATAAGAAAGTTTTAGTGAAACTACTAAAATTGGAATCATATTGTTACTACTCAGTAATAGTAAGAAATGAACTACTAGTACACATCAATCTGGAGACATTTCAAAACCTTTTTTTTAATCTGAAGATCTAATTGGTTTTATTAAATAATTCATGAATGGAGCAGCATCTCACCTAGTGAGTAGGAGAAGATCCCCCTGCCTCTTCTAGTTAAAATTTAGACACAAAAAAGTACAAACTGTATGATTCCATTTATTTGAAATATTATAATGGGAAAAATTAATTCTTAGTGACAGAAAGCAGAATAATAGATATCTTTGATAGAGGGTGGGTGGACAGAGAATGACAGTGAAGGGACATGAGTGAATTTGGGAAGATGATGAAAAATCCTTTTTGATTAGGGTAGTAGTTACATGGGTACACTTTTGTCAAAACTCACCGAACAGTATACTTAAAAGGAAGTATTTTATTACATGTAAATTATATGTCAATAAATTTGATTTCAAGTGTAAAAAGCCTGGGCACCTGGGTGGCGCAATCGGCTGAGCGACCAACTCTTGATTTCAGCTCAGGACATGATCTCAGGGTCGTGGGGTGGAGTGCCAAGCATGGTGGCTCCATGCTCAGTGGGGAGTCTGCCTGAGAGTCTCTCTTCCTCTCCCTCTGTCCCTCCCAGTCGTGCTCACTCTCTCTCTAAAATAAAATAAGTAAATCTTTAAAAAATAAACGTAAAAAATAAAGTGTAAAAAGCCAAACTCTATGGTATATGGACCTCTGATCATAAAACAAATTCCCAATTTATACTCCTCTCTAGGAGCATACAACCATATCTCTTTTTTCTACATGTATAAAAACACTGGCTATGATATATCCTATTAAATTTTGTTCCATTTAGCAATGCCTGGGTGGCTCAGTGGTTGAGCATCTGGCTTTGCTCAGATGTGATCCCAGAGTCCTGGGATCGAGTCCCGCATCATGCTCCCTGCAGGGATCCTGCTTCTCCCTCTGCCTGTGTCTCTGCCTCTCTCTCTCTGGGTCTCTTATGAATGAATAAATAAAATGTTTTTTAAAAATTTGTGTTCCGTTTGCTGTGTGGAAAGAGGTAGCTAATTGACTTGCATTGCTCTGATATTAGTGACTTGCCTGAAATACTAGCTTTTTAAGAGACTGAGAAGGAAAAATAGGAGAGGTGAGACAAAAACTCCTTTTCACAGGAAAAGGAGTAGTAACCTTTCTAACTCCTCTAGGGTTTCTGCCTCCCTGCCCTCCCTCCATCCTCCATCCTCCATCTTTATGACGGTCTCTCTCCTTTCCCTGAGTCAAAACTTTAGGAGCTATTTTTGGCTTGTCCTTATCCTGACCATCATAATCATCCACAGGTCAGTTGCTAATCCCTTTATAATAGTTCCAACATCAGCATCATTTCCCTCCTCTCTATTACTTCTGCCCCTTTACTTCATTTGACTGCTTCCTATTCTATTCTAAGTACATCAGCTAAGTCTGTGGGTCTGGATTCTCCTTCCAAGCCAACCTACTCTCTGCTGTGTGGCCAATTTTTTTTGAAGCACATTTCTATGATGGTGCTTACAAGATCAAAAACAAACAACAAGAAACAAGAACAATAAAAAAATGTCAATGCAAAACCCCAAAACCAGCATTCAAAGTCCTCCAGAAATGGACTGCAATCTGCATTCCCAAACTTACAGCCCATTATTTTCCTGCATCTACTCAGGCCATATAGTGTAGTGGTTGAAAGCTGTCATTACTACCTCTGTTCACAAAAGCAACATGTAGAGCCGAATATTTCTAAAGTTGTGTCAATCATAAGCTGTGTACAAAGGCCAACCTCTGGTACTTCATCAAATATTCAGAAAGACCTCGATTCCTAAGCCACAGCTGTTTCAGTGGCCTGGTTTTCTGACAAAGTACATGTTTCTTTCAGGTTTGCTACCATAGCAATGTTGTGTGCCTTTTCTTGTATCATCCAGAGACACGTTTAGCTAGTTCATTCTCCAAGCAAAGATTTGTATATAGAAAATAGCCTTTTTCTGTTTGAGTACACCTTTATTTGACTTAGTACATTTAAGAAACCTTGGTCCATGGGGCACCTGGGTGGCTCACTTGGTTGAGCTGCTAGCTCTTGATTTCGGCTCAGGTGGTGATCTCAGGGTGGTTTATTTATTTATTTCTGCTTCCTACTGGCCCTTTAAACTGTCTCAGTGGACATAGTTCTTCCACTGCCCCAGGAGAAAAAGTTGGACAGAAATGAGATTTTGTGGTCATTTGTGGTTAGTAGATAGTCCAGGTCAATTTATTTCACAAACAATTAAATTTATCAATTAAAGTTACGTGAACCAAGGCTTTATGACACGGGTGGTTTTGAATAGGTAGGATTTTAACAGAGGTAGCAGAAGAAAGCTTTCTAGGCAGAAAGAATATCAAAGATCAACCCAAAAAGTTCAGAGGATGTTTGGGGTTTTCAGGGAGGAACCAGTGTACCAGATTCACTGACCCACAGTGTCCTTAAGGGGACTAGCTATTGTAGGTCAGATCCATTTCCATTATAGACTGAGGATTTTAGACCAAAGTTTAAAACAAGGCACCTGTTAAGTAACAGATAATAAATGCATGATTAGCACAATCTTTGAGGAGGATTGAACAGTAAGGATAGCAGAAGGGAGAAGAAGTCAGAAAATAAGGAGAAAACTAGGAGTCTAACTAAACACTGGATGGAAAGTAAAACATTGGGAGGAGGAGGGTCATAGAGAGGAAGGTGAATAGAATTTTTAAAAGTGTTTACAGGATTTTGCAATGTATTAAAGTTAAAGGAGGAGGAGGAAGACCAACACTGTCCATGCAACTACATGATACAGGCACTTAGCTCAACTATCCTGCTGGAGGATGTGGGCAATCTAAGAGGAACAATGAAGATGTCTCCAAGATTTCCAGAATAGAAAACAGGGAGAATGCCTGTTCCGTGACTTAGAAACTGGGAAATTAGATGATGGTTTAATTTGGATGTATTGAGATGGATACTACCTCTGTTCACAAAAGCAACATGTAGAGCAGAATCTTTAGGTAGAATATTTGGTGGAATATTTAGGTAGTGATCTGTAACAAAAATTGAAAATAAAATAAGCCCAAGAGTGGTGTCTAAGCAGGTGAGGTAGGTTATAAAATCATCCAGGTCATAGTGATAATGAAAACTGAGGATAAGATCATCAGAAGAGAGCTGGTAGAAAGAGAAGTGCTCTGTGCAGAATGATAATGATCTTGATAATCCTCATCATTGCAAACACTGTTGAATGATTAACATATGCCAAGCTTCGTGTCAAATGCTTTTCATGAATTACCTCATTTACTTATCACAATAAAGGAATCTGTGAAAGTTACAGTTATGACTAATTATTAATACACAATGTAAAAAATTAATTTTCTAGAAATAGAATTCCAGCTAATTTCAATATGTCAAGTAGTGAAGGGGGCCATGGAAAAGATTAAAAAGAGCACCAAAGTTCAATATCTTCTTCAGAGAATGCTGATTAATTCTAGTTGTTGATTAGTAAAATAGAAATTTAATATGCATTTTAAAAGTTTCAAAGGAATACACACACACACACACACACAATGGAATATTACTCAGCCGTAAAGAATAAAATCTTGCCATTTGCAACAACAAGAATGGACCTAGAGGGTATAAAGCTATGTGATTTAAGTCAGAGAAAAACAAATACCAAATGATTTCACTCATATGTGAAATTTAAAAAATAAGAAATGAACAACAACAAAAAAGATCAACAACAACAAACCAGACTTAAATATGGAGAGCAAACAGGTGGTTGCCAGAACAGAGGTGGTGGGGGAAATGGGTGAAATTGATAAAGGGGATTAAGAGGTACAAACTTCCAGTTCCAAAATAAATAAGTCATGGAAATGAAAAATACAAGATAGGAAATATAGTGAATAAGATTGTAAAAACACTGGCGATAGATGACGACTACACTTATTGGTGAGCACTGAGTAATGTATAAAATTGCTGAATCATTATTTTGTACACCTGAAATTAATATAATACTGTATGTTAATTATACTTCAATATGAAAAAAAGTTTTGAATGGATATGGTATGCTCTTTAGTCACTGGAAGGAAAACATGGAATGTAGAGAACAAGTAATCATGATAGTATAACAGTTTTGAATCTTCATAATCTAACAATATAACTTCAAAGTATAGGGCTTTAAACTTTAGGAATAGATACAAATTCACAATCATGGTGAAAGCTATTAGCAAACCATCTTATAAACAGACATATCCCTAGACAAAAGTAAACAAGGATTTAAATAACATGATTTGAAAGCATCTACATACTCATACACACATAATGAATTATATGGTGAGTGTTCTTTTCAAAAGACCAGGGGATATTATCAAATAAATGGGTTTGGGATCAGAGAACAAAGATGATTGCAATGAAATCCAAACAACAGAATTCACAAAGTCACACTTTCTAATCATGTTGCAATAAAAACAAAATAGCAATATGAAAGACAGGCAAACATTTTTAAAAATAATTTTGATTAAAGAAGAAATTGAAACTGAAATTACAGGCAAAAATCCACAAACTGATCTACCAATTCAACTCAATCACTATTAAAATCCCAGAGAAGGGATCCCTGGGTGGCGCAGCGGTTTGGCGCCTGCCTTTGGCCCAGGGCGCGATCCTGGAGACCCGGGATAGAATCCCACGTCGGGCTTCCTGCATGGAGCCTGCTTCTCCCTCCACCTGTGTCTCTGCCCCCCTCTCTCTCTCTCTGTGTGACTGTCATAAATAAATAAAAACTAAAAAAAATAAAATCCCAGAGAACATTTTTTGGAGAAATTGATATGGACATTAAAATTCCCATGGGAAAAATAAAATAAAATAAAATAAAATTCCCATGGATATGCAATGCACCTAGAATAAACAAAACAACATTTAAAAAACATAGTAAAGCTGAGACTCCCATTTCTCAATTCCAAAACGTACTACAAAGCTACAGTAATCAAGAACATAAGGATACATATAAAAATGAATGGGATAAAATTGAGAGTCTAGAAATAAACCTGAAACATCAATGGCCAATTGATTTCAACAAGAGTGCCAAAACCACTTAATGGGGAAGGAATAATCCATCTCTTCAACAAATGGTGCTGGTACAACTGAGTATCTACATGCAAGAGAATAAAGTTGGATCTTGATTTCATAATATACACGAAAATTTAACTTGAAATGGATCAAAGACTTACAGCTACTTTCTCCAACTCAGCCTTTATAATAATTAAAGAGATATTTAAAATTAGCTTGGTTCTATAAAGAAATGTTAGAGTTTTGTTTGATTGCACTGGTATCTTATGTTTAACATTTTGAAGAACTACCAACCTGTTTTCCAAGTGACGGTACCATTTTACATTCCTACGGCAATGTGTGTGTGTGTGTGTATACGATTCCAGCTCCTTATCAGATACATAATGTGCAAATATTTTCTACATTCTGTGGGTTGTCTTTCCACTTTCTTGACAGTATCTTTTGAAGCACAAAGGTTTTAAGCCCAATCTATGTGTTTTTCTATTGTTTGTGCTTTTGATGTCTTCTTACCAAAGAATTCATTGCTTAATCCAAGGTGATGACAATTTATACCTCTGATTTTATAAAAAGATTTATTAAATAAAAAGATTTATTTATTTTATAAAAAGATTTTTTAGCACTTACATGTAAGTGTGGCAGCCTGAGACACAGAACTAGGCATTTTTACCACCCATCAGAGGCACATCTGAATAACCAACTGTGTTCTCACAATGGACCTAATACTGTAAAACATCTGTGGCATAGTAGAGCCTACAAAAATGTGTGTTTCCTATAAGGAGACGGCCCCCAAGAGGAAACAAGGGATAACTGACCTGTGGATACCTATTTCTCAAATTCACTAAGCAGAGAAGTCATTCTATCTTCCTTGGGGAAGCTGGAGACAGGAGCTGTGCAAAGGGGGGTGTTTAGGAAAAATATTTTTCATGAAAATCAGAGGAATGTGGAAGAGACATGTCACAGTAAACAACTGGATCAGAGGGTGTAAAGATTTTGTAGGCTACACGCTGCCAAATCACTTTCCAATAGTATTTCACCAAATAATTTGTAGTACAACCCAAGAGGTATGATGGAGGTCAGTGTACATTACCTTTGACAGGCGTGCCAGCCACTGCAAATTGCCTATGCAATTGCCATTATCCCCCTTTTTTTGGTAATAGAACTACGATTTGGGGTGGCGATATGCCCAGCTTATAAATCCTCAGCCTCTTGTGCAATAGTGAAGGCAGTGTCATACATTACCTACCAATACAATGCAAAACAGAAGGCTGCTAGTGATTCCTAAGAAGTTTTGCTTTCTTAATGCCATACCCTTCCCTCCCTTCGTCTTCCTGCCTACAGCACAGGACTGATGTCTGAAGCGGAAGTGTCTGTCCATCTTGTAACCAAAATGAGAGCCACATGCCAAGAATGATGAAACAGAAACATAAAAGTTCCTTGAAGACATTCTTGAGCTGCTCCATCAACCCTACTTTGTCTTTTCTATAGATCATGCCATTTATCAACTCCAAACATTTTCCTGTTTAATGATTTCAGCTTTGAATTGTATTTGTCTTAAATATCCGTCTGGGTTAGTATCTGCAACTCATTTTACTCTGCCCTTTTATTGCAGAAGTCATTCTTTCAAATAACCGTATTTGATTTTCCATTCCAATCTGAGTATTTGACTTTTTACTCAGAGAATGAAGCTCATTTACATTGACAATAGTAATGTTTGCATTTATATAGTTGGTTGCATGATGTAGAAATTTATCTTCAATTAGCTTAGGCAAAATAGAAACTCATTGGCTCCTGCAACCAGAAAGGACAAGAGTGCAGCTAGAGACCCACTGAGCCAGAGACTTTATGTTGCCGAGATTCTCTTACTCTGCCTCACTTCTTTGCTTCTCTCTACTTTTGTCCACACACACCATTGCACACATCTTCCTGGCTTTGTCTCCTAAGGAAAAATTTCCTTTCCTGCAAGGCCTGTTGAATAAACCCTAGAGGAGAAGAATGACGTTCACAGTCTGTGCCAGCCTATGCGCTGGATCAGTTTACAGGGCTGGGTGGGGAGTGGGTGGGGATGATGAGGTTCCAGGACTTAGGTCAGACATTCACTTCCAGACAATCCAGTCCAGGTAAGTAAGATCATGCAAAACGATGTTATCTCTATGTGGAGTCTATGGCTAGAATAGGATGGGGTCATGGGATGCTTTTCTCAGAAAAATGCAAGCGCTCTGGGCAGAAAAGAGGTAAATGACCATTTTAATTGTCACAGAGTTACAAGGTCTTAGTTTATACTTCCTGGGTTTTAATCCCTTTCCCCTTTTTAGATATGGACTATTAGTTTGTTCTTATTCTCTGCAATAATTAAGAAGGAAAGCATCCTGTTTCAATTAAACTGTTCTTAAATTTTTACCATCTAATTATGAAAATCAGGAGCAACTTAAGAACATTACTCCCCTTTTGAAGGATCTAAAACCCAGTACTTTGGTTTCCTTCAGCAAAGCTTCTCCTTTTTCTCTTAGGTATTTGTTTTTTTCCTTTTCCATTTACACTGTAGTCATAGACTACATCATTGTCCTTGTGTTGAAAGGTACAAATCATCTTTTCCAAGTAACTTTATTTCAAATATATACACTATTTGTATAAACTCAATTTATTCCTATATATTTATGTTACCTTACCTATCTCCCCAATCCACTTTCAGCCACCACTCTTCTTTTATTGAATCCCAATGTTGGGGTTCTGAAGCAGGCCTTTAGGACCACTTATTTGGGAAGACAATCTGGTTTCTGAGTCCTGGGATGCCTAAGAATACCATTCTGTAGCTTCCCTACCTGATAATAAATGCCCCAACAAGCTCAAATGAGTGGAACGTCAATGCCTTTAGTTACTGAGTCATGGTCACTGTAGCAACGAGTAATGAGCAAGAACAAGTCTCTTGTATTTCAATCCTACTTCACAAAAAGGTAAGCAGGACTAGTTTATTTCTTAACAGAATCTGACTCTATCTTTCATTTTACTCTGCGTTCATTGAAGATTTTTCTCATTTAACATATTTTCCTGGTTAATTAGGAAGGAATTTGAAAGAGACTTCTCATTATGTCTTTTATCACTGTTTTAGACAGACGTTGAGATTAGTTCTGTGATTCTACAGCTGGATTTGGCAGCTTCAGAGTACGAGCAGAGAAATAGACCTTAGGGATTTTCTTTTAAGCTCAAAGTCTGGCAAGCAGGCAATGGCACAAGTTCATCGCTGATGAAAGAGTCCAGTCTAGTGTTCAGACAAGAGCACTACTGGCAAGGCCGGGCAGAGTTCTACTGGGCAGGAAGGTAAGTGAAGTTGCAGCAGATGGATATTCTGAAAGAAAAGGCAAAAGTAAAAACTGGACTTTATTATTTGGATAAATAGATTCTGCAGGAGCAAAGGAATGGGATAATTAGAGTATCGGGATGCTGTGATCAGAGAGGGAAATGTCAGAACTGGAAATGTCATAGCATCTCAGCTGCTCAGCCCTCAAGTCAATGTCTCAGTTTTATCCTACATTCAAATCTTGTTATCGGATTTTCTTTCTTTCTATTGTATATTTTGAAAAATCATTTCATCTCCAGCTCATACAAATGTTCTACTGCTTACTTTCCATAAGCTGGGTTTCTAAGCAGCCCTCCCAGTCTTCTTTATGGAAACCTACCCAGTTTAAGAGTCTGGAATAACATGCTCACTTGTGTCACTGAGAATAATGCCACCTCTGTTTTAACCATCAGCTCTGATTTTTTGAAGTTTCATTCTCAATTTAACCAATATGCCCAAACTTTCATAATTATGCACCTGTAGCGAGAAGGATGTAGATGTGTATGGCCTTTCTTCAGGGGAGAAGAATTAGAAGGACAGACTAATGTTAACTCCAAGTAGGTAAACACACACTTGCTGTGCATGCCACAGAGTATTCAGACTCCTATAAAGACGCTTTTCATGATTCCCTGATTCCATAATCGAGCTTTATAATTTACGTTCTACTACATACCCTGCTACGTACCCTACATTTAGCAAAAGATTTCATAGATTGCTAAATTACACTTGTGACAAATCCCAGACTCTGGTGTTTTAATGCCAAGTAGGGTTCTTTCTAATACTGCCGTTGCATCTTTATTTGTGTCCTATGTCCTCTCCTAGACTGTAACTTCCTTGAGAGTAGGCACTCAATAAATATCTGTGGATTCAATTTGCACATATGTTTAAAGGGCTTGTATAGAAAGAAGTTGTGATACAGAGAATTCATTCCATTGCTAGACTATAATTCCTATTCCTCTCTATTTAAGCATATCTTAATTTTATTAATTAAATATAATAGGATCTTAATTATAGATGATATACATATTTAGGTGTATCTAACATTAAGTGTGATATTCATGCTGAAGCCAACTGGAAATAAAGGAGGAAAAATTTAAATTGGAGTTACATCTGTGGTTTAAAACTGTCACTCATATGAATACACTGGCAAATCAAATCCTCCTCCAATAAACTATATATGTAGTCATTGTCACATAAGCAACTCTTTTTTTCCCAATTTCACCTCAATTTGAGTCTCACACAAGAACATCCACATATATTTACAAAATTTGGGAACATCCTCTATGTATGGCTTTATATCTTGGGTTCACTTAAACATTGTGCCATGAACATTAGTCAGTATAATTAGCCACTCATATTCACATAATATTCCATCTTTCCCCCGTGTTGAGCATGCACCTTCTTTCTAACGTTTTTGCTATTGTAAATTATGCTGCAAAGAACATTCTTGCACCTAAGTCTGTGTCTGCATCTTTGATAATTTCCCTAGGATAAATCCCTACATCAGCCAGGATTTTAGCAGGAAACTGATGGTATATTCAAAATGCTAATTCAAGAAACTTTAATGAAGGGGCTGATTACAAGAGTTAAGGCCAGGGTCCAGGGAAGCAAAGGGAATGGTAAAGTGCTCAGAATTGGCAAAGAAGCCCTCACCACGTCTAGACTTGTTGGAGAGGATTGGGCTCTAGTGTAACTGGAGAAGAAAGCCTTTGCTGGGGAATCGGGGCTGTCCCACAAGGGCCTTAAAGCTGTGCCTCTCAAAGGGTGGTCCTTGGACCAGCAAGATCAGCAACACCTGGAAACCTATGAGAAATTCAAATTCTCAGGCCCTACCCCATCCTACTGAGTCAAACAGAAGGCCCCCCAGTGCTTCTGATGCACTTAAATCTGAGAACCACTAGTTTGGAGGAACAAAGCCACTCATAAAGCCCTACCTGAAGAGAGGGAGCAGGGGTAGGGAATTAACTGTCTCCAAATCTCCCTTCTTCTGGCCTCTCTTCTTTCAGTGCCTTCATTGGCTAAACCCAACTAAAAGCTAGGGAGCAAGGGATCCAGGGACTTCATCCATAGAGAGCAGCATGTAGAACAGAGAGACGTCTAGTAAGAATTTGGAAAGGTTAAAAAAAAAAAAAAAGAATTTGGAAAGGTAGAATAATAATCATCCCAGCTCCTAAATAGAGAACCACTGGATCAAAAATGTAAACATTTCCATACCTGAGATACATATGAGCAACTTGTTGTTGTTGTCATTGTTTTTAATAAAGAACCTGTGGATAAATACTGTTACCAGCAGAAGCTTAGACTGCCAATGTGGTGGAATTTTTGTTCACTTTAAATATGAGTTTAAAAAAAAAGCCTGTCCCAGTTTTATAAATTAAAAATGGTATCTCAGCTTTGTTTTAATTTGCATTTCCTCATTTAAAATGAGATGGGTTTTTTTTTAAACGTATGCTTATTGTCATTTGCATTCTTCCTGGGTATTATCTATTTATGTCCTTTTTTCACTTTTCCATCATGATGCTATTTTTTCCCCCTAATTTGGAAGAACTCTTGTTCAATGCTAAAATGACTTCTTCTCTGTCATATTTGTCACACGTATTTTTCTCAGTTTGTCATTTATCATTTAGTTTGGACATATAGAAATTTTACATCATTAAATTTATTGATCTTATTCTTTGTGATGTAATCTTTTGCTTGGTCAGGGTTGTCCTTAAAAACTCTTTCTTTGAACTGTCAGGATAATTGGTAACTTGGCTTCTGTATCAGTTTCCCCTCACTGCTGTAACAAATTGCCTCACAATTAGGGGCATAAAACAATACAAATGTATTATCTTACCATTCTGGGGGTCAGAAGACCAAAATGGGTATCCATGAGTTAAAATCAAGGTGTTGGCACGACTGAGTTCTATCTGGAGATTCTGGAGGAGAAACCTTGCCTCTTTCAGCTTATAAAGGCTGCTTACATTCCTTGGCCAAGGTCTTTTCCTCTATCTTCAAAGTACATTTCTTGAATCTCTGTTTCTGTCATCACATGTCCTTCTCAAACTCTGACTCACCCACTGTTTCACTCTGACTCCCTCTTTCACTTGAAAGGACCCCCCCCCCTTTTTTTTTTGAAAGGACCCTTTTGATTCTACTGGGCCCAACCTGACAACCTGGTGTAATTTCACCACCTCAAGATCCTTAACTTAATCATATCTACTAAGTCCTTTTTGCCATGGAAGATAATGTATTCATAGGTCCTGGGAAGTAGGACATGGACATCTTTGAAGGCCATCACTCTGCCAGCCACTGTGTCTACCACACTAACCTAGACTCCTGTCAAGCAGTATCGAATGTAGAAACCCCCTTCAACAGATATTTTCCAGACATTTGAGGTTGACAATGCCTTTTGTTCAAGAACCATTTTATTATCCTCCTTCTTTTTAATTTTTTGTTTAAAGATTTCATTTCTTTATTTAGAGAGATGGAGTATGAACAGGGGGAGGGGAGGAGGGAAAGAATCTCAAGCAGACTCCATGCTGAGCACTGAGCTTAATGCAGGGCTTGATCTCATGACTTTGAGATCATGACCCGACCCAAAATCAAGAGTTAGGCACTTAACCAATGAGCCATCTAGGTGCCCCATCCCCTTTCTTCTTTAAATAACCCACAGAATCTTAAACTATCTTGTTGACTATGATGATTCTCACCCTAGCCCAAAGAGCAGTATCTGTAACCAAGTTTCCCATCTTTGTACCCTATTTACTTCAGATTTACTATTTGGCTGAATCCCATGAACTAGTTTTAATATCTACAGCTAATTTATCTGTGAAGCTAAATATCTTCCAAAAATCACAACTCCTTTTTGTACTTAAGATAACTTCCAACTTGCAACACACTTAAAGCAGAAAACTTAATTTTTAAAAAATATTTATTTATTTATTATTTATGATAGACAGACAGAGAGAGAGAGAGAGAGAGAGAGGCAGAGACACAGGAGTGGGAGGGAGAAGCAGGGCTCCATGCCAGGAGCCTGACGCAGAACTCGACCCTGGGACTCCAGGATTGCGCCCTGGGCCAAAGGCAGGCGCTAAACCACTGAGCCACCCAGGGATCCGCAGAAAACTTAATTTTTAAGGGGAAATCCATTGTATACTAAAATTCATGATTTAAGAAATAAATCCCTATTCATAGGAATGAACATTTACTTTTTTTTAAATTTTTATTTATTTATGATAGTCACAGAGAGAGAAAGAGAGAGAGAGAGGCAGAGACATAGGCAGAGGGAGAAGCAGGCTCCCATGCACCGGGAGCCCGACGTGGGATTTGATCCCAGGTATCCAGGATCGCGCCCTGGGCCAAGGGCAGACGCTAAACCGCTGCGCCACCCAGGGATCCCAAACATTTACTTTTTGACTCACCAATACTGTGCTTAGTGTTGGAGATCAAAACAAAAATTGGATATCATCTTTGCCCCCAAGGTCAAGGGGAAAATATGGTTCCAATCATCTTTGTCATATTTTTAAAATGAAAAATAGAATCAGAAGTTCATGTGTTTGTCTTTTTTCTTACCATGTAAGATTACTGAGAACTTGGATTCCATGTGTTGTGTATGTATTTGTATATGTATAATAATACATGTACAATGCATTCTGAAAAGAGAATACGGCATAGTGAGTGAGACATGGGTTCAAGTCTTGGCTCTACCACTCATTTGTTCCATGACCTTATATGAGTAATCTAATTTTTATGAGCTTTAGTTTCCATATTTGTAAAATGCTGATGAGAGTACCCATCTCACTAGGACTTTGTAAGGTTTAAATGAGATAAGATGTAAAGCACTTAGAATAATAGCCTGACATATAGTCAACCCTAAAATGTGTGGGTCAGAATGTAGAGTACAGATGCTTTCTTTATACTATGGAGTGATTAAGAGTAAACACTTTGGAGCCAGGCTACTTGGTTTGAAATCCCAGCTCTATTACTTACTAGCTGTGTGATCTTGACTGTAAAGGGGTGATGATAACAACAATAATAATTATTGTTTTAAGGTCATCACAAAGATTATGAGTTACCCACTCTTACATATATAATATGCATAGAAGAGTTCCTGTCCCCTTGAAAATGCCTTACAGTTATTGGCTATAATTACATATCTCCCTAAATGTATAGTTCCTCAAAATAGAATTAGATTAGTTATATTATATAATACAACTGTATTGATTATATAAACTAAACTTATAGTTTCTCAGCATAATGTATTTCAGCTTCTATTAGTGTGATATAACAGAAAGACCAGTGTCCTGGGCAGACCAGCATGTATAAGCAAGGCTGGACAAGACACCACTCCTGTGAGCTGGCATCTTCCCCTAAGAAATGTCAACACAAATCTCTGCCTAACCCAGGATTCTTTTATCATCAACACATTAAGAAATACAGATATCACAGATGGTCTAGTTTGAATCCTAATTACCAGATATTTTGCCTTGGGTAAGTCACTTAACCTCTTTCTTTCACTTAAATGTAAATTATTTTTTAATGGATAAAAATGATTTCTATAGCTGGTACCATGGTTGTTCCTACAATGGGGAGAGCTGTTTTTATTTAGGAAAATATCTTAGTGAGTTGAAAGTGCAAATGGGAACTAAAAGCAGGTATTGAAAGGGGAAATTTTAACAAATCCACGCTTGGAGATAGAAACAGAATTTAAGAATAAGAGAGAATATGGGAAAGAGAAGAAAGGAAAAAGGAACAAGAGAGTATGGAAGGAGCCTGGGGCCTATGGAGAAAGATAGCCAGTGGGAAATGAAGGGTGAACAAATAAAGAGCTTTTAGGAAAAGAGATATCCTATGTTTCAATCTATGTTTGCATTTCTGTGATGTAAATCTCCTTTCCTTCCCTAAGACTTCACTGAAGTCTGATATGTCTGTACTTATGTGTGAGTGGAGAACAAAGAGCCAGCAATGGGAAGTGTGGCCCACCTCACATTCATATCTTCCTGATACGTGTAATGAGGTAAGAGCATCATATGAGGACAACAGATTTGGAATTCCAGGTGGCAACGAGGAACAAAATGCATGATCTGGAAAAGCATCTCTTCTACACTAGAAGAATTACCTCAAAAGAGGGAAGCTGGGGAAAAAATACCAATATCTATTTCCTCATGTTATCGTAAAGATCAACTGTGAAATATTGCACATATAGGGTTTGCTATATAGGGTTTTGTTGCTGTTGTTGTTTGTTTGTTTGCTCGTGATTGATTCATCAAATATGCATAAAGTGCCTGATAAGTGCCAGGCCTGGGGATACAGCAGTAAACAAAACAGACAAAATCCCTGCTCATAGAACTCAGTTTTGGGGACTGTGGAGATGGGGGGATGAGAGAGTATTAAGTGCACAAGCAAACATCTATTAGATGGAGATAAATGCTACCGATCAAAGCAAAGCAGGCAATGGAAACAAGGAGGTAAGGAGTATCGGAGCAAGGTTGGAGGAAGGTGTGGCTCTAAATAAGGCCAACAGGGAGCCCTCAGTGCACAGATGAATTGAAGCAAAGACCTGAAGGAGGTGAGGGAGCATGCCTTGTGGCTCTCAGGAAGAAAAACATTTCAGGAAGTGGGAGTAGTATACACAGAGGCCTTGGGTTGGGAATGTGGCTCATGGCTGGGCAAAGCAGAGAGAAGCCAGTGTGGCTGGAGTGAAATGACCTGAGGGAAAGTTGTCAAAGAAGCCAGAGAGGTAGGAGTGCAGGTGTCGGAGAAGGCGTGATGGTACAGGCAGAGGTCCCGAACCCTGACTGTGCGGTACCATCACCTGGAGAACCCCAGCTCAAAGCCACCAACCCTGATGTAACTGGGCTGAAATAGGACCTTAGCATGAGTAGGTTTTAAAAAAAGCCCCCTGGGATTCTAATAGCAGCCAGGCTGGAGAGCCACTAATATGAGCAATGTAAGCTGCTGAAAACTTTCCTGAGAGGGAAGGGAGATTCCTGCAGGGTTTTGAACAGAGGAGTAAGTGATCTATTTTGATTTAGACTTTAAGAGGATCCCTGGCTTGAAAACAGATGCCATCCAGTTATGGTCAATGTATCTTTCAAACCACTCTTAACCACCTACAAGGTTTATCTCTCTGGGAGTACCTGGCTGATTCATTTGGGAAAGCACTCAGCTCTTGATCTCAGGGTTGTGAGCTCGAGCCTCGTGCTGAGTGTAGAGATAACTTAAAATCTTTAAAAAAGAAATTAATTAATAAAATAAAATCTCTCTTGGTACAGTCACAAATTTACACAGCCATAAATTTTGCTTGTAAAGTAAGACAAGTAAAACTGTCTTAGTGTTCAGGAAAGTACCTGGCTTTTTATTATAGTTGCTAAATAAGCATTAGTGTATTACTATGTGTAAAGTTTTGTATACTTTCATAAAAATATCGGGTATCAAAATTATAACAAAAAAGGCTGTATGTATAAGGTGGTATATTTGGCAAAATTCTGTTTAATATTATTCTTCAGTTTCTGTTGGAAATTTATTGAATGTTATCTAGTGAATTAGAGAAGAATATACATAGACATATTTTTCTGACTTCTGAAGATGAGAATAATGGCTTAATATTAATATGACTTATCTACAAAACCTTGTCTGAGATTGGAAATAATACCTATTGGTGATAAAGTTTCTGAAAGTCTTATATGGGTGGTAAATAACAAAGAAGAAGGAAGTCAAATGACCAGATCTTTTCTATACTGAGAGGATGCCATTTATAGTAATTCTTTGTGAAATGTTTTATTATCATGTAAAATATATGACATTTTCAAGCTGACAGTTTTTTGCTTCCCTTTCTGCAAGAAACAAAAAAAAAAGAGAGAGAGAGAGAGAAAGAAAGAAAAATATTCTGTTAATAATGAAAAGCATTCTTTTCTGTTCTGGAATATTTGGAGAAACTAGCTATAAATTTGAGGTGCAGTACAATGTTTCAAATATACAGTTACTCTGGGAACTCTATAAAACTAAAATCTACCCACAGCTTTTCAGAACCTAATATCCACATTCACCAGGGGAATTATTAACCTTTTGAAATACTTCTAGGTATTATTATTCCAAAAACATAGTATTATAATGATTACAAGAGAAATTAGAATAATGGAAAAAAGAGTAGATCTGTAGAGCATGAGGCTGATAATGCAATTCCACAGCAAAAGCTATTGTTGTTTCAAAATGGGTAACTGAAATATTTAATCTACACAGAGAAAACATTTTTAAACATATTTCTCCTTTTTCAACTTTTAATGTTTTGTTATGAAAAATGTCAAGCATATGCATAAGTAGAGAGACCAGCGTAATGAACTGCCATAAATCAATCACTCAGCTTCGACAATTATCCCTGCTAATATCCCTTGTTCTGAAGTCAATTTTCTTTGATATTAATAAAGCCTCTCCAGCTTTCTTATGAATAGTGTTGGCTTGCTGCATATTTTTACCCATCTTTTTATTTTTAACCTACCTAAGCCTTCATAATTAAACCTTTTTTTTTTGTAGATGGTTTTGCTGAGTCTTCTTTCTTTAAATTCAATCTGATAATCTCTGCTATTTAAATGGAGTTTTTAAACATTTATAATTAATGTGATAATTGATGTGATTAAAGATATAGTTAGTTTTAAGTATACTATTTTGCTATTTATTTTCTATTTGTTATGTCTGTTCCAGATTCTTTTTCCCCTCTGTTAGATTATGTTTTAATATTTTATTTTCTCTCCATGGTTAATTTATTAAATATACCTCTTTTTTTATGTTTTCATGTTTTTTCTAGGATTTACAACATTCATCTCCAATTTAACACAGTCTATTTTCAAACAGCATTGTACCAATTTACATATAATGAAGAACCTATGACAACATACTTCTGTTTCCTTCTCATTCTTTGTGCTATTGCTATTATACCTTTTACTTTTACATATTACAAACTACATCATGCATTGTTATTTTTGCTTTAAAGAGTCAGTTATTATTTAAATAAAAATAAATAAATAAATAATCTGTTATTTTAAAGTCGATCTTAAAAAGAGAAAAGATATTTATCCACATATTTAGCTCTTCTGATTTTCATCTGGTATAACCTTCTTCTCATATATCTTGTAATGCAGGTCTTCTAGGGACAAATTTCAAACTTTTGTTTAAAAAGTTTTCATTTCATTTTAAGTTATTGAAGAACTAACCTTCCAGTGGTATTTTTACTATATATATAATCTCTCTTCTAAGTCCTTTGCTTTCAAATTCCATCTGCTTCTATCTCTGCCTTTTCAGAGACTACCTTGTTTTATTCAGATTCCTCTCCCTGTTCCATAGTCATGAAAGTGCCTTTGGAAAAAAAGCCAGAGTGATCATTGGCTTAAGTTAAATTTAATTTTAACTTTAAATTTAAGCTTCAGGGCAGCCTGGGTGGCTCAGCGGCTTAGTGCTGCCTTTAGCCCAGGGCGTGATCCTGGAGACCGGGGATCGAGTCCCACGTCAGGCTCCGGCATGAAGCCAGCTTCTCCCTCCTCCTGTGTCTCTGCCTCTCTCTCTCTCTCTCTCTCTCTCTCCGTGCTTTTTCATTAATAAATAAATAAAATCTTAAAAAAAATAAATTTAAGCTTCAGATTAAATTTGCTTCCTTTTTTGTAGGGTTTATAAATTTGCACTTCCTATTGTTCAATACCTTAAAACAGATGTTTCTTAATGTTGTCCAATTTTCTAGTTGTGTGCACTAGGAGGACCAGTCCACTACCAGTTACTCCATCATAGCTTGCAGAGGAAGTTTCTGTTTCAATAATTATCTACTCATAGCCAATTTTATTTCGTCTATACTTCTTTCTACCTCCACTTCTACCCCTCCTCAATATGTCATAGAAACTACCAGCTTTAAACTGATGGTGGAGGGCATGATTGCAAACCTAATTAGGAGTGATTTAAATAGTAGTATCACTGGCAGGTTGATTGTGTGCCACAGATGCTAGACTGTACAGTGTGGGCATCAATACCCTCATCTTGCCTTTAAATCCATAGCTCAGCTTACAGTCAATAAAGTACATTTTTTAATTTGAATTCACAGTCAATTGCAATGTTAATTACCATGAAGCAAATGTACTATAGCGACAATTATTTGGTTCTTCTTTTATAAAGCAATCACACTGGATTTGAATGACAGATCCTTAGCAAAGGTATCAATTAATGATTACCTAAATGTTATTATATTCTTGTTACTGATTCATGTAGCTTAATTGGTTCTATGGATATTGGGCAAGAAAATTTTTGAGTAGCTAATAATATATCATTCTGACACTTATTATTTGGACATGATCCAAATTAAGGCATTTATTAGGTAATGTTCCTCCCTTAACCATTTTAATCACCTACAATGAGTGAGCTAAACATTTCTACATGTTAAAATTTCCCAAAGCAGTTTCAGAAGGCTGCAGAATAAGTACTATAAATGGCAAAAAACCTTTAACACCCTAGCCAAAACACTGACCTACTGTAAACACCTTATAAAAAACACAAGAGACTTGTATTTTCTGTCAACAGAAGTGACATTATAGTACACTTTTCTTCTAGGAATGTGAGTGGTGATGTTATTAAGAAAATGATTTATTTTATCTTTGCTTTCTTAGTAAAGTCAGGTGGTAGTATGACGTGAATAGTGGTATTTTATTTTATTTTACTTTAGAGGTAATGCTGGCTATGAATGGAAAAACTTAAGAATTCACAGTATTTTTTCATTTTAGCATAAATGAGTAAGGCAATGTGGTGTACTAACTGATCACCAGAATGAAGTGGCTAGGTTTTAATCCTAACTGCCAATAACTTGCAGGCTTCAGTTGAGATGAAATTTGTGCATTGTTATGAATTCCATAAAAATAAATTGTTTCTGGTTTTTTCTATCCACATATTTGAGAATGAGAATGAGAATGAACAGCTCACTCATGAGGGGTAGGAACTGTACTATGGAGGCATGAATGCCATCAGGGGTTTCTGAGGCCTATTATAGTGATTCTTAACACTGGAAACCAATGCTACCATTTTGATTGTCTTATTTCTGTGTTTGATTTGTATTTTCTTCCCCCTATTTTGAAACACTTTATAATTTACATACAGCGAAACTCACTTTTTTTTTTTTTTTTTTTTTAGCAAAACTCACTTTTGAGGGCATACATTTCTAGAAGTTTTGACAAACACAAACAGTCATGTAATCGCTACTACAGTCAAGATTCAGAACAGTTGGGATGTCTACGTGGTTTTTCAGGTAAGTATCTGACTCTTGATTTCAGCTCAGGCCACTATCTCAGGGTCCTGAGGTCAAGCCCTGCCTCGTGCTCCACATTGGGCATGGAGACTACTTGAGATTCTCTCCCTCTCCCTGTGCATCACATGCACATGCTCTTTCTTTCTCTCTCTCTCTCTCAAAAAAAAAAAAAAAATCAGAACAGTTACCATTACCCCTCAAAAAAATTCCTTCATGCAGCCCCTTTGTCATTAAACCTTCTTGGGAACTCTTAACCTCTAGCAACCATTGATGTGTTACCTATTTGTAGTGATTATCTAGATAGCCTTTTTGACCAACCCAAAGCTGCCCTTTTTATAATAGATATTCTGTTATTTCCCCCTTATTATCCTTGAATAGAATATGAGATAATATCATCTACTCTGACACATATAATTTCAAGTAAAACATAATGCTCTACCTATATGAACAAAAAAAAAACCAAATCAATTCTAAAATAATACACTTTAAAATGGAAATGGTCGAGCACAACTATTCTAGACCTAGGGAAGTAATTGGATGCTCACGATTGATTTTTTGGGAGGTAAGAAAATCAGAAGCTATCATGTTTTAAGAAGTACAGGAGAATGAAAAAAAGCAGACGTGTGATGTGATTTTTCCAAAATGTGAATAATTCTTGATAAGGATCCAAACAAAACCAAGAACAATCTTACTTTTCACAGAATCTTACTATTCCCAGTAGTTGCATTTCTGGAAAATTCATCGTGCATTTAAAACTATGTGTGTAGGGATGCCTGCCTGGGTGGCTCAGCGGTTGAGCGTCTGCCTTCAGCCCAGGGTATGATCCTGGAGACCTGGAATGGAGTCCCACATTAGGCTCCCTGCATGGAGCCTGCTTCTTTCTCTGACTCTCTCTCTGTGTCTCTCGTGAATAAATAAATACAATCTCAAAAAAAAAGAAGTCTCCTTAAAAACAAAAAAACTGTGATTATATGTAAAATAGAACTAGATTCTTAGCTTCAGGTAATTATAAAGTTTTTCATTATATTTTACTTATAAGGTTTTCATCTACATGAATCTCCAGTGGGGTGGGTAATCAAAAGATGTGGCACAATTTAGATTGTGGCACAATTCATATGTGGCCCTGTCTCATGCATAGCAGGAAATGTACTATCCCTGGCTTAGACCTAGCAGGAGCCCAAAGCACCCATCGGTCATTGTAACAACCAGAAATATCCCCACAAATTTCTCAAATGCCTCCTACTGCGTAGCAGTTGAGATTCACTGGCCAGATGAAGTATCTCTCATACCATCCAATACTCTTATCTATGATCAACAGTCACCAATCTTTTCATTACTAATAGAATTTTGCAGGTAGCCTCATGCTAGGGAATGGGTGTCGTAGAGTGCTAACTTGTGTTTCAGTCCTCAGAAATATATTCCACATCCTGGAGATTAATAAATTATCATTTTGGTTGATCCCAGTTCTGAGTGTGTTTAGCCTAAAACCATCTCTGAGATCTGATCAACTTGGAAGTAACAAAATTGAGATTTATTTCTGCAAAATAAACTTCCAATTTTGTGTTAACTACACTGAGTTTTTATCCCCTCAATAGGTTTTAGGTTCGCAATAAGCTCATCTCCTTTGAAATTTTAAATATGTCTTTTTAAAAATTCACGAGTGTGATGTCCGGTGGCTTAGTTGGTTAAGCATCTGCCTTTGGTTCAGGTCATGATCCCAGGATCCTGGGATTGAGCCCCTCATGGGGCTTCCTGTTCAGCAGATCAATATGCTTCTTTTTCTCCCCCTCCCCGACACGTGTGCTCTTTCTCTTCACTCTCTCTCAAATAAATTAATAAAATCTTCAAAAAAAATTCACAAGTGAACGTTTTTTAAGGCTACAGCAAATACCATTTGGTATTTTACCTAAAAAAAGCCAGTTACACAATCTGGCATTGTTTGATTTTGATTATTTACATGAATGGAAAGAAAATGTATCATGTTCAGGTGGTCCAAGGAAGATACTTCAGGAAACTTGAGAATTCTCAAGAATGAGTGCAAGATAGAAGAACTCAACTCTTAGTGTGGCTATTGTTGTCAGTGAGGCAACTTCCACAATAAATTATATGAAATCCTTGGTTTCTAGAAGTTTTAAAATTATATATATTTTTTGTATACGGGAAGGGTTTTTAGAGTCATGATGCTCTCTGAGATTGTATTTGATGCTGCTAGTCTTGCATGGATGATGAAACCAGACTTATGTCTTCGTCGTCCATTAATGGTAACATTTTTATTGCAATATCCAAAGAGTAAAGTAAAATTTGCTTCTTGGAAATAAGCTACATGGCTCCATATAAATTAGTGATAACCAAGGTAGTCATGCTATTAGAGCAGCCTGAGTTAAGAGTAAATTTGTGTGGGCTGCCCGGAGTAACTGAGAAGAAGGAACCAACTATCACCATTTAGATCCTAGTATTGCATTAAGTCTTTCAATGTACATTTAACAGACACTCATAAAGTACCTATTATATTTTAGGAACTTTAAAACCAGAAATATTCCTTAAACTGAATCTGAGTTGAAGTATAGTCAAAGTTAACACATTTTAACTTACAGCATGACATTCATTGTGTGCTCACTTGTTCAATTTGGATGAGCAATGTTTCTAGTCCTTTAATATTGTGAAGTCTGTCAAGAACATTCTTTTTTAAACATTTTTTAATCTAAGTTCAGTTTAAGTAATGTATACTGTATTATTAGTTTCAGAGGTAGAATTCAGTAATTCATCAGTTGCTTACAACACCCAGTGCTCATTACTTCAAGTGCCCTCCTTAATGCCCATCACCCAGTTACCCCTCCCCTCATCCACCTCCCTTCCACAGACCCTCAGTTTGTTCCCTATAGTTAAGAGTTTCTTATCATTTGCCTCCCTCTGTTTTTGTCTTTATTTTTCATTCCCTTCCCCTATGTTCATCTGTTTTGTTTCTTAAATTCCACATATGAGTGAAACCATATGGTATCTGTCTTTTTTCTGACTTATTTTGCTTAGTGTTATACCCTCTAGTTCCAGCCACATCATTGCAAATAGCAAGATTTCATTCTTTTTGATGACTGAGTAATATTCCATTATATATATACGCCACATCTTCTTTATCCATTCATCTGTCGATGGACATCTGGGCTCTTTCTCCAGCTTGGCTATTGTGGACATTGCTGCTATAAACGTTGGGGTGCAGGTGTCCCTTGAAATCACTATATATGTATCCTTTGGATGAATACCTAGTAGTGCAATTGCTACGGTGTAGGGCAGCTCTATTTTTAACTTCTTGAGGAACCTCCATTCTGTTTTCCAGAGTGGCTGCACCAGTTTGCATTTCCAGCAACAGTGTAAGAGGTATGTGTGTGTGTGTGTGTTTTTTTTAAAGATTTTATTTATTCATGAGAGACACAGAGAGAGAGGGAGAAGCAGGAGCCTGATGTGGGACTCGATCCCTAGACCCAGGATCACGACCTGAGCTGAAGGCAGACGCTCAACGCTGAGCTATCCAGGCGTCCCCAGAGTTTGATAAGTTCTTTATAGATTTTGGATACTAGCCCTTTATCTGATAGGACACTTGAAAATATATCCTTTCATTCTGTAGATTGCCTTTTACTTTTGTTGACTGTTTCATTTGCTGTGCAAAGCTTTTTATCTTGATGAAGTCCCAGTGGTTCATTTTTGCTTTTGGTTTCCCTTGCCTTTGGAGACGTGTCTGGCAAGAAGTTGCTGCAACTGAGGTCAAAGAGGTTGCTGCCTGTGAAGAACATTCTTGTTCACATATATTTTATGCATTTTAATTATTTTATGCATTTCTAATTATCTCATAAATTCTCAAAAATAAAAATTCTTTAAAAATTTGTGTATCCAAAATGCTAATACAAGATAATAATATTACTCTTTGGAAAGACTGTATCATTCCTGCTCTCAACACCAGTGAACACTATGAATTATTTACAACTTTGTTCCAGTGAAAGGTAAAAGAGAGTATCTCATTGTTATTATTTGTATCTCTGTAATGACTAATGAAGCAGAATATGCTTTAAAATATTAAATGACTGTAGCTTTTCATTTATTTTATGTGTATGTCAGTTACCTGGAGATATGCCCATTTTTCCACTGGGATATTCACCTCCTCTAAATTTTGGTGAGAATTGACTTATATTAGAGATGTTAGCCCAACATTTTCCCCAAAGGACATCATTTATCTTTTAATGTTGTTTCTTGTATCACTAAGCATATAGATATATAGATACATGTATAGATATGTGTCTATATGTACACAGAAACCGTACATAAATGCATTTAGTTGTAAAGACAAAAAATATAGATCTTTGGCATCTATATACGACATATGTATATACTATATACCTTTGATTTTTTTAAGAAAGATTGCCAAATGATCATGTAGATTTTTTTCTAGAATGTTTACAATCCATCACACTTTCAAGATTTTTTTTTTCCTGCGAGACATACAAATGGATGTCGTAACCCTCTCCCCTAAGGCCCAACAGACAAAAAAGACTCATAGAAGGAAGGGGTGAGGATTCCTTGGTGGTGGTAGCAGTCACACCCCTACTGACCCCAAACAACACTGTTGCAGTGTGATGGCTCCTGCTCTAGACAAGAAGGCCTCATCAAAGCCGCGTGTCAAAATCATCCTGCTACCTCTTAAGGCTCATTCTGAAAAAAATATCTTTTACATAGTATTTCTGTTACTCATGGAACTTTCCATTCTTCAGGTAAACTGTGTTCTAGGATGTCTGTGTCTGTGATAACTTTCTGGGTGTGGGAATGAGTGAAGGACTAGAACTCAGATTAGCATAAAAAAATCAGACCTCCATCAAGAGAGGAAAGTTCTTACTGCTCTGGAGACTTCAGAGATCAGTGATCACGAGAAGAAAACCCTCCAGCTCCTCTGTCCTGAGGGTGGCCTCAGGTCTACAGGTGAGTAAGCAGCTCCATGTCGAGGCCTTGAGCCTTAGCTATTCACTTAGATCACTACGACTAGAACTCATGAAATACCAGCTACCAGTGGGGCTTTGCGGTTTACGGTTTGCTTCCACACGACTTATGCAGTTGTTATTGAAACAACATTTCTCATTAACCTATCAGGGCATTTTCTTATGTTCTGTGTGTTTACATTACACATAATACATTACACAGAAACATTATTCTCCTGGGTTTTTTTTTTTCACTCAGAACTTTATTTTCAGCTATTAAAAAGTATTTGAAAATATCATTTAAAAATATTTCTTAGGGACGCCTGGGTGGCTCAGCGGTTGAGCGTCTGCCTTTGGCTCAGGGCATGATCCCGGGGTCCTGGGATCGAGCCCCACATCAGGCTCCCCGCATGGAGCCTGCTTCTCCCTCTGCCTGTGTCTGCCTCTCTCTGTGTGTCTCTCACGAATAAATAAATTTTAAAAATATTTCTTAGAGTCTTATTTTTGAAAATGGAGAAGCAAAGAGAAGAAATTTTAAATGGCTCATAATCACATTTACCTTACTAATTCCTAGTAACATTTCAAAAGGGAGAGATCAACTATTAAGTGTCTAAAAAATAGATGATGATAGATAAAAATGATAAATAAAATTTATCTATCTAAAAATGATAGATAAAAAATACAAGAGAAAAAAACCCTCTTCCCCCCAAATCTAACAAATCCATAGTTCTCTTCTCTAAAGGAAACCAGCATCCAGTTGGCTATGTATGATAAACTTAGGGTGTGTGTGTCTACGTGTGCATGCTATTGCATCTTTTTGGTATGTACATGTACATCCGTGTTTTTTTTTAACTTTTTTTTAAATTTATGATAGTCACAGAGAGAGAGAGTGAGAGAGAGAGAGAGAGAGAGAGGCAGAGACACAGGCAGAGGGAGAAGCAGGCTCCATGCACCGGGAGCCCGATGTGGGATTTGATCCCAGGTCTCCAGGATCGCGCCCTGGGCCAAAGGCAGGCGCCAAACCGCTGCGCCACCCAGGGATCCCTACATCCGTGTTTAAATGCTTGTATATATAATTTTATGTACATTAAGGAACAGAAACTACATACTCTGCTTTGTACTTGCTTTCATAATGAATCTTGAGAACTTTCATAATCAGCACATACAGAGCTTCCTTTTTCTGAATATTCCTGATATTTTCTGAATATTCTATACATGTACTATAATTTGTTTGACTAATTTTCGGTTAATGCATATTTAGACTGTCTCATGTTTTTTGTTTCTTTGTCTTTGCCTTTACAAGCAACAGTACAAAGGATATCTTTGTAAATGTATTTTGGTGGGTTTTTTTTCATCTGTGTTCATGTAATAAATTCTCAGCAGTGGAATTATTGAATCAAAGGACGTATGTGTTCTGAATTTTTGTTGGATATTGGGAAATTTTAAAAAATTGTTCTTCAAAAATGATGAATCAATCAACTTACACTTTCATAAGTCATATGAGAATATCTCTTTCCTACATCCTTAACGATACTTTAGTTATTTTTAAATTGGTCTAATTTTTAATTTATTTAATTTTAATATTTAGCAATATTTTGTATTTATTGTTTGAGTTTGCATGTCTTTCATTAGAAGTGGAGGTAAGCACCTCCTAGTCTTTTGTACTTCTGTTTCTGTAAAACAGAATTCTATAGTCTTGTCCATTTTTCTACTAGATGACATGCTTACTGGTAAGTATAACCATTTTGGAAATTAAGAAAGTTCTTCATTTGTCTCTCATATGTTTGCAGGCATGTCCCCCAGTGTTTTGTTTATGGGGCAGATCTTTTTATTTTAATTCCTACATAGCTATGTCAAATACTTTTCTAAAAAATACTTTTTAAGTCAAATTCATATATCTTTTCTTTTATAGCTTTCAAGTATCTTGCTCATAAAGGTCTTTCCCATTCGAAATTTATAAACACATTCATATATGTGTCCTACTAGATCTTTTATGACTTTGTTTTTTATATGGTATAACAATTTTTAGTTAGTATTTTATTAAAACATAGCATGTTAAAAAGTGCACAACTATAAGTATGCAACTTAATGAGTTTTCACAAAATAAACATTCCCATGTTGCTAATATCAGGATCAAGAAACAAAAACATTATCAGTATCTCAAAGCTCCTTTTATATTCCCTTTCAATCATAACCACCCTCCAAAGGTAATCCCTTCACTATCTTGACTTCTAATATCATGTATTAGTTTTTCCTATTTTTGAATTTTTAGTAAATGGAATCATCATCCAGTGTGTACTCTTTTGGATTATTTAGTTCAACATTATGTCTGAGATTCATCCATGATGTATGCGATTGTAGTTTGTATATTCTCATTGTTGTATAGTATAATAATTTATTAACTCATTACACTGCCAATAGATATTTGAGTTGTTTCCGTTTTGGGGCCAAGATAAATAGTGCTGTTACAAACAGTCTTTGGATACATATATATGTTCTCTCTCTCTCTCTCTCTCTTTTCTTTCTTTTGCTAGGCTGTCTCTCTAGGAGTGGAATTGCTAAGTTGAGCTAAGTTGAGCTTTTGTAGTTATTTCCAAATGGTTTTCCAAAATGATTGTACCAATTTACACTTTTGCTAGCAGTATATTCTTCACATCCTCGCCAACTTTATATAATCTTTTTTTTTTTTCATTTTAACGATTCTGAGGGGTGTGAATTGGTTTCCCACTGTGGTTTTAATTCACATTTCTCTAATGGCTAGTGACATTGGGTAGTTTTTCATGTGTTAATTGGCCATGTAAATATGGTCTTCTGTGAAGTGCCTGTTCAGGTCTTTTGCCCATTTTCTACTGGCCCTTTTTCTTATCAATTTTAGAAATTCTCCACATATCCTGGACAAGATTCCTGTACATTCAAGTATCTTGTCCCACTCTGTGGCTTGTCTTTTCATTTTCAATGCTATCTTTTGAAAAAAGATATTCTTAATTTTAATATAGTTCAACTTACCAATTTTTTTCTCTTATTGTTAGTGCCTTTTGTATCCTGGTGAAACATCATTTTTTTTTTTTTACTTCTTCAGAAAAAATTTAAACAGATTTAATGATATTCAGTTGACAGTAAACTGCACGTGTTTAAAGTGTATGACTTGCTAACCTTTGGGAGTGATGGGAATGTACATTATCTTGATTGTGATGATAGTTTCATGATTGAGCATATGTGTCAGAACATTAATTTTAATGCAAAAATATTTCATCCTGTAAAAGTGTTCTAATTTGTTTCTCATTCCTCTAATATTGGGCCATGAAATTGTTTTCCTCTTTTCCCCCATCATAAAAAAAATAATACCTGTTAAATGTCATAGAGACGAAATAGCATGTATGAACAGAGAATAAGGGCTATGGCTTGTGGAAGACAAGATATGCTAGATTGCTTGGCAATGCCATTATGTGAGGGAAGAAGAGCAAGAGTGTTACATGGGATGACGAGGAATGCTCAAGCTGTGCTGTGCTTCAGTAATGAGCTGTCATGTGTTGTGATGTACAGTTTTGAAGTGATAAAGTATGCAAGCAGCATAGCAAGAAGTGCTGGCCTAGGGTGGTGACAGCTGCCTACTTTAGGAGAAACTGACTGAAGCAGGAAAGAAAAGATCTTTCTCCCTTCTTAAAATGGTTTTAATTACAAGAGCATTTGCTTATTTAAAAAAAAAATCAGGAAATATTTGTGCATGAAGTGAAAATCATGCCCTAGACCCAGTTCTACTCCCTATGGACAATCCCTAGAGGTATTTTGGTATGTGACCTTTTAGACATTTTCTGTGCATCGTTTTAAACACACACAAATGCATACATATGTTCACATACACATTTAAAAAAAAACAGGACTGCAATAAAAATAATGCTTGGCAACTGGCTCTATTTACTCCATATCTTATGGTCCATACAGGGTACTATGGGGGTGCCCGTTTCCCTCCTTTCCCAAACACAGCTTAGGATGCAGCAGAAATGCCCCGGTCTCAGTGGCAACACCTGGAGCTCTGGTTGAGACCACGAGGCAGAGTAGGCAACAGAAAGACGGCTTGCCTGGTAGGTGGGTGGCTGGATACTGGCAAGCTCCTCTTCTACAGCAGGCTTTGCCCCTGTTCCCTGGGATGACTGCTGGTTTCAACCCCCTCCAGCACCTCCCCACTCCCTGTCCCATTGCCTCTCCTCTAAGTCCAACAGTAGCAAACTCAGAAGCTAACAGAAGCTCAGCAAGTCAAGTCAATGAGTCAAGCAGGCTCAGTAGAAGAGTGTTAAGAATTGTCAGAAGCGGAGCCCTGCTTGAATGGCAGCCACTACTCATACCACCACTCACACACCTCCTCTTTTAGGAGGGAATGTTGCCAGATCTCTAAATTTTCCTTGAAGAAGTCATAAGAAGCCAGGAAAAGTCTTGAGAAGCTAGAAATCCAAATTTCACGAGAAATCTTCTAAGTTTCAAATGTCAGCTATCCCAGTGTTTGGGGATGTACTTAGGGCTGTTACTTTTTATTTTTAAAATAAACTTTATTTCTTAGAACTGGTTTAGATTTACAGAAAAATGGCAAAGATAGTTCAGAGAGTTCTTGTATCCCCTCATACCCACATGTCCCTGCTACTAGTGTCTTACATTAGAATGGTAGATGGTCACATTTAATGAGCCAATATTGATACATGAATATTAATCATTTATTCAGATTTCCTTAGGTTTATTTGATGCCCTTTTTCTGTTCCAGGATCCCATCTGGGACACCACGTTGCATTGAGTTGTCATGTGTCCTTAGTCTCCTTTTGACTGGGACAGTTTCTCAGATTTTCCTTGTTTTTGATGACCTTGACAGTTTTGAGGAGTACTGTTCAAGTATTTGTAAAATGTCCCTCAGCTGGGTTTTTCTGATATTTTTCTCATAATTAGACAGAGATTGTGGGTTTTCAGGAGAAGGCCACAGAGATAAAGTGCCATTCTCCAAACATACCAAGGATACGTATTATCAACATGACACATCCCCGTTGATGTTGACCTGGATCACCTAGGTGAGGAAATGTTAGGCCTTTCAACTATAAATTCGCTCTCCCTCCCGTTTTTGTACTGAACTCTTATGAAAGAACATCACTACGCACAGCCCACGCTTAGGGAGTGGAGAGTTGTGCTCCACTTCCTTGAGGACAGTGTCTCTCCATAAGCTACTTGCAATTCTTCCCAGCACAGTCTTGCATAATCAACTCCTACCCACCTTTCTGGCTTCATCCAGCTGCTCCCTCTCTCTCCTCCTCCAAGCTCTCATGCTGCAGACCAGTACTCGCAGGTGCTGGATAGTTCCATTCTTTCTCTCATCTCTCGTTCTAAGGCCACTCTCTGCGCAGGGACATCCCATGTCTTCCTCCCTTGTGTGTTCAATTCCCTTCTAACCTACAAGACTGTTCAAATATCCTGCACTCTAAGAAGTCTTTCTGGAACCCTGTGTGTATTAGGGGACTCTCCTCTGAGTCCCCGAATACCCAGGGCATGTTCCCATCATGGCATTCATCTCTCTCTATGTTTCACTCTTTACACTCTCCTAATAGACCAAGATTTCAAGAGCAGGAGGCATCTTTTTACTCGCTTTTCTAGCCTCTGTGTCTGTGCAGTCCGTACATCAGACACTTCACCAATGCTTTTTGAATGAACTAAAAAACCTTCTGAATGCCAGATATGAGATTTCTTCTTTGAATTCCCAGTCCTTCTGTGAATAACCACCGTATTGTGCCTCGCATTATAATTACTTGGGGGCTTGTCTTACTCATTTTAATACCTCTAATACTCCTCAAGGGCTGAGGTCATGCTTTGCTTTTCACACAGTTTTTTTATTTTTTTATTTTTATTTTTTGCTGCCTTTGTCTTCCTGTAACTTTTAGGACAGTGCCTTGAACAAAATAGGTATTTTTATTTATTTTTTTAAAAGATTTATTTATTTATTTATGATAGACAGAGAGAGAGAGAGAGAGAGAGAGAGAGAGGCAGAGACACAGGAGGAGAGGAGCCCGACGTGGGACTCGATCCCGGGACTCCAGGATCACGCCCTGGGCCAAAGGCAGGCGCTAAACCGCTGAGCCACCCAGGGATCCCCAAAATAGGTATTTAATAAATCTCTGTGGAATGACTGAATGAGTTAACGAACAAACAAATGAATCTGCCTACAAATGTAGGCAAATTGATGGGAACGAATTACATAAGGAAAGGAAAAGTAACAGTCTCAAAAATAAATGATAGAATTTTTTTTAAAAAATATACTTTTAAAGATTTTATTTATTTACTCATGAGAGGCACACACAGAGAGAGGCAGAGACACAAGCAGAAGGAGAAGCAGGCTCCGTGCAGGGAGCCCGACGTGGGACTCGATCCTGAGACTCCAGGATCGCACCCTGGGCTGAAGGCGGGAGCTAAACCACTGAGCCACCCAGGGATCCGCTTAAAAAAGATTCTGAAGTAATCTCTACACCTAACATGGGGCTCAAACTTCTAATCCTGAGATCAAGAGTTGCATGCTCTACCCACTAAGCCAGCCAATAAACGGTAGAGGTTTTAAACTGAATGAGTGGATTTGTAATACTACATAACACATTATTTCCAAATTTTTATCATATGCAAATAAATACTATTACTTTTAATACAGAAATTTGAAACAGGACTGTATTCTAGATGAAAAAGCCACTTTGCTCCTTCACAAGAGAAAGGAGAGTCAAGCCTGATTTAGGTCTTAGGTGACCCTTCCCCCCAAAGGATACACCCTGTTACTCTTGGAAATAGCTCACCGTGTGTACCATATGTTCTTTTCTTCCCTTTAAAACACAAGGAGCTCAAATCCAAGATTTTTAAAAATAGCATGTTTTTCTAACTATAATCAAACATAATTTTTTTTTGAGAAGTGTCCACTGCTAAGGAGAAGTGAATAGAGAGGGTCTCAATCAGAGGAAGTTGGATGAGGAGGAAATTTAGGCCCCTCTTTCTCTACCAGAAAGTACATTTTAGGACTATTTCCCGCTTAGTATTTGATTATAACAGCCTGTAGAGGGCGTCCTTGCACCAAGAGCCAAAGGGGTTTGAGCATCGCTAAGGGGAAAAAAGTTGCAATTAAGACCACACTTTGTGGAATCAAGGGAAAAGGTCTCTTGTGTTTCGAAACGATCTATAATTGGGAGACAACTGGCATTAAAATGTTAAAGAGTTTTAAGGCTTGCCTAACGTATGTGCATACTCTCTATAAAGGAATAATTACTGAAATGAAATCAAAACTAATAAAATGTCTGCAAAGAGGTAAAACTTTTTGATTTTCAAGGAAGAGTGGCTGTGAGGCTTGGGATGTAAACGCCTAATTATGATTTACTTATCAGTGCGAGGTATAGGGGCTAAAAGAATGGGCCCTTAAATCGGGGTGCCTGGGGTTTGAACCCTACTGGTGCCCCTTCCCAGCGAGGCAACCACAGGCGATTTACGGGGCGTTTTGGAACCCTGCTTCCCAAAAGTAAAATGGAAATCACAACAATGCCTATTTAAGAGAGTTGTGAGGATTAAGTAAGCGCTTTAATGTACTTACAGGGCAGCCCGGGGCGGGGCTCAGCGGTTTAGCGCCTGCAGGCCCAGGGCGTGACCCCGGGGTCCCAGGATCGAGTCCCCTGTCGGGCTCCCCGCATGGGGCCTGCTTCTCTCTCTCTCTCTTATAAATAAATAAAATCTTTTTTAAAAAGTACTTATAAACTTTGACACTGCAAGTTCAAATCAGTCATAACTAGACATCCACTCTACTTCTAAAGACCAACAGTTGTAGGGCGGGAAATAGTCCACAACTGGAAATGCGTATTCTGGGCCTTTTAGGCGCTTCCCGGCGCCAACCTCTTCCCGCGCTCCCCCGCCCTTGCGCGGCTCCTCTTCTGTTCGGTTTCCCTCTTGAGGCGGCCCCGGCTCTGCAAAGGCCTGAGCGGAAGCCCGTGGCCTGGAGCCTCACCCCCCGGGCGTCTGTCACAGCATCTGGGGCTAAGGGACAGAGGGAAGTTGACAACCCTTTTCGGGGTCTGAAGCCTTTCTAAGTTGTTTTGGTTTGAAACCTTTGGCTTCCGTGTGCTTGGGGGCAGCCAAGGGGCCAGGCAGGGGCAGGCGAACTGGGGCGGCCCCTGGAGGCTGCAGCCCTCGCGCCCCCCCCCCCCCCAGGGAGGCCGGGCCCCCAGCGTGGCCACTTGCACAAGGTCGGGGCCAGGCAGGGGCAGGCGAGCTGGGGCGGCCCCTGGAGGCTGCAGCCCTCGCGCCCCCCCCCCCCCAGGGAGGCCGGGCCCCCAGCGTGGCCACTTGCACAAGGTCGGGGCCAGGCAGGAGCAGGCGAGCTGGGGCGGCCCCTGGAGGCTGCAGCCCTCGCCCCCCCCCCCCCCCCAGGGAGGCCGGGCCCCCAGCGTGGCCACTTGCACAAGGTCGGGGCCAGGCAGGAGCAGGCGAGCTGGGGCGGCCCCTGGAGGCTGCAGCCCTCGCGCCCCCCCCCCCCCAGGGAGGCCGGGCCCCCAGCGTGGCCACTTGCACAAGGTCGGGGCCAGGCAGGAGCAGGCGAGCTGGGGCGGCCCCTCGAGGCTACAGCCCCCCCACCCCCCGACCCCCGGAGGCCGGGCCCCAGCGCGCCGACTGCACGAGGCCGCGCGCCTCCGGGCTCCGGCGCGGTGCTCCGATCGATCGGCGCGCCGGGCGGCAGGTGCACCTGTCACCCTTCGCGGCGCCGCCCGAGCCGCGGGGAGGACCGCCCCCCACCCCGAGAGAGCGCCCTCGGCGCTGCGAGCCTGGGGCGGCGGCTCGGGCCTTCCCCCGAGGGGACGCGCGGAGGGCGGGCGCCGACGGCTGGGCAGCGGGGGCGGCGGAAGGCGGGGAGCGGGGGCGCAGCGCCTCCTGCAGCGCCGCGCGGGGCGGAGCCGTCCCCGGCCGTCCCCGGCCGTCCCCGTCCCCGTGCCGTGCCGTGCCCGTCCCCAGCATCCCAGCCGCGGCCGCCGCGCCCCCCCGCGGGCGCCCCTCGGCGCCTCGGCCTCCGCCCCCGACGGCGCCCCCCGCCCGCGCGGCCGCGTATTTAACCCCGGGGCTGTGGGCCTCGCCGCGCGTGCCGGCACCTCCCGCCCCGCCTCCGCGCTGCGTCCGCCGAGGGCTCGCTCCGTCGCGCTCTCGCTCGCACCGGGCTCGCGGGCTGGGCAGGCGAGGGGGAGCCCCGGGGCGGCAGTCGGCGGGAGCATGGCCCGCAGGGGCGCCGTCCCCGCCGCCGCGCTCGGCCTGTGGGGCCTCCTGCCCTGCCTGCTGGGGCTGCGCGCCGAGCTCGGGCCGCCGCGCGAGGAGAGCCTGTACCTGTGGATCGACGCCCGCCAGGCCAGAGCGCTCATCGGTAAGGCCCCGCCGCCGCGCCCGCACCGGGGGCCGCCGCGCCTCGCTCCCCGGGATGCGCCCCCCACCCCTCCCCGAGCGCGTCCCTCCGCGGAGCCTCCTCGCTCCCCGGGATGCTCCCCGCCCCCAGCGCGCGTCCCTCCGCGGAGCCTGGCTCCCCGGGATGCTCGCCCCCCGTCCGCCCCGAGCGTGCGTCCCTCCGCGGAGCCTCGCTCCCCGGGATGCTCCCCGGGATGCTCCCCGCCACCCCCGAGCGCGTCCCTCCGCGGAGCCTCGCTCCCTGGGATGCGCCCTCCCCGCCCTCCTGCGCGCGTCCCTTCGCGGGTCCCTTCGCGGAGCCTCCTCGCTCCCCGGGATGCTCCCCGCCACCCCCCAGTGCGCGTCCCTCCGCGGAGCCTCGCTCCCTGGGATGCTCTCCTACCCCCCGGAGCGCGCCCCCCCGCCCCCCTGCGCGCGTCCCTCCGCGGAGCCTCCTCGCTCCCCGGGATGCGCTCCACCCCCCTCCCCACAGCGCGCGTCCCTCGGCGGAGCCTGGAGACCCCTAAGCGGGCCCAGCGTTCCGGTGGCGCGGGTGCGGGCGCCGACGGCCCTGCGGCTGTAGGGTGGGCGCCGCGGGGACCCCCCCCCCCCCGCCCCCCGTCCCCTGCCTTCCCCGAAGGCCTGAGTGCTGGCGCTGCTCTCATCACACGTCGAGGACAATCAGGTGGGGCAAGGACAGGTGCCTGGCAGGGAGCACCACGCTCCTTCTTGAGCGTCCCCCGTCCCCGTCCCCCCCCCCCCCCCCCCCCCGCGTGCGCTGTCTGCTTTGGCTTCTCTGAAGTCGGTCTGGTTGGATGGTTCTGTTGATTTTACTTTATTATTATTTTTTTAAACCAGGATTTGAAGAAGATATCTTGATTGTTTCAGAGGGGAAAATGGCCCCTTTCACCCATGATTTCAGGAAAGCGCAGCAGAGAATGCCAGCCATTCCCGTCAATATCCATTCCATGAATTTCACCTGGCAAGCTGCAGGGCAGGTAAGCTTTGATAACGAGGAAGGGTGGAGAAAATGAGCCTGTAATATTTCCATTGCCTGATGGGCAGGTAGAGAGAATACTGTGTAGTGTGGAGGCTGCTACACTTTTACGACTTTTTTTGAGTGATTTCTCATGGGATCATCTCCAAAGCAAATAAGGAATTTACTCGCGTTTATTCCAACGTGTCACATAAAGATTCCCAAAAGGAAAAGGTGAGCAAATAAATAAATAAATAAAAATAAAAAGATGAGCAGTGTGCCTAAGCTTGCTGTTTTGATATGACTCTGAGTCTTCAGGCTTCTAGAAACAAACACCAACATCACTTCTTTCTATGATCGTTGACGTTAAAATTTAACATAATATCTTAAAAGATTCTTTGCCATGGTATATACCCAATCACTCTTGGTGTTGGTTATGCTTTACAACAAATATTAAACTCTGTAAGTGATTTTGACGTTGTGCGTTTGAAAAAATTGTTGAATGTTATTCACTGGGACAATGTAAATGCTGCGTATTTCTGGTTGAAGTTCACAGCCTCAAAAAGTGTCACATTTGTAAAATATTGCGGGCTATTGATTTTTTAAGCACCGTTTTAAATACTTTCATATGGAAAAAGAAAACTGCAATATATTTTTATGAAGAAGCATTCCTTTTATTTCTTAGCACATTACCATCCTTTGTATGTTACCTTTTGTTTCCAGTAATACATAAATGATGTCTAATTTTGGAAAGAAAGGGAGAATAAATATTATGTGAGTTTAATTTCTTTTGTGCAGTTGGAGAATTTACTCTGGAGGACAAATAGTAAGTAATAAATTCTTTTGCTCATTAGTCGGTAAAATGTGTCCACTATGAGAATCATTGTAATTATAATTAAAATCACATTTTCAGGTCTTTTTTTTTTTTTATTCTAAATTTACTTACATGGCTATTTTCATGAACAATGCAATCCAGAAAACACTTTATAAAAAGTAATTATTTTGAATTGAGAAGCCACATTGGGTGCCTCTAATTATCTGTTATATGCTGGGTGTGACTGTTTTACTCATCTTTTTCCCTCAGGTCTGTTCTCTCATTTTGTTTTTGTTTTTGTTTTCTAAAATAAACCGAATCTAGACCTATCAACACTCCATCGTTGTAAAAATAAAACAAAAACAAAAAACAAAATGGATTTTGGATCCACCAGGGTTCATAGCAGGAAGGTCATGTACTCTAATATCCCCATTTGGCAGATAAGTTCACTGAGGCTCTTATTGCTCGAGAGGAGATCATTTCTTTTCTCCTATAATTCCCTCTTTATAGTTACTTCATAGACTATTAATTTTGGAATAGTGTGAAATCAATAATAAAGCAGTGAATGGCCTTTTGTCATCTCCTTTTCTTTTCACCTGACTTAATCTGTGTTTGACCACTTGGCAGATGAGATCAATATTAATTCTGTAGTTTTATTTTTTTAAGATGTTATTTATTTATTCATGAGAGGCACAGAGAGAGGCAGAGACTTAGGCAGGGGGAAAAGCAGGTTCCTTGCGGGGAGCTGGACGTGAGACTCGATCCCAGGACCCCGGGATCACACCCTGAGCCAAAGGCAGATGTTCAACCGCTGAGCCACCCAGGTGTCCCTAATTCTGTAGTTTTAAAAAGGACATCATCTTTACCTATACTTTTATGAATTTATAAGAACCAAGAAGGTAGCTTGACTTACACGCCTTCCTAGCTGAAAGTATTTGGTAACTATAGGAGAAGCAGAAAATGTCAACAGTTCTTATTTATTAATTTATTTTACATATGCATTTGTCTTCTGGAGAATGGATTTTGAACAAAGACTTAAATATCATGTCATCTCCCCTGTTGCTTTATAGCTTAGCGCATGTTTGCAAATACTGACACATTGTTGAGTACAAAACGAGTCTCTGAATCAATCTCAGGAATGTCTCTTGTAAAGGATTAGAGAAGATGTTGGAACTGGCATGGACACGAAGCTTCTAGCATCTTTTTCTCTCCTGTTTAGGTGTTGATCACCCTTGTGAATCATCTCATTATGCAGTATAGTGTTAGCACTTCGGTTAAGTTATCTTGCTTTTTATGCTCAGTCTGCTCTGGATGTAGTTACCATCAGTAACTACATGAACTCTGGTGTCTGTTTTAATTAGCTAGGAGAGTAGGTGAGGAAGGTAGGGTCTACACAATGCCAAATAGAGGGACATTTAAAAATACTATTTAAATTTTGCTTATTTTACTCAATAAAGTTATGTGACTCCAGCAGCATAATTTTTGAAATGCATGGAAATTTTGAAGATGAGAAAAATAATCACTTCAATGCCAATTAAGTATTTTGAAAGGCATCTCTGGCTGTAGCCAAACCACATCAAAACATCGACATGGAAAATGAAAAGTTCATTTCATTATCTAGTTATTTCATCCAAATAATATCAAACATTTAGGATTTCAACACAAGCAAGAACACACAGCTGATTAACAAAATTTTAAGCTTAATATTTAAGTGTTTTGGCAACACGTGGAGAAAGTTAAAATAACTTTAGGATTGAAGACCTAGAGGCAGTAGGTATTATCTCTTTCCAATAAATTATTAGTCCATTAACCCAAAGTGTTCTTGGGGCCATTTGAAATAACTTTTATGTTCTACTTCAAACAAATGCAAATAAAAATTACAGTGAGATTCATTTACCCAAATCAAGTTGGTCAGGTTTTTAAAAGAGTTTTGAGTATGTGGAGAAGAGTGCATGCTTATATATGGCTGATGGCCCTGTTAGCCTTTTTGCAAGGCTATTTATTCTGATAGCAAAAAGTTTGATAGATACCCTTTGATTGGAAAATTTTATTTCCAGAGATTCATTCTAAGGAAATAATTGTGGATGTTAATAAAAATGTAGGTGCAAGACTGTTCCTCATTGTGCTATTTATAAAAGTAAAAATGGGTAGGATCTAAAGGTCCGGTGATAGTGGCAGGAGAATGCAATGAAGCATTAATAAGAGTATTCTAGACATTAAAAAAAAGAATATTCTAGGCATCTACTCAATGCCATAGAAAGACATTCATGACAGATTAAGTCAACAGCCTGTATCAGTATATTCTATTTGATTACATTACAAAATATGTAGGCAGACACTGGAATAAGCATCTGATACACCTCTGATTCTCCAAGGTGACAACAATAGTTACATCTGTGTGTATTATGTTTTTGTTTTCCCACAATGAGTGTGTATTGATTTGTAATTTCAAGAACTATTTTACATTAAATGTGTGCAAAAAGCTCTACTTTAGAGTTAAAACTTTTTTTTTTGAGTTAAAACTTTCATGATGTTCTACATTATAGTTTACTTACATTTATTAGCCAGTATCATTTTTACACTATGTATCACTCAACAAAATGGTAAAACAAATGGTTTTCATGGCTGATCGTAACTATGGAGCCCAAAGAATTCACTAATGCTTATCTGATTGTCACCACTTTCTTTCTTTTTTTTTTTTTAATATTTTATTTATTATTTATTTATTTAAGTCACAGACAGAGAGAGAGAGAGGCAGAGACACAGGCAGAGAGATAAGCAGGCTCCATGCACCAGGAGCCCGACGTGGGACTCGATCCCAGGTCTCCAGGATCACGCCCTGGGCCAAAGGCAGGCGCCAAACCGCTGCGCCACCCAGGGATCCCTGATTGTCACCACTTTCTTTTACGATCCCTAAAAATCTGTATAGAAAGGCTTTCCTATCTGAAATCAGATAACCTGACCTCTTCCTCTCACTGAAATCCTCATTTTCCATGGAAAACCCTGTCTCTACTTTATCTCCCATTTAAAATACTCATTTTCTGACATGCCCCTTTTCGAGGCCTTTAGATCAGAGAAGAATTTCTATTAAAGAAGTTTAGGCTTGAAGGATTTTTAGTAATTAAGGGAAAATACTCTTTATTGCTGTATATAACTTTTAATAGTTGATATTTTTCAATGAGACATTCCTTATTCTGATTTTTCTCTAAATTTGGGACAGGTAGGGGCCATGAGTGACCATTTTGGTTTTCTAAATGATGCACTAATTAAATATTTTATTTGGAAAATAGCCCTTTCTAAAACTAATGACTTTCAAATAAAACTTTAATGAGAAGTTTTGTTGGACAAATCTGAATTCTAATACTAGGACACCACTGCTGATTTCCATATGAACCAATTTGGTTCAAGGCCAAATTTTTTTGTTTATATAGACCGTATAAATAGATTTTTATTTATAAAGATTTATAAAGATCATATAGACTTGATTTTAATAACTGTAGTATAGTCTATCACCCGCATATAGATGCCAAGGTTCTGTGAATTTAGTACCCATTTGGTAGGGCATCTCTTTTAATGTTGGCTTTTTTTTTTCTTTTTTAAGCAGTGGTGATGGATTTATGTTGAGCCATTTGTACTAGTTTACCAACCTCCTTGTGACCAAATGCTTGGATTTCTGAGATGGTTGGCAAGGGCTGGGATGAAACTGGGGTGTATGGAATAAAAATTCTCCGGGTGAAGATAACTAGTCGCTATTAACTTCCAACCCACCACGTGGATTACCAAGCAAGCTCTTGTAACAACAGGTCCGGATCTCAAAGTACGCTTGTTATCATATATAGTGGTCCCAATTCTTATAACCACTAGAAGTCAGTGACAGAGCTTCATTTTTCTCAGTTGCAAGATGTTTAAATACATAACTGAGAATGTCATTGTGGATACGGGAAAGGAAGAGGAGAATTTTGCTGTCCTGGGAAGGGGGTGGTCACATGCATATTTTAGAAGAATCGATTATTGGGTTACAGTGCAGAAATGTGCTCCTGTGTTTTATGTATCACCATAGAAAACAGCAAGTACGACAGATGGTGAAGATACAGTGTATCTAGTGCAATATTCACTCCTATGTAAAGAACATCAATGTGTTCATAACCCTTCCTAGCTCCCTGTCAGTTAAAAAACTTCTTGAGTTACTTCAAACTGCCAGCGATAAGGGCAATAATAATACAAAATCCAGTATGAGGAAAACTCAAGGACTTTGTCTGGATAGTGGTGTCTTTGTGAATGATTCCAGTCAGTAGCACCCAAAGTTAGCTTTGAAATGAGGAAGGTACTGTTGGCAAAAAGGAAAATAAAAAACAGACCATTTTCCTGAAAACTGACTCATATTTTTGCTAATTTTTTTTTAAAAGCGGAATCCTTCTGACGTGTTTCCATAATATGAACTAGATAATATGATTCTGGCATTTAAATGCCCCTACAGCTCTGGATAGCTTGTTTTTGCAATGTACAGTGTCACACTAGTCCCATTAAACTGGCTATAGTTTGTAGCCTCAAATCTCCCACTGGACTTGTTGAGGAAAGGAGACCTGTATGAAAATGTTTCTTTCTGGGACCCCTGGGTGGTTCAGTGGTTCAGTGTCTGCCTTGGGCTCAGGTCATGATCCTGGGGTCCCGGGATCGAGTCCCATGTCAGGCTCCCTGCATGGAGCCTGCTTCTCCCTCTGCCTGTGTCTCTGCCTCTCTCTCCGTGTCCCTCATGAATAAATAAATAAAATCCTTTTTTAAAAAAAAGAAAGAAAAAAAATGTTTCTTTCCTTCTTTTCTCCCCTTGACAAAAATGAAAGAAAAGCAATAGAGAAGTGAATTTTAATTCGCGTACTTCCCCTCCTTCTTCAAAGGAACTGCCAAATACCGTTAACGGCCTTCTTCCAATTCCCTAAGTTATGGTAACACTGATTATTATTATTTAAGTCCCTGAATGTGTACCGTCCACATTTTTTCCTAATGGAGTTGTGATTGTTTTGGTAGTTATAAGTGGTTGCATACTTGCGTACTCCTGGGGTTAGCCATCGTACCTTTGCAGTGGTTTTATGTCACCAAATGGAGGAAATACCTCGGTTTTTAACCCCTGGCCCGTGGTTTCAAAGTGGGAATGCGAATATGTTTACTCACTGTGGGCATGATTTTTTTTAAAGAAGGTACTCATATCGAAAACACAGCTTTAAACTTTTAATGTTTAGATGCTGCTCCGCTGTGGTATTTTGCATTGTGGTGTTGTGGACATGCCACTAGGGATCAAAGAGTAATTCTGCAGAGAGCCCATTTCATTTAGCAAAGCAGGCATGTGCCAGCCATCTGTTGTATCTGCTGATAGAAAACAGCAGTAAGTTTCTCAAACTTTTGCCAGAAAAAAAAAAAAAAGCCTTTATTGCTTAGAGGAGATGAGTTACAAGGTACCTTGTAAGCCACATCTGGTTCTATAGCGATTTACATGGCACAAATGTAAACTCTGCTGTGTCTTCCTTACACGGTGGTATAAAAGCGCATAAACAAACCCTCCACCACTATCCTCTGTGTTTATTCCTGACTTTAAAACACTTGCACAAATAAAAATCTTTTAAATTGTTGTGGCGAAGCGGAAAGGAATGATATTCAATAAAGCATTTTGTTTTGGATTAAGCTCATTTCACTTAAATGTCCCTGATGTGTTGTGAGAGGAGAAGTTTGGGGGAATAAGAGTTTAGTGAAAATGTTCTTCATCCTGTAGCAGGATCTCTGAAGGAAGCCTTGTCAGGTCAGGACTTCTTTGGCTGCAGTAATTTAGCCAACTTGCCCCATTTGCCAGCCTGGGGGTAACTTGGTTCCATTGCTGTGAACCCTCCGTTATTCTCCCCTGCCGCACTTCTCTGCTTCAAGCAGTCAATCAACAAACATAGACGCTGAGTCATAGAGCACATGGAGGGGAATAAATGTGGTCCCTGCTCTCAGGAAGCTAATAGTCTAGGAAGCACATATTCATCATCCTCATCCACATGAGGTTAGAAAGAATGGGATTGGCTGAGAGCACGAAGAAGGCCACTCTATTCCCTGCCTGGAGGAACGAGAGGCAGGAGCTCTTCACTGAGCTCACGGAGCAGGTGATGTCTGAATTCATTCCCGAAGGGTGAGGAAGCATTCATCAGACCAGCAACGGAGGAAATTTCTTTCCAAGGGGAGAGCTCAGGATGTTCAAGTGCATGGAGATCTTAAAGAGAAAGTCGTGTTCTAGATGATCATGAGGGCCTCCTATCATATCTGAGAGGTCATTGGAAATTCAGCGAAGGAGAGGTCAAGGTCAAATAATGGAGAAGGGTTCTGGGGGGAGAGAAGATGGGAGAAACAATTCAGGGAGATATCTCTCTTCTCTGCTGTGAAAATAACAGACTCAACATTTTGCAGGTTTGTCCCGGGGATATATTAAATAAATCTTTGGTTTAGGTGTTGGGTGGATAGTGGCTTTTCTACAATCATCAATTAGTTCTTCTTTTTTACTAAACTTTTGGAAAACTTTGTGATGGTTAGTCTCAGTTCCAGGTTAAATTATTTTTGGCAATTAGAGTATGGAACGATAAAAAAAAAAAAATCTCATTTTGTGAGTGCATAGAACTTTTAAAAAAAATCAATTTAATTTTCTAATGGAGCCTAAAACTTTGAACTTAATGTAAAAAGAAGCTTAAATAAAGAAAATAGCACATTGATATGGGAAAGAATTGATTTAGCATCTATTCTCCACTCCCAAACCTTTTTAACTATCAGGCAAAGTACAATAAATATATAGAAATTACACTTGGCAGGTGATACTTCCATTTAAATGAGGAGAAGTAGACACTGGACATAGTTTTATTTAAAATAAGCCTGTTTCTTCAAGTATTTACCTTTCTTTTAAAACTTACTAGTTAAATCTCTAAACTCGGGCACCCGTGTGGCTCAGTCAGTTAGGTGTCCGACTCTTGATTTTGTTTCAGGTCATGATCTCGGGAACATGAGATGGAGCCCTGTGTGGGGCTCTTTGCTCAGCGGGGAGTCTGCTTGAGATCCTATCCCTCTGCCCCTACCCCCCCCCAGCAAGTGCACCCATGTGCCCCCCCACACACACACACTCCCTCACTTTATTTTAAATAAATCTTTAAAAAAAAAAGAAAACAACCTTCTAAGACACTTTCTGTTCTCTGTTTTTCTCAGGTAGACATGTGGATTTTGCCTTCTTTTTGAATTTTAAGATGAATGTGATTAAAGAATCTTGAAAATTGTCAGGCGTCATTTGAAACGCATTTGCCTGAACACAGTCTCATAGAGCAGCTATGTCTTGTGTGGCCCTGAGACAGGGGACATATTCACGATCGACTTCTTAGCTGACAGTATGAGACAGGCCATGAACACAGTTCTTGCCTAGCTGCTCTTGGCCAGAACACAGATCATGCCCTGGGGAGGCAAAACATGATTAAGGACCAATTCTCTGCCCTTGAGAAAATTAGAAGCAACTGGAGAGGCAGATATATATAAACAGATCATCCTAATAATTACTGAGAAGTGCTATTGTAGCAGTACTAGGACATTGCTAGGCTATAATGAGAGAACAGAGAAGTAACTCCAGAGCTGAATCTGACTTTTGGTTTAGCCAAGAAACAATGTGGAAGAATGGATGGTTTTTAGGGAAAGGAAACAGCTCAAGGCAAGGTGTAGAGACCAGAAAGACGGTATCTGGGAACCAGTAGTTTGGTGTGGCTGACGTGTATGTTCAAGTGGGAGGTAAAGAGGTCGGCAGGAGTTAAGTAAAGGACTTTGTGCAGAATGTTGATGCACCTGGGATTTACTCTACAGACAAAGTTGAGTTAGTCCACAGAAAACTATAAAGCACAGGATAGTGGCGTCAGAGTTATGTATTTAGATTATTGCATCAGCAGGATAGAAGATAGCTTTAAGGCGGGTTGACTGCAAGGAGAGAAATCAGGGATAATAGCATACAAGATCAGGGATGAAGAGAAGGGGAAAATGGATTGGGGAAACATTTAGGAGATAAAAATCCAAAAGTCTTGGTGCTAGGGATAAAATCTCATTTCCCCCACTGTCTGCTTCATTAACTTGGTAGTCGCCCTGTTAGCCTTTCTGCCCCCTGCCATGCAAGCTCATCCTTCCTGCCCAAGGGCCTTTGCACATGAAATTGCCTCTGCCTACAATTCACTCGTGCTAGATTTCTGTGTGGCTTGCTCACTCAGTTCCCCCATGTGCAATCAAATATCACCTCCTCTAACAGACTTTCTTTCCCTGCCTCCCCTCTCAAAACAACAGCCACTGCCCTCAACACTCTTGAGTCTGCTTCTCTGCTGTATATTTTTTATGGCCCTTAAAATAATGATTATACTTGATTATATTTTATTTTAATTGTTCAGCCCTCCCATTTCAGTGTAGGCTCACGAGAATAAGAACTTTGTCTCATTCACCATGTCACTACTCCAGGTCCTGAACAGCTCCTGACACACAATAAGCAGTTGATAACTATTTGTTGAATGTATTAAGACATGAAGTAGATCCCATGATTATTTCCTTTTGATAGATAAGGTGACTGAGGCAGAGAAGAGCAAGAGAAACCCAGGTAGTAAGTGACAGAGCTGGAATTTAAAGCCAGACAGTTGGGATTCGGAGCCTTACTCTGATGAGGGCTGGATAGAGGTATGAACACAAAGGGGGCCACAGCCAACCTTGGCTGAGTTGGGAGGGGAAGGCTTTGCCAGAAAAGACACAACTACTGAACTGGGACTTGAAGCTGAGACAGGAGTCAGGGGTAGAGAGGAAGGCTATCACAGGCCGAGGCAAAGGAGCTGCAAAAGGGCATTCTGGGAGAGGTTGTGATGCCCCAGATAGGGGCTGTATGCAAGGGAAGATATTGGGGGCCAGGGCTGAGCAGGCAGTATGTGTGTGTGTGTGAGGAGATGAGGCCAGACATTTGGGAAGGGCCGGAGGGAGAAACAGAACCCATGGAAAGGTCACTAAACCCAATTCTTTTATCTATAAGAAAAGAAGTTTGGATTATCTCTAAATGCCTTCCAAATTCTAAAATATTGCGATTCTATCTCTTGAACATCCTCAATACTGTAACATTGACGGTAATATCCTTATTTAGACTGCAGTAGCTGTCCCTGTTTCTTAAATCAAGGCAGAAAGATTCTTCCTCCAAAACTGTCTTATTTGTTGTCAAATTTAAAAGGGCTGGTCTCAGAATACTCCTTTATTTATTTGTTATGTTGATGATAATAGTCAATAACTCATGTAACATAGACTCAGGGCTGGTCACTTTGCCAGATACTCTTTCATCAGATCTTCACAGAAAGCCTGAAGTAGGCACCAGTAATGTCCTCAATTTATAAATGAGGAAACTAGGGAATAAGGAAGTCAAATTATTTACCTAAGATCATGCAGCTAAGAAGGCTTTTTTTTTTTTTTTTTTTTTTTTGCTAAGAAGACTTATATACGTGTTTATATACTTAAGAGATTTCTTATGATAACTTCTGGAATGTCTTCTCATTCAAAAAACAACAATTCAAAGAACATTTATCAATGCTTACTATGTGTGAGGTTCTGAGAATACAAATTTTAATTGATCTAACTGCCTTCTAGGAATTCACCAGCTGGTGGTAAAGACTGTGGCATATAAAGCAATAATAATTGTGTTGAGTTCTCAGGGCCCATGCGTGGGGTTGGATGGGCTTTTTCGTTGCATAAGGTAACCTGACCAAAGTGGCAGGTTCAACCTTCTGAGCAGAAATCCAGCTCACTTGTCAAGTCTGACAACATGCCACAGAGCTGCCTCTGTCCAGAGGGGACACTTGTACGTAATTTGCACAGAACCTTCATATGAGTTAGGTGGCCCCCATTAAATGCCCTAATAGAAGTGCTATGGGAGCATAAAGCCAAAGGGTTTTGTCTTTGATCAGGTAAATTTACAATTACTTATGTCCTGAAGAAGATATCACAGAAGAAGTAACATCTAACCTGGGTCCCAAAAAATGTTCAATAGGCAGATACTGGCCAAGGCAGGTGGGGCTGGAATGGGCTTTCCTACATACACTGAATGACCTGTAGGAGGGCACATAGGATTAAGAATCACTGGTGTAGTTGGAAAAGGACTATCAGTCCCAAAAAGTTTGGAAAGATTATGGTTTCTGTATGCCATAGTTGGCTTGTCTTATAGAAAATGGAAGGGGGGGGAGAAAATGGGGAGCATGATTACATACGTGATAATGTGATGCCTGTATGAAAGACAGCTTTGGTGGCAGAGGAAGGATAGATGCCGGAGTGCCTGGCTGAAGACTAGGAACCAATTAGGAAGTTCTTTAAGACGTTACAAGGTGACAGAGTGTGAAAGAAGACAAGTAGTGGAGAGAGGGAGGAAGGACAGATTCTAGAATATCTCTCAGTATAATTGACACGTGGGTGTTATGAAAATGAGGGGCTAGAGGATGACTCCAAGATGGTTGGACAGATGGTTGGATAGTTATGTCTTAACTGAGAAATTAATTACAGGAGCAAAAGCAGAACAGTTTGAGGTACAAAAGCAGTGGGGCCCAATTGGAAATTCCTAAACATGAATTTTCTGCTGAACATTCCCGCAGCAGAGTCTGGTATGAATTTGAAAACTTGAGTCTAGAGGGAAGATAGGGAGATGGAGAATAAAAAGCCTGCTTTCGGAGAGCTGAGGTTTTCCTTCTGTACCTCCCCCTCTTCCTTCCTTGTTTTGACCCTAACTCAGTAAATATTTAAGGACCTACCTACTGCCAAAGCTTGTGCTTAATGCTAAACAAGCAGACAAACAAAAAACAGAATTCATATATGAAGATTGCCCACAAGGAGATCAAGCTTGCCTTCAGTCTAGTGTGACAGCAGGTATGAACAAAACAACAAGAGCACAGTATTAAGTGGGTTATAATTGCAAAATGAACAAGGTACATAACTGTTGGGAGAGGTGTGAATTGATTTACATAGTGTCCCTGGTGTTCTTTGGGGCGTAGCCTAAAACCTATAAAACGAATAAATGCCCACTTGGAACAACCGCTCTGCTTCACTTCATGGCTTTTATGTACTTGAGATAGATTGGCCTCATGTATGCTGCCTTCTACTTGCTGTTATTATTATTATTACTGTTTTGGAAATGAATATGACAATTGTCCCTATATCACTAGGTGTCTACACCACGGGCTTTGTTAGTATGCCTCGTTTTTAAGGGCTATTTCAGGATTAGCCATGGGTGCACCACCAGGGGGTGAATCACATCTGAAGTCAAGTCCATGTAGATTATCTCCTACTTAAGGCAATACTCTGATGGATGGATCCCCAATAAACTTGTAAAATTACTCTGCTGTCTGCCTTCTGAGTACTTCATGAAGCCATTTGATTCCTGTCATTGGTAAATTCAATGAATATTCCTGTTTCCAGTTGGAACTTGGTGTGTCTTTGAAATTGTATTTCTGTTGCTGTCACAGCAGTAGCCAGCAGGTGGCAATGTAAAAGTTACTTCTTTGTGAAATATTCCACCTCAACATTTTTCGAAGCTGTGGGGCTGCTCTCTGTTAACAGAGACCAATTTGTGGGGTACCGTGATCTTACGTAACTCATTTCACTAAACCATTAATATATTCAGTAAGTTAGAGAATGAACTGTCTCAAATTCCACGTCACTGAAAGCATTTTAGACTCATCGTAGATGTGAGAACTCATCCTAAATAACTACAAATGTGAATGATTTCATTTTATGCCCATTTTCTGTTTTCTTCCTTTTAAACAATTGCTCGGTTTCAGGCTGGAGTCAAGTTTTGAGTATCTCTCTGTATTCATCCAGGATTTTCTTTGCCTTCTGTGGCTGTAGCTTTAGGTGTCAACAGAATTGCAGAGTTGGAAGAGATCCCGGAGCTCCTCCACCCCATCAAGCCCAACGTTTTCTGAAGCATCCATGAATCGGGGGCTCTCAGCCTCTAGTTGAACATGCTCAGTGGCAGGGAACTTACTAGCACAGGTGTTACTGAATACTTTTAATTGTGTTAACCAAAGAAAGTTTTCTTCATAATGGGCTACAACCTGCCTTCCTGCTGTACCCTGAATACCCAAGACTCGAACAATCTGTGTGCTCCCATTTGGAGAGTCCTGCTTTGCATTTATACCCTAAAGTTTGCTGATGTGTCGTCTCCCTCATGGCGGATGTAGGGTCTCTGGTTCATTTACCCCTGCTTCTTCCCTAGTGAAGACCAGCTATTTCTGTGAGTTCTTAGAAGGACTCTGCACATGCCATCCTGGAGGGAGATGTCTTGACCTCAGCTGGTACAGTGTGGCCCTGGTGAGACCCGCCTGTCAGGTCTAGATGGAGCCTCATCATGCTCCCTAAGCTATGAAGACTCAAGGGGCCACAGAGGGCTGTATTCTCCATTGGCCTCCCAGTCTCAGTGCAACATGGTGTTCTGCACCAAAATGGGGAATCTACCTCTATCCTCAATTTGACATTGAGCGTTGTCACCTGGCACCTACAACAGCATGACTAAAGACCTTGACCGCCACTAGACACCAACATTAATTTCCTGCAGCCTGAGTCCCTTCAGCTCCTTCACATTAGCAGTTTTGCATGTCTTCAACCTTGACTCCTAAATCCTCAGCGAAAGTATAAAATGATCACAGATGGCATTTACTGGTACTCTACTCTTTATACCCTGGTGAGAAAAGAGTTCATTGCTAGAATCAGGGATTACTTCTAGGATTGTGAAATCATCTTTTGGGTCATAAAACAACTTGTGTGATAAACTAGGGAAGAAACAGAAGAAGAGGGAGGAAAGGAAGAAAAAAGGAAAATATCTAACACTTCTGGTATTCTATGTGCCAGTCGTTGTTGCTAATAATCACTTTTCACCACTAGCTAGTTTAATTCAACAACCAGTGAGATCAGTGCTCCTAATACCACCATTTTACAAAAATGCAACTGGGTCAGAAAAAAGTCAAAAATGCAACATGCCTAAGGTCACTCAGCTAGTGGGGGTTGGAGCCAGGATACTCAGCTAGATACTCAGGTATCTGACTCCAGAACCCATGACAAAACTGCAACGTGTTTAATTCTCTTTAAAACCGAGAATTTCCTGAACTGGCACCTTTATTCTTTAGACACTTATAGTACGCACACCGCGTGCTGTGGAGCATGAGTAGATAAGGACCCTGACCAGTAAGAGCTCATACTGTTGGAGGAGGCCAAAACAGAATGTCTTTTATAGAATATTAGGTTGACTCACTTGAAATTGTCATTTATAGTAGGTCAAAAATGGTTGAATTTCATGTGATTTAACCTAATAAGAACTGATATTGATTATTTACTGTGTGCCAGCAGCTATTCTAAGTAATTTATATGGATTTAACTCTCCAACCAATTCTTTGACCTGAAGATACTGTTTTTATACTATGAGAAGACTGAGGTGCCAAGAAAGTAAGTAACCTGCCCAAGATCATACCCTAGTCATCTGCAGAGCCTGGGTGTGAACCCTGGTAGTCGGATGCCCAAGTAGGGCTCTGGCTGTATATATTATTTCACCCTCTGTGTTATACAAGAGTAGGCCAATCCTGTCCAACCAAATCAATTTTTAATGAAGCAGCTTCATTTAGAGAGTCCTGCCTTACAAGGTAAATATCAAATCAATTAGGTCAAGATCTAGTCCAGAAGCTAAATGAAATGAATGCAAAGTCCATTTGGCTCCAGACTGGCTAAATGTCTTTGGTTCCCAAAGCTTGATCATTACATTTTTCTGATTTCTTGGGTATCGACAGCTTGAATTTGGAGAGTTATCATTGCCTATCCTATTGTCTGGGGGTTGGGGGAACATTTACTCATAAACTGAGGGAGACAGTGGAAACTGGTACAGCTGTCTTGAATTAAGGTAAGAGATTTCTATCATTCTGCTAATAGTGACACCTTTTTATATTGCACTTAATAGTTTAAAACATGCTTCATTGATACTGTCTCACTGAGTTCATTCAGTTCTCCTAATAACTGAAAAAAATCATGCATTGCTGAAACTGTAGATAATTAAATATGAGGAATAACTGTGATAATTTGCAGTGAATGGCCTTTAGCCCAAAGTAAAATAATTCAAACCTGATCTTTAATAGTTGTGCATGCCTCCATAATGCATGAAAAGATTTGCTTTTGTGATTTTATAGAAATACTTTTGCCTCTTGATAAAAATAAATAAGGGCCCATTCAATAAATACTATTTAAATTATAAGGAAGCATTTTCAGTGGAAAATATAAGTGGATTACCATTCCATGCCATGGTAAGTATAGAAATAATTACCCTTCATCTGTTTTCATTCTTGATATTTCAGATATTTGTTGCCATCAATTCCTTGAGAAACTGCGTATCCAGGACTTTTCTAGAATGGTATTTATATGATTGTAGAAAGCTGTCCCCTTAATACAAAACCCGTCAAGTTAAGAGAGGTGATGAAATCGCCCTTTTGAGTGGGACATGGGGCCAGGAGTAGGGTGAGTGAGACAAGTGAGGCACTCAGGGTGAACCTAGGAGTACGTTAAGTGCCTCCCTAAATTTACACTCTGCATACCTTGATCACTTCCCCTAGTCCAGGCCCTGACCACACTGGAGAACATGATATATGATTGTTAATTTAATGTGTCAACTTAACTAGGCCACATTTGGTCAGACATTATTCTGGATACATCTGTGAGGGTGTTTTGGAGGAGATTAACATTTGAATTGGTAGACTGAAGGCAAATGGCACCACCCCCCCCCACCCCCCCCACCCCCCCGCCCCGCCCCTGCCCAGTGTGGATGGGCCTCATCTGATCGCATGAAGGCGTGAATGGAACAAAAAGGTTGACCCTCCCAGGAGCAAGAGGGAGCTCCTCCTGCCTGCCTGCCTTCAAACTGAAACACTGGTTCTTTTTGGGTCTTGACCCTGCCAGCTTTCGGACTGGAATTGTATCACCGCCTCTCCTCAGAATTTAGCTTGCCATCTGCAGATCTCAGGCTCACCAGCATCCATAATTACATGAACCTATTTCTTGTTATCTATCTATCTATCTATCTATCATCTATCTATCTATCTATCTATCTATCTATCTATCTGTCATCTAGCCTACTGATTCTTTCTGGAGAGCTTTAATACACTGTTTTCTGTTTTAGCTGGAGAAGTTACTGTCAAAGAGAAGCAAACAGCAGCATGGACCAAATCTTGAAAATGCTTGGGGCCTTGGTTTCTTCAAGTGCTAAAAGGAAATCATTAATTTACTTCTTACACTGGCAGCAAAATGCAGTGGCATAATGTGTACAAAGTACTTGACACATAATCGACACTGAAAAAAGTAGGGTCTTTTCTTCCCTTTGTATTAATGAGCTGTTAGTGCTACATGGGAGCCAGGAGGCCAAAGAAAGGTAGCCTGCCAGATTGCAGGCTGGGGAGTGTGCCGGCGAGATGCCCAAATTCCACTATATGTGATGGTGTCCCAGTCTCTGAACTCAGCGTGTCACACTGAGCTGGCCTCAGGAGACCTGGCTTCTGGCCTGGACTCCCACACCATCTATCTGGGATCTCAGACAAGTATTTCATTTTCTTTCTTCTGCAAAAATAAGGGGTTCTTTTTAGGTCTAAATGTCTGTGATTTATTAGTCATTATTGTTTCTGCCTTGTTCTTGGTTTGTATTTGAATTCAAATCACCGAAAGACAACTTGGAGAATACCATTAATTGTAACAAAAAATAAACTTGGAGCAGAATTAACTTTTCTAAATACGGTTTGCCTGAATAATGCCAGTAACATCTTCCAAAATCTATTTTAGGCAACCTTCATCAGGTTTTCATATTAGCTTGATTTCAGTTCGTTCAATCTGACTGATAAACTGATTTTAGGAGTTCAACTCTGAGGCAGGTAGACCAGATGGCTCTATTACTCATGTTTACCCGTTAAGATCTTCAGACGGTAGTTCCTTTCTACCGTCTGAAGGAGATCTACTATATTCATAATATTTATCCTTGCTTGGCTCTTTACAAAGAACGGAGGAACCAAGTCTGAGATTTTGTCTCTCTGGTACAAATTGATGTTTCTGCATTGTGAGCTGCCTTTGTAGTAATTACAACTTGCAAAACCTATTACTCACTCAGTTACATAAACTGGACTTCATTAGAGTGTGCAGAACTTAATTTCCTGGGTAAAACTATTTCTTTTTATGAATCCTTACAGAGTTTTATTTTAAGTTCATTACTTTTTCCATCATAAACTAGTACACCCTCTAAAAGTCGTTGGAAAAATACAGAAAAAGAGAAGGACGAATGGGAGAAGGGAAGTCATGTATGGTCAACGCATATAAGAAAATGCTAAAATTTTGGAGTTTTTTTCCATTCAAGCAACAACTTGTGCCCTTTTTTGCTTGTTGTTTGCTTAAGGATGGTGGGGCAGTTTCCCATGTTATTACATATTCTGTAAATATGATTTTTTTTTTACCAGCCACCGAATATTCTGTGGATTATTTAATCATTCTTCTCTTTAGATTGTCTCTAGATAATTTTTCACCATTATAAATAACACTGTGAAGAGCAACCTGGTGCATAAGAGTTTTTCCATATTAGGATTACTTCCTTAGGACTGAGATCCGCAAGTGGAATTTTTGAGTCAAAGCACCTGATCGCTGTGTCGGCACCTGGCACATACATTAATGCTGAATGGCTTGCAATGGTTACTCCATGCATTCAACATAATTATGCAAGGATATCCTTTTTAGTATTCTCTTGTGGCTTATTTCTAAACCTCTAAATGAAGCTTTCCAAATGATACTGGTGGCTGTTGATTTGTGCCACAGCATTTTTAAGTTCTGAGGAGTTTACCTCAGTAGGAATTTCATACTGTAGGGGGCAGTGGGGGATCAGTAAGTGGCTCTCCTCCTTTTCCAGAGAAGGAGATGTCAAGGTCGGTCAAGGTAAAAAACTACATAGAGATGATTATTAATTGTGAACACAAAACTCTTCAGAAACATATTATTTTCAGATTACAAATACAAAACTAATGGGTGACTTCCAAAGATTAAAATAGGTTATTCCTTTTTAACATAGCAAGGAAATACATTTTCTATTAATTTTTAAGAGAATATGAATATATAAATGAGTTCCTCTGCATGTTTCATGTACATATGTAGTTATACTTATCCAGAAATGTTTTGAAATAATAGTGATTAGAACATTTACTTCTGCATATATGCTCTTCAAATAATTTTAATGTATTATATATTAGGTAATTTATTCTCTAAATACTCAGTGATATAATTTTCTCAATTTTCAAAGGGACAGGGTAGAGCAGGATTAGCAAGTAGATCAACTTCAAAGCCTAAAGGGTTATTGTCATCAGTGGCTAGAGCATAGCACTTTCTAAGAGGAAGAATGGCATGTTTATTGCATTTATCAGAATAAGAGAACCCTGAGCAAATAAATGTGCCTTTATAGATGTTCCATAAAAGGGAAGACAAATTAATTTGCCAATAAGAGCTCCCAGAGCTGTATATCCAAGTGGAAGAAGGAGAAAGGGTTGATATAGAGGATTCTTTAGAGAAAAGTACTCAGGCATCTGAAGAGCTGGTTTCATCTGAACCAGCAATCTTGATATCTGAGTAAATATTCTGCATTTTAGACTTTGAAGTGTCTGTTAGCTTGTCCTGAATTTGCTCTCTGTGGAATAAAATGATCCAGGGAAGAAAAAAAAAAACCTGGTAGGTAGACACAAATTATTGTTTATAAACTGCTGGCTTCTCTGCCGCAGAGCATCTTCTGTAGCCACTTCAAAGACAGGAGCCCTCGTGTACTTCTTTGAGCAAAATCTCCTGCAGTGAACACGTGGCAAACAAAATGGAAATGGGCAGATCTGATGGAGGGAATTCATTCTCACTCTAAGCAGTCTCGTCAATTGGTTATCAAAATGTATCTCTGCAGTTTGAAAACATCAGAAATTGATAAAGGCAAAGGTGTAGTTCCAAGGATATCTGTGCAGCAAATTTCCAGGTTTGTATGTTTCTGAGAAAATTCCTCATTAGGTCCTAGATTGTAAAGGCATTTTTAAAAAAGATTTATTTATTTACTTGAAAGAGAGATAGAGAGATGGAGGGCAGAGGGAGAGTTTCTCATGAGGCTCAATCTCACATGAGGCTCAATCTCACAACCCCGAGATCACAATCAGAACCAAAGATAAAAAAATTGGACGCTTACCCAACTGTACCACCAAGGCACCCCACGAGGTCACTGTTTATTGAGCCTAGTTCTCTATCCAGTTATCTATGCAGAATGAACTCTGTTCTTCTCAAATGCTCAGGAGAGACTCTGTGTTAAACTCTGGAAGGATTTGTTAAGTGCTGCCTCCACTCAAAATCACAAACTCTTAGAAGGCAAGGAAGGGCATCTTAAAGGTTCCTTTGACCTCCTTAATTTTCAGATTTGAAAACCAAGGACCAGAGGTGACAACGGACTTTCTGAGGATCACAGAGTTAGCAACAGAGCTCGCAAAAAAGCATGTGTCTTCTGAATTTCACCCAGCACCAGTGCCCAGAATGTGGTAGGCAGTTAACAATGGTAGTGCCCCAAATCTCAGGCTAATATCAATGTTGGGTTCTTTTTCTCTTTAATTTTAATATTAGTGTAATGAAGACAGAGGTAGGGAAATATCATGGAAAGCGTGCTGAGCCAATCCTGTTGGACGGGCCTTGGAAATATAATTTAACAACCTCCCCGGTCCTCAATATCCCCAAATGATCTCCAGACTTTTTCCAGCTCTACAGTATCATATTTCCCCATGAGAGGGACTTAATGAAGACTGACCCGTTCACAAAGCTTTCTGAGGTTTCTTACTGTGAAAATTCCAACAGTATCAAAAGAAATATATACACAAATTTTTCAATGAGATTTGGAAAGTCAGATAATATATATATTTAAATATAGCATTTTTTTACATGACTTTAAAAAATTGACCTGATCTTGTGCTAACCTGTTTCTAAAAGTCTGGGCTCTTAGGTTGGCTTTTGTCTTCTATCCACTGCCTACGGAGGAAGAATGACCTGACCTGACATTAGCACAAAGTGTGCTGACCCTTTTGTTCTCTGATTTCTAGAATGATATGTAAACAACAACAACAACAAAACCAGGAAGAACTATAGACACAATGAACTTGGAAAAGTAATCAACCTGAATACTTAATTTGAAAAACACTCATTCATAAGACTTTTTAAATGATTTCAATAAACTTACAATTTTTTATTTAAATTCAATTAGCTAACATATATTATTAGTTTCAGAGGTAGAGGTCAGTGATTCATCAGTTGCTTATAACACCCAGTGCTCATTACATCACATGCCCTCTGTAATGCCCGTCACCCCGCTACCCCATCTCCCCACCTACCTCCCCTCCAGCAATCCTCAGTTTGTTTCCTAGGGTTAAGAGTCTCTTATGGTTCAATAAACTTTTGATATGTTTTTCTAGATACTTCTATTCATTCATATCATTTAAAATAGATACCAGTAGTATTTTTTTTAATTTCCAATTTTTTTCTTTTAATTGAAGTATAATTAACAACAATGTTACTTTAGTTTCAAGTGTACAACATAGTTATTTGACAATTCTCTACATTACTCAGTGCTCACCACAATAAGTGGAGCCACCATCTGTCCCCACGCAATGTTATTACAATCTTATTGGCCATATCCCCTATGCCGTACTTTTCATCTTCGTGACGAAGTTTGTTCCTCTTAATTTTACACACAATAAGCTTCATAATCAAGTTGACATTTTCCATATAGCAGAAAATTGCTAACTCATCTTTAGTTTGTGGTAAACTGATTTTCCAGATCTGGTTTCCCTAGTTTCGGTTGCTGCATTATGCTCAGAAGTTGACCTTTTGTCCCTGCAAATTTAATTCTAGTTTTAGTGTTGTCATATGTTAACTGATTAAGAACACTTAGATTCTTCTGTCTTCTAGAGTATAAAACCCACTTAACTCAAGAAAGTCTCCAGCTTTTGTGAGCACCTTTACATTTTGTTTGTAAAAGTCACTAATAAGGGTATCTGATAGATTGGTTTTCTAAAACCAATCTGAATGAAACATCACCCAATATGTACACCTCATATGTACCAGGCTGATGGAGATTCATGTTTTGAGTGTAACATAAACTCTTAAACTCTTAAGCCAATTGTTTAGCTATTCCACAGAGGAGTAAAGGCTGGACTTCCCAACTGTGGGAAGCAATCAGTAGTGATTTTGACATAGAGGTAGACTCTCTATTGCTTCCTGTCCTCTCTTATGAGGAAGAACAGTAATTTGGTCAGGCATTGTTTATTTCTTGTGACTCTTGTGTTGGTATCTAGGTTATTCTTCCAGGTGTAAGAGCCATGAAAACAGGTACTGATGCTGACAGATCTATAATTTCCAGAACCATCCTTTTTTCTATTTTGAAACAAAACAAAACAAAACAAAACAAAAACAAAATGAATAGAGGAGACCCACTTCTTAATGTCTTTTAGTTTCCACGCATTCACATAAATCATGATTTAGATCATATTGTCCTTGCTGATTTGTGTACGTCTGGTTTTCCCATGGTCTATTTCTTTTCCTCTTTATATAGCCTGTCACAACTGGACAGAGGCTCATTGGTATTTTCTTTAAAAAACAGTCAAAGATATTAAAAGCTTGATCCTTCTCCCCTTTAGTGTACTGGTCTTCTTTCATCATCCTTGTGTGTGTGTGTGTGTGTGTGTGTGTGTAAGACTTTGAAATTACTTCTATAAAATAAAGTTGGACAATTGAAAATAGATTGGTAAATAGTTATAGTCTCTGCCTTTAGGAATTACATACAATCAAATAGAGGAGATATGGGGCCAAATATCACATTCTTAATGTAGATGATACAAGAAATGCATTGTGAGTCAGTAATTCAAATTTTAATATGGAAGCTAGTAACATACTTACAAGTTTGAATAGTGACAGTAGAGTCACAAAGGTTACTTTAATGGTGCTATTTTGGACTAAGGAAACTAAAAGTGTATACATTTGCTTTGGCAACATTTTTTAATGGCGCTATAGTTGACACACAGTGTTAGTTTCAGATAATACAACCTAGTGATTCGACAGGTGTGTACGTTATGCTACGTTCACCACAAGTGGAGCTACCAGCTGTCACCATAGAACATCATTATAATACCACTGCTTATATTCCTTATGCTGTACCTTTTATTCCTGTGGCATATCCATTCCATAGCTGGAAGCCTGTGTCTCCCATTTCCCTTGACCTATTTTGCCCAACCCCCTCCCTACTCCCCTTTGGCAATTTTCAAATATGTTCCAGAAGAAAAACTAATTCGTGGCAACAAGTAACAAAACTGAATAAGGCGACACTGAGAGGGGTCATAATAGTCGAGAGGGAGAAGGCTAACATGAAAAAAAAAAAAAACCCCAAAACAAAAAAACCCACTTTTGATGTGTCTCCTCCCCCCTTTAATTATTGGTTTGGGCTTTCTATACTCCTCTCTCTTTAAAGATCTGATGTTTAGTCTAAAAAGATAGGACTCGTTCTTCCTTGGACATCTTTCACTCTGTCACTGAATGTTCCTTCAGTTCAGACTTCTAACTACTGTGACCATGGGTTAGGTACTTCTCTTCCCAAATCTTTTCTTGCGTGCTTACTGCCCTTTCTCCCGAAATGAAGCCAATAAAACTACACTAAACACTTAACATTTACAATTTAGTAATAATGCAATTTAGCTTAGCGCGAGAGAGAAGTAAATATCAGTCTTAGATAATTAGATAGTGGCATAACGGCTTCCTAGCCAGGTCCCAGTTACTTGAGAACGTTACATGAGAACATGCCTTTTTGCTAAGTGAATATATTTTCTACTTGTGTTTTTAACCATCATTTGCTGGAGGTCTTTTTCCCCCGAAATATTTTTTAAAGCACACAAGCTGCACAATTAAGTAAACAATTACTGGCTTTGATTAAATTGCTTTGCACAAATGAATGTCTATTGGATTGGGAGAAATATGTATTTATCCTTTTAAGCTTTCCAAAAATCCTGCCTGTTAACGTACCCACACCCAAGCTCAGAGGCCTGAAGAGTTCAAGGCTGACAGTAGCTGTGAAAGTTTCATAGCCTTTTAAGAAAGTTCAACGGCTATGTTTTGGGGAAGAAATATATGTATTATGCAAGACTGTAGCTAATGCAGAGATTGTAGCATATGGAATTCATAAAGGTCCAATTACAGGACCGTCACTGTTTGCCATGGTTTTAACTTATGTAAGTTATTGATTATACTTTCATGAGATCATAATCAAAAGGTTATTCTTTGGTAATGGTGTGTTAGAAGGGCTTTATCCTGAACTTCAAAGCCATCCTCTGAGCCCCAAGAACAAAGGCTGCGAAGTTTGAACCAGGGCCAGAATCAGTCTGTATGAGTTAACGATGTTCCAGACCATCCGGGAGCCGAATCAACCAATCCACGTGCATGAACTTTCTCTCATCACATCAGATCAACAGTCATCACTAAAAGATGACAGTTGATCCAGCTTTAATGTGCCTTTTTTTTTTTTTTCTTTAATGAATCAGCTTGACTAACTACGGTGCCTGCCCACATCTGCCTGTTTATTTTAACTGCACAGCATTGTCATTCACTGCGCCCTCGAGAGTCACGGTCATTAACTAGGTTTACGTCTAGGAAGGGGAACTCAAAGGACTAAAGAATTTACAGGAAATCATTCTTAGAAATGAGAAAGCTAACATGTGACATAATAATTAAAAAGAAATAAAGGAAGGTTCATATTTGTGCTAATATTCTGGTGTGTTTTAAGTGGGCAAAAAAGAAAGACCGTGAGGTTGCAAATGGAAGTATGCTTGCTGCCCACCCCTTGGCTCCTCAGAGCCTTCTATAAGGACCCAAGGCTTAAAACTCTTACACCCAATAAGCAAAATGCCGCCACGTGTAATGACCTGGAGCAGTCGTGGCTGCTTCTCACACAAGCCCCTACGAACCCGCTGTGTGGGCTATTTTCTCCCTGGGCCTTCGGATGACTCCTCAGGTAGGTCCTGGACTTTCTCTAGTCAGCCAAACATCATAAATGTCCTCAAGTGACTTTAGTGCTGAAGTTATTCTCATTTCAGTAATTAAAATACCCACTACTGTGTAGTAGTTAAAGTTCCCATCTTCATTCACAGTTAAAACTCCTCCCCTCCCTTAGCTGCAGCCTGGAAGGCACAGTGGTTGACTCTTCTCTAGACACCTCCAGCTCCCCAAGGGCGGGAAGGCTGGGGTGTTGGTGGGGGAACATGGGAAACAGAGACTTAGGAGCACTTCCCTGGGTTCCTCCAGTGGGAGCCTCTGAGCCCTTCCTTTGTCTGTGACAGGGTGAGGCTTCCCGGCCTGCTGAATGCTCCTAACCCCAATGCCGTGCCCCGCCGGCTCTGGTCCTGCCACCACTGGCCTGCTGTCTGCCCAACCTGTCAGGTACCTTCCCACCTGGAGGTCTTGGCACCACTATTCTTTCTGCTGGAGTGTTCTTCCTTCAGATATTTGTTCAATTACTTACCAGTTTTCCAAAATTCATATTTGCCTCCTTGTATCAACATGAAAGCTTTTCTGACAAAGACAACACTGGAGAGTATATTTTGTTTTTTTGTTTTTTGTTTTTGTTTTTGTTGTTTTTTTTAAGTACTGGTTTAAGTCAGTAGTATTTATTACCTGTATTGTCTAGGACGGTGTTAGGCAAGGCAAGGATTGCAGAAGAAGTCTTAGTGTCTGGCTTTGAGAAACTTGGATAATAATACTATTTGAACTTATGAAAGGAAATAAGAGGATTTGCTCCTGTTTAAATTAAATTTGATGTTTAATCTCCTACAACCAATTTCTTGTATTAAAATCTGAATAGAAAAAAAAAATCTGAATAGAAGGAAATCACGTCATCAGTAAAATTGTGGTTGAATTATACTGTGCTTGAAAAGGGGGCGGAGGATGGTCTCTGGGTGGTTCAGTCAGTTAAGTGTCTGACTCTTGGTCTCAGGGTCATGGAATCCAGCCGCACTTTGGGCTCCGGGCTGAGCGTGGAGTCGGCTTGAGATTCTCTCCCTCTCCATCTGCCCCACCACCCCCAGCACACGCACACATCTACTCTCTAAACAGCAGCAATAAAAATTATACTGTGCTTATGTTTCCAAAAACACATACGATTTTCCTAGATCTTGCCTTTTACCCGACGGATGAATTTCAGCCAACAGCTCTCAAATTGGCAAAGTAAATTTTAAAGTAAATTAACTTTAATTAATTAATAACAAAAACTTTTCCACATTGAAACATAAACAGAAGCATGTCATATGCTGGCTGACCTTTCTTTATTCGTTCCTTCTTTAATTCACCCGATAAATAGTTATAGTTAGGGAGCACTTTCAATGTGCCAGGCACTGCTCCAAGTACTGGAACTATAACAGTGAACACAAGAGAGTGATGGCCCTTGTGGAACTTACTTTCCCTGTGGTGAAGAAGAGGAGACACATAATTTCTTTCTTTTTTTTTTTTTATTAAGATTTTATTTATTCATGGGAGACACACACAGAGAGAGGCAGAGGGAGAAGGAGGCTCCATGCAGGGAGCCAGACATGGGACTCGATCCTGGGACTCCAGGGTCATGCCCTGGGCTGAAGGCGGCGCTAAACCTCTGAGCCACCCAGGCTGCCCCACATAATTTCTTAAATGTTTAAATGGACACATATCAAGTGATGATAAGTGCTAGTGGAAAAATATAGCAGAAAATTAAAATATGCATGGTGAGGAGGTGCTGTTTCAGAGAGGACAGACAGGCGAGGCTGCTTGGATGAGATGACATTTTACTAAAGAGGAATACAATTCATAAGGGGGCAAGCTATGTGGCTATCTGGGGGAAGAGCACCCCAGCTGAAGGCGGTCGTTAGTGCCAGGTCTCTCCGATGGGAGTGCACCTGGCACATTCAGGAAGCAGCAAGGAAGCCAGTGTGGCAGGACCAGAGTGGGTGGGGAGCTACAGTTCGTGAGCATCCAGCCGGAGGGGAAGCATTACCGTATCACTTATGATGTGTTATTCTCTATGAATTAAAGCTTATTCATTCAACACAGATGTCAATGTGAGGCTTTTTTTCTTTTATAAAAAGCCTTTTATTATGGAAAATTTCAAACATATACAAATATTGACAGAATAGAAAAATGAACACCCACTTATCCATCACCCAGATTCAAGAATCGTTAATTCATGGTTAATCACGTTTTATCTACACTCCCCTACCTGTGGCCCCCTCCCATAGTATTTTGAAATAATCTCAGGCATCATGTCATTTTATCTACCAGTATTCTAGCATGGATCTATAAAAGGTAAAATTAGAAAAAAACCTCTGTAAACCATTAAAAATAGTTCCCTAACATAATCAAGTATCTGGTTAATGTTTAAATTTCCAGCTATTGCTCATAAACGTCATCCATTTTTAAAGTACGTGTGTGTGTGTGTGTGTGTGTGTATACTTTAAAATATATAAAAATAAACAATGTTTGAGAATCCAAGTAAGGCACTCATACTGTGGTTGATAAGTCTTAGTTCTCTTGTAATCTGTAGGCTTCCTCTCTCTTTCTCTCTCTCTCTCTCTTTTTTTATTCCTTCAGACTTTTTTTAAAGGCTTTTATCTTGATTTCTTATTTTTAAAATATTTTTATTTTATTTTTATTTATTCATGACAGAGAGAGAGAGAGAGAGAGAAAGAGAGAGAGGCAGAGACACAGGCAGAGGGAGAAGCAGGCCCCATGCAGGAAACTTGACGTGGGACTTGATCCCAAGTCTCCAGGGTCATACCCCGGGCCGAAGGTGGCGCTAAACCGCTGGGCCACTAGGGCTGCCCTCCTTCAAACTTTTGTTGAGGAGACTGGGTATTTGGCCCATAGTTTCCCCTAGCCTGGATTTCACTGATTATATGTTTTTGGTATAGTTTTACTTGTTCTTCTATCCTCTAAATTCCCTGTAAGATAAAATTTCAATAAGACATCTTTAATTTGTTTCAAAGCTAAAGAAATGAGGCAATTCCAGGTATACCTATTTATGCTAACTTCAACTGTAAACCCACATCTGCAATAAGCAGAAAATAAAATGTTTTTTAGACTATTTTCACAACCTCTTGTTCCTTTTGAACTCTACTGCTATGCCCACAGCACATAGCTGATTGCTTTGGGACTATGGGAACCCCCTTGATCTCATTCCTCTAGCGCCAAACACTCAGAAGTCCCCAGACCACTCCTTTCTACCTATGGATTCTTCCACTGTCTAGAAACTCCCATTGGCATGCCCCAGCAATAGGAGAATTGTGTATTGATCCTATTAATGATGACCACTATTTGTTGACTGCTTACCATGTGTCAACATTGGCTACCTACTTTACCCATTACTTATTTTCATCTTTGCGACAACACCGTAGAGTGGGAGCTGGCCCAGTTCAGTCTTCCAGCTTGCCAAAGTCCTGCCAGAGCGTATGTACCTGATCTTACCTCTGCCAAAAATGCCACCCCTCTTTTACCCACGTAACCTCCATTCCCTAAGGAGATCTCAATTCTGCCATTCTTTCTCAGTCAAGCTTTTCTTGACTCCCCCCGCCCAAGCTAAGCCTAATTACACATCCCCAAAACACTATATTTTTCTCCTCTGAAGCACCTTATCACAGTCTTTTTTAATCATTTATTATCTTATTTATTTAATTTTTTGGCTATTTGGTTAATGACCAATTCCCTTCCAGTCTGCAAGCTCCATAAGCATAAATATTAGATCTATTTTTGCTCCTCTTTGGCATGGTGGGCATGTACAACATCTATTGCCTGATACATGAAGTGTTGAATGAATAAGAGGCTAAAAATAAAAAATAAAAAATAAAAATTAAATAAAAATTTTTTAAAAAGGCTAAACTATGCCCAACACCAGCTAGTAAGTAATAGAATGAGAATTCAAGCCAGTTGGTCTCACCATAGCCCAGATTTCACCCAAATTAACCTCAGCCTGTGAATGTGGTTATTTGGACTGTCAGTGGTCTGTCTCCATGGAGAGCCAGCTCAAGACCAGCTTGAGTCTCCTTGTGCATGACTCCATCTTCTCCCATTTCCTGATGACTTGTGATTAGGATCTCAATGTCTACTTCTCTCAATCAAGTATACTTGGGCCTCTGTTTCATTTAAGTGAGAAATTTTGGGACTGGGAATCGATATGGTAAGATGTGATTTACCTAATTTTTCAGGGTATGACTAGTTTGACTAAAAGCCTGTATTTATTTTTTATAAACAGTCTCTGTGCCACAAAAGTTGTTAGTCACTGGGGATTCAAATAAGAATAGACAAAGTCCCTTCCACAGAGGAGACTTTAATGGCAAATTCAGGTAAATAGACTGTTACTGGAAGTACAATAGTAAAAATAAGGGGGAAAGGACAGGAAAGAAGGATCTGAGGTGGGAAAGTTTTACAGAAGAATTGATATTTCACCTGTGCCTAGAGAGGTAAGT